>NC_086097.1:217790557-218096355 GCF_963921235.1 Mobula hypostoma | reverse complement strand
CACCTATTGTCTATAAATACACATTGTATCAAAAGGAAAGGCAGGCAGGCAGAGGGTGGCATGGCTCTGCTGGTAAAAATACATCAAATCTTTAGAAGGAGGTAACATGGGATCAAAAGATGTGGAATGCATGTGGACAGAGTTAAGAAACTGCAAGGATAAAAAGACCCTGATGGTTTTTATACAGATCACCGAATGATAGCCAGGATATAGGATACAAATTACAACAGGAGATTTTTTAAAAAGGCATTAAAAAGGGCAATGTTGTGATATTCATGTGGGATCTCAATATACAGGTAGACTGGGATAATCAGGTTGCTGCTGGATCTACAGAAGTGGGATGCCTACAAGAAGATTTTTTTAGAGCAGATTGCTGTTTTACCCACTAGGAGAAAGGCAATTCTGGTTTGTGGTTTTTATAATGAACCAGATTTGATTCGGCGGTTTAAGATAAAGGAAGCTTAAGGAGACAGTGATCATAATATGATAGAATTTACACTGCAGTTTGAGAGGGAGAAGGTAAAGTCAGGTATACAATAAGAATGTGCTGGAGCCTTTGGAAAGCATCAAGTTGGATAAGTCGCCAGGACCGGATGAGTTGTACCTGAGACTACTGTGGGAGGTGAGGGAGGAGATTGCTGAGCCTCTGGCGATGATCTTTGCATCATCAATGGGAACAGGACAGGTTCCGGAAGATTGGAGAATTGCAGATGTTGTTCCATTATTCAATAAAGGGAGTAGAGATAGCCCAGGAAATTATAGACCGGTGAGTCTTACCTCAGTGGTTGGTAAGTTGATGGAGAAGATCTTGAGAAGCAGGATTTATGAACATTTGAAGAGGCATAATATGATTAGGAATAGTCAGCATGGTTTTTGTCAAAGGCAGGTTGTGCCTTATAAGCCTGATTGAATTTTTTGAGGATGTGACTAAACACATTGATGAAGGTAGAACAGTAGATGTAGTGTATATGGATTTCAGCAAGGCATTTGACAAGGTTCCCCATGCCAGGCTTATTGAGAAAGTAAGGAGGCATGGGATCCAAGGGGACCTTGCTTTGTGGATCTAGAACTGGCTTGTCACAGAAGGCAAAGAGTGGTTGTAGATGGGTCATATTCTGCATGGCAGTTGGTGACCAGTCATGTGCCTCAGGGATCTGTTCTGGGACCCCTTCTCTTCATGATTTTTATAAATGACCTGGATGAGGTGGTGGAGGGATAGGTTAGTAAATTTACTGATGACACAAAGGTTGAGGGTGTTGTGGATAGTGTGGAGGGCTGTCAGAGGTTACAGCCGGACATTGATAGGATGCAAAACTGGGCTGAGAAGTGGCAGATGGAGTTCAACCCAGATAAGTGTGAAGTGGTTCATTTTGGTAGGTCAAATATGATGACAGAATATAGTATTAATGGTAAGACTCTTGACAGTGTGGAGGATCAGAGGGATCTTGGGGTCTGAGTCCATAGGACACTCAAAGCAGCTGTGCAGGTTGACTCTGTGGTTAAGAAAGCATACGGTGCTTTGGCCTTCATCAATCGTGGGATTGAGTTTGGGAGCCGAGAGGTAATGTTGCAGCTATATAGCACCCTGGTCAGACCCCACTTGGAGTACTGTGCTCAATTCTGGTGACCTCACTACAGGAAGGATATGGAAGCCATAGAAAGAGTGCAGAGGAGATTTACAAGGATGTTGCCTGGATTGGGGAGCATGCCCTATGAGAACAGGTTGCGTGAACTCGGCCTTTTTCTCTTGGAGCTACGGAGGATGAGAGGTGACCTGATAGAGGTGTATAAGATGAGAGGCATTGATCATGTGGAGAGTCAGAGGCTTTTTCCCAGGGCTGAAATGGCTAACACGAGAGGGCACAGTTTTAAGGTACTTGGGAGTAGGTACAGAGGAGATGTCAGGGGTAAGTTTTTTATGCAGAGAGTGGTGAGTGCGTGGAATGGGCTGCCACTGGCGGTGGTGGAGGCGGATACAGTAGGGTCATTTAAGAGACTCCTGGACGGATACTGGAGCTCAGAAAAATAGAGGGCTATGGGTAACCCTAGGTAATTTCTATGGTAAGGACATGTTTGGCACAACTTTGCAGGTTGAAGGGCTTGTATTGTACTGTGGATTTTCTATGTTTCCAACATAAGAAATAGAAGCAGGAGTAGGCCATCTGGCCCGTTGAGCCTGTTCCGCCATTCAATAAGATTATGGCTGATCTGGCCATGGATTCATCTCCACCTACCTGCCTTTTCCCCATAACCCCTAATTCCCTTACTATGCAAAAAAAAAAAAAAAAAATCCAGTTTTCCAGTGAAGTAAAGGGAATTACAGAGGCATGAGAGAGGAGCTGGCGAAATTTGACTGGAAGGGGACACAGTGGGGGACGACAGCAGAACAACAATGGCTGGAGTTTCTGAGGGCAAATTGGAAGAATTGCAGATGAGGAAGTATTCTAAAGGGAGAATGAGGTAACCATGGCTGACAAGAGAAGTCAAAGACAGAATAAAAAATGAAGAGAGGCATATAATATTGGAAAAATTAGTGGGAAATTAGAGAATTTGGGAAACTTTTAAAAACCAACATAAGGCAACTAAAAAGCCATAAGGAGAGAAAAGATGAAATATGAAGGAAAGCTAGCCAATAGTATAAAAGAGAATACTAAAAGGTTTTTTAAAGTACAAAGTAAATTTATTATCAAAGTACATATATGTCACCATATACAACCCTGAGAACTATTTTCTTGCTGACATTCACAGTAAATACAAGAAACACAGTAGAATCAATGATAAACAACCAACGTGCAAAAGACAATGAGCAGAGCAAATACAAAAAGAAAGAATAATAATAATAAATAACTACGCTATAAGTATCCAGAACATGAAGAGTCCTTGAAAGTGAGTTGGATAGGTTGTGGGAACAGTTCAGTGATGGGGTCAGTGATAGTACAAGTGAAGTTATCCCCTGTAATTCAAGAGCCTGATTGTTGAGGGGTACTAACTGTCCCTGAACCTGGTGGTGTTGTCATGAGGTTCCTGCACATTTTTCCCGATGGCAGCAGCAAGAAGACAGCATAGCCTGGAGTGTGGGTCCTTGATGATGAATACTGCTTTCTTGCAACAGTGTTTTGTGTAGATGTGCTCATTGGTGGCGAGAGCTTTACCCATGATGGACTGAGCCATATCCACTACTTTTTGTAGGCCTTTCTTTCAAGGGCATTGGTGATTATATAAAGAGTAAACGAGAGGTGAGAATGGATATCCGACCACTGGAAAATGACGCTGGAGAGGTAGTAATAGGGATGGAGAAATGGCAGGCAAACTTGTGTATTTTACATCAGTCCACACTGTGGAAGACACCAGCAGTATGCTAGAAATTCAAGAGTGTCGGTGATAGAAGAGAGTGCGGTTGCTATTACTAAAGAGAGGGCGCTTGGGAAGCTGAGATGTCTGAAGGTACGCAAGTCCAGATGGAATACATCCCACCCAGGGTTTTGAATATATTGTGACAGCATTAGCAGTGATCTTTCAAGAATCACCAGATTCTGTAATAATTCCAGGGGACTAGATAAGTGCAAATATCACGCCACTCTTTAAGAAAAGAGGGAGGCAAAAGAAATTATAGGCCAGTTAACCTGTCGTCAGTTGTTGGGAAGATGTTGGAGTCAATTATTAAGGATGAGGCTTTGGAGTACTTGGAGGCACATGATAAAATAGGCCAAAGTCAACATGGTTTCTTTAAGGGAAAATCTTGCCTAACAAATCTGTCCGAATTCTTTGAGGAAATAACAGGCAGGATAAACAAAGGAGAGTCAATGGATGTTACTTGGATTTTCAAAAGATAGGAGCCCATGGTGTTGCATGGAAGATTGCCTGACTGGCAGGAGGCAAAGAGTGGGAATAAAGGGGGCCTGTTCTCGTTGGCTGCTAGTATTCCGTAGGGGTTGATATCGAAACTGCTTCTTTTCATGTTATATGTCAATGATTTGGATTATGAAATTGATGGTATCATGGCCAAGTTTGCAGACGATAAGAAGGGGGCAGGTAGTGTTGAGGAAGCAGCGAGTCTACAGACTTAGACAGATTGGAAGAAGTGGCAGGTGGAAAGTAGGGTAGGGAAGTGTATGGTCATGTACTTTGGTAGAAGGAATAAAGGAATAGTCTATTTTCTAAACAGGAAGGAAATTCAGAAATCAGAGATGCAAAGGGATTTGGGAGTCATTGTGTAGGATTCCCTATGGTTAACTTTTAAGTTGATTCGGAAGTAAGGAAGGCAAACACAATGTTAGTATTAATTTCGAGTGGACTAGAATATAATACCAAGGATCTAATGCTGAGGCTTTATAAGGCATTGGTCAGACTGCACTTGGGAGTATTGAGAGCAGTTTTGAACCCCTAATCTAAGCAAGGATGTTGCTGGCATTGGAGAGGGGTCAGAGGTGAATGATTTTGGGTATGAAAAGGTTAATGTATGAGGAGCATTTGATGGCTCTGGGTCTGCACTCACTGTAGTTTGGAAGGATTGAGGGGGCGGGAAACTCAATGAAATCTATCGAATCCTATTGAATATTAAAAGGCCTGGATAGAGTGGATGTGGATAGGGGGTGAGTCTAGGCCCAGAGGGCACAGCCTCAGAATACAGGGACGTCCATTAAGAACAGAGATGAAATGGAGTTTCTTTAACCAGAGGGCAGCAAATCTGTGTACTTCATCACCATAGACAGCTGTGGAGGACAAGTCATTGAGTACATTTAAAGCTGAGGTTGATATTTTCTTGACTAGTCAAGGTACAAAGGTTATGGAGAGAAGGCAGGAGAATGGGGTTGAGGGGGATAATAAATCAGCCATGATGGAATAGCAGAGCAGACTCAACAGTCTGAATGGCCTAATTTTCTCCTATGTCTTACAAACCCTCAACAGTGTTGATGAGCAGAGGGATCATGGGGTTCATAGCTCCCTGAAAGTTAATACACAAGTTAATAGGGTGGTTAAGAAGGCACATGGCATGCTTGTCTTTCTTAGATAGAGTTCAAAAATCAGAATATTACAGCTTGAAAAAAAACTCTTGTTAGACCACATCTGGAGTATTACATACAATTCTGGTTGCCCCATAGGAACGATGTAATGCGTTTGAAGAGGGTGCAGAAGAGGTTTACCAGGATGCTGCCTGAAATAGAGGGCATATGCTATAACAAGAGGTTAGACAAACTTGGGTTGTTTTCTATGGAGTGGCAGAGGTTGAGTGAAGATCTGATAGAGGTTTATAAGACAATGAGTCAACAGACAGTATCTTTTTCCCAGGATTGAAATGTTTAATACACAGGGCACAGGAAGAATAGTCATACCTGCATCTGTATTATATATCAATGCTGAGGTAACTATAAATTTCCTTTTAAAATACAGCTTTACTAAGATTTATTTTAAACACACGTTCATTGCAACAAATTTGAATATCAACATAAGTTATAAAATCATGAATGAAAAAAATAGAAGTTACATTCAGTTAGCAGCACAGGTTGGTGCCAGGTTTAATATTCAAAATTTGATTCGACCTTTTCCAGTGTAATTTTCTGAATTGTTGATCATGTGGAAATCATTTCAATATACGTTTGGTGAAAAACAGCAAATAGATAAAAGATTCTTTGAGGTTGTTTTGCATTTCATTAAAGGCCACAAATTGGTTTGCAGGAGAAAATCATTTGTATACAATAACCTGAACTTTACCCAAGTAACAAAGTGCAGCAATAATGTCTACTTTTCCCTCATGAAGGCAAATATATTCATTAATTTTCCCAGCCAAATCAGTCATTTATTGTAAAGTGCCTTTGACTTCTCCAGTTGAAAGCAGATGTATTGGCTGAAGGTCCTCGGTCAAGCTGTGTGTGATCAGACATAAACCTCTTTAAAGTTTCTGATGTTCCTGGTCGTAACCATACCTCCGTAGCCTCTGTTTCAACAGAGACTGGCCTTCCCTGATCTTTTGAAATGAATTGGCTCAGAATGTCATCATCTTCCACTGTGATATTACCTAGCAAAGACAGTAAATGTTAACAAACCCATATTGCAAGTTTCATGAATTTCATTTCAAATAAAAATTGCAATTAACAATTAATAGTGAAATAGCCAAAACAGCAAGAAATCTGGACAGGATATTTGAGATTCAAATTGCGCCAGAAGATGTACAGTGACTAGTAAAACTAGTTGATGAACAGAGGGACATTTGACGATCAAGTTCACAGTTTCCTGCAATATGGGGAGAGAGGGTGGGGAAGAACATGCTTACTTTCTTAGATCAAGGCAGATAATATAAAAGCCCTTGTATTGCAAATTTACACCACTGGGATCTGAGGAGTGCCGGATTAGTGAAAATGCCGAATTACAGAAGGATCACATTAAGCGACCTTTAAAATATCATGTAAATCAGTACAAGTTAGATAATAATGAAACAGAAATATTAACTGAGTAGCAAGTGAAATTTTAAAGTATACTGTACAGGCACAGACAAAATAAAGGATACAGGTAAATGTACAAGAATTAAATTATACAGGAAAGTTGAGCACTTCCGCTTCTAAAGTGAGACATTTAATATACCTTCAGGCAAAGTTGCAAGTGTGGGGTTATCAGGATCATCAACATCTTCATCTTGAAAAATGAGTGAAGCATTAGGAACTGGTGCTGAAACTGGCACAACAGTTTCTTCAAAAACTGTTGATGTTGGTGGAAGCACATCTGGGTGAGCAGAAGTTGATGGCACTGGATTTTGAAGCGTTAGCTCCCCGTTGCACTTTTTCTAGCAATTTTTTAAAACATATCTTCCAAGGTAAGCTGCTTCATATATTTTAGTCTCTCTCTGATTAACTTACCCTGCAGCATATAAACATTATTTCTTGCTCAGTTATAAAACATCGTTGTTCTAATCCTTTCAGCAATTCACCTGTCAACTTAATTAGCCTGTCAATAGAAAGTACCTCCACTACAACTTCCTCATCTTCATCACTGCTTTCTCCAGTATCTTCCTTCTCTGGATGTACAACCATCTGCACGATTTCTGAGTCAGTATAATGTTGAACAGTAGGCTCATCTTCATCTATATTCTTCCATTCTTTAACATTGTCATCATTGAACCTTGATGCAAAATTGCCTCTCGATGCCTTATACCCTGTTGGCGATTCTGCATCTGCTGTTGGTAAGAGTTCTTCTTGGTGTACATCTCCAATGCAAAGCAGTTTCATCAGCATTGTACACTTGCTCAGGGCTTAATTTTTCCATCGGAGACTAACTTGGCAAACTCGTCAACAAACTCTGCTGCTGCTTCCTTGTCTGCTGAACTTTTTTCACCACACACTGCACGGAACTGTAAGCCATGACGCTGCTTAAACCGATGAAGCCAGCCTTCACTATAGTCCTAGTTCTTCATTCCTTCACCATATCTCCAGATAGTTCAACACCTTCACTTACACGAAGATTAAACCACGTCACCAGCACTTTATCTAGTTCCAAACCTCTTCCGTCTTTCATTGTTTTTCTTACGCACATCTGTTTCTTTGAGCCACCATCAGCAAAAAAATGTAGCAGTCTTTCTTTCTGTTTCTTTATATCGTACACTGTGGAAGAGCCAATGTTGTAACATTCGCACAAGCTTTTCACCGATACACCGCTGTCCAGTTTTTTTCCAAGAGTTCAACCTTATCTTTAATCGATAATGTGCGGTGTTTTCGCTTCACAGCACGAGGTGCATTTCCTTTACTCAGTGGGGCCATAATTGGGGCTAAAGAAGAGCCAATGATATTAATAAATGCAGGAATCGCCTGTCTGTGCTTACAAGAGCGCACCAACACGTGAACAGATCTAGCGCAATCAAAACAATGTGCAGCATATTTGAAATCACTGCCGGATTATCGAAGGAACCAGATTACAGGTAGTCAGATTAGTGAAGGTCGACTGTACTTAGATCACACTTGGAGTATGAATTGCTGTTCTGATCATATTACAGAAGGGATGTAACTGCACTAGAGAGAGTACAGAGATTTATCAGGATGATGGGAAAGGCTTGACCAGTTTTCCCAAGAGCAAGGACTGAGGGGTAACCTGAAGACATGCCTGATTGACCGGCATAGATGAAATCTTTTTTTCCCATGGTAAGGGTATCAAAAACAACTGCACATAATTTTAAAGGGAGCTGAGGTGTAAAAGGAAAGGAGAGGTTACTGGTCTCTATAATAAAGAACAAGACAAAAGGCTTAGAAAGGGTTAAAATTTAACTTAAGGCAACATGAGGACAACATTTTTTTAAAAGAGGTTCATTCATTCATAAGAGGCACTCATTTACTTGAATGCATGTAGTATACAAAATAAGGTAGCACAATTAGAAATTGGCAGATCACAATTGGAAGCTTATACACATTGTGTCAAGAAGGCAGGCAGGTGGGCAGAGGGGTGGGGTGGCTCTTCTGGTAAGAAGATATGAAATTAAATCCTTAGTAAAAAGTAACATAGGATTAGAATATGTAAAATCCTCGTAGGTAGAGTTAAGGAACTGCAAAGACCCTGATGGGATTATATACAAGCCTCTGAACGGTAACCAGGATGTGAGGTACAAATTACAATGAGAGAGAGGAAAGGCATGTCAAGAGGAAAATGTTACAATATTCATGGGGAAAATCAAGTCAGTGTTTGATCAGAAGAGAAGGAATTTGTAGAATGCCTATGAAAAAGATTCTTAGAGCAGCTTGTAGTCCAGCCCACTAGGGAAAATACAATTCTGAGCTGGATGTTGTGTTATGAACCCGATCTGATTAGGAAGCTTAAAGTAAAGGAACCCTTGGGAGGCAGTGATCATAAAATAATAGAATTCACCCTGCAGCTTGAGAGGGGAAAGCTAAAATCAGATATATTGGTGTTCAGTTGACTAAGGATAACTACAGAGACATGTGAGTAGAGCCGGCCAAGTTCACTGGAAGGGGATACTAGCTGGGACGACTACAGATGCAACGGCTAGTTTCTGGCAGTAATTCGGAACCATCTAATAGAAGGAGCAGAGGACAGGAAATTGGGTCACTGTCAGGCGAGGGAAGGGGAAAGGGCAGGCAGAGCAGGGTTCCCCTGTGGCCATTCCCCTCAACAAGTATACCGCATTGGATACTGCTGGGGGGGGATGACTTACCTGGGACAAGCTGCAGTAGCCGGATCTCTGGCACTGGTCTGGCTCTGCAGTGCAGAAGGGAGGGGGGAAAAAGAGGAGAGCGGTAGTGATAGGGGACTCGATAGTTAGAGGTGCAGATAGGAGGTTCTGTGGTCGTGACAGAGAATCCAGGATGGTTTGTTGCCTCCCAGGTGCCAGGGTCAAGGATGTCTCTGATCGCTTGCATGACATTCTGAAGTGGGAGGGTGATCAGCCGGATGTCATGCTGCACATCGGTACCAATGACATAGCAAGGAAGAGTGAGGAGGTCCTGGAGAGTAAGTATAGAGAGCTTGGTAGGAAGTTGAAAAGCAGGACCTCGAGGGTGGTAATCTCAGGATTGCTACCTGTGCTACATGCCAGTGAGGGTAAGAATAGGATGCTCTGGAGGATGAACAAGTGGCTGAGGAACTGGTGCAGGGGGCAGGGTTTCAAGATTTCAGGATAATTGGGACCTCTTCCGGGGCAGGTGGGACCTGTACAAGAGAGACGGGTTACACTTTAACTACAGGGGGACCAATATCCTTTCAGGGAGGTTTGTTAATGCTATTGGGGGGGGCTTTAAACTAGATTTGCAGGGGGATGGGAATCACAGTACCAGAGTTGACAGTGGGGCTGGGGTGAAAATAAATTATGTTAAAAGTTCAAGCAGAGCTGCAAATAGAGAGGTTGTGAGTGGTGGTAAAAATCTTCTGAGGTATATATATTTCAATGCTAGGAGTATTGCGGGGAAGGCAGACGAGTTGAGGGCGTGGATTGACACGTGGAATTATGACGTTATAGCAATTAGTGAAACTTGGCTACATAAGGGGCAGGACTGGCAGCTTAATATTCCAGGGTTCTGATGTTTCAGATGTGATGGAGGCAGAGGAATGAAAGGTGGTGGGGGGGGGGGGCGGGTAGCATTGCTTGTCAGGGAAAATATTACAGCAGTGCTCAGGCAGGATAGATTAGAGGGCTTGTCCACTGAGTCCTTATGGGTGGAGCTGAGAAACAGGAAAGGTATGGCCACATTAGTGGGGTTGTATTATAGACCACCCAATAGTCAGCGAGAATTGGAGAAGCAAATCTGCAGAGAGATAGCAGGCAACTGCAGGAAACGTAAAGTTGTGGTGGTAGGGGATTTTAATTTTCCACCTATTGATTGGGACTCCCATACTGTTAGGGGTCTAGGTGGGTTAGAGTTTGTAAAATGTGTTCAGGAAAGTTTTCTAAATCAATATACAGAGGTACCAACTAGAGGGGATGCAATATTAGATATCCTATTAGGAAATGAGTTAGGACAAGTGACGGAAGTGTGTGTAGGGGAGCACTTTGGTTCCAGTGATCATAACACCATTAGTTTCAACTTGATCATGGATAAAGATAGATCTGGTCCTAGGGTTGAGGTTCTAAACTGGAAGAAGGCCAAATTTGAAGAAATGAGAAAGGATCTAAAAAGCGTGGATTGTTCTCTGGCAAAGATGTGATTGGTAAGTGGGAAGGCTTCAAAGGAGAAACTTTGAGAGTGCAGAGCATGTATGTTCCTGTCAGGATTAAAGGCAAAGTGAATAGGAATAAGGAACCTTGGTTCTCAAGGGATATTGCAACTCTGATAAAGAAGAAGAGAGAGTTGTATGACATGTATAGGAAATAGGGAGTAAATAAGGTGCTTGAGGAGTACAAAAAGTGCAAGAAAATACTTAAGAAGGAAATCAGGAGGGCTAAAAGAAGACATGAGGTTGCCTTGGGAGTCAAAGTGAAGGATAATCCAAAGAGCTTTTACAGGTATATTAAGAGTAAAAGGATTGTAAGGGATAAAATTGGTCCTCTTGAAGATCAGAGTGGTCGGCTATGTGCGGAACCAAAAGAAATGGGGGAGATCTTAAATGTGTTTTTTGCGTCTGTATTTACTAAGGAAACTGGCATGGAGTCTATGGAATTAAGGGAAACAAGTAGTGAGATCATGGAAACTGTACAGATTGAAAAGGGGGAGGTGCTTGCTATCTTGAGGCAAAATAAAGTGGATAAATCCCCAGGTCCTGACAGGGTATTCCCTCGGACCTTGAAGGAGACTAGTGTTGAAATTGCAGGGGTCCTGGCAGATATATTTAAAATGTCAGTGTCTACGAGTGAGGTGCCGGAGGAGTGGAGAATGGCTCATGTTGTTCCGTTGTTTAAAAAAGGATCGAAAAGTAATCCAGGAAATTATAGGCCAGTAAGTTTGATATCGATAGTGGGTAAGTTATTGGGGGCAGTACTAAGAGACAGAATCTACAAGCATTTGGATAGACAGGGGCTTATTAGGGAGAGTCAACATGGCTTTGTGTGTGGTACGTCATGTTTGACCAATCTATTGGAGTTTTTCGAGGAGGTTACCAGGAAAGTGGATGAAGGGAAGGCAGTGGATGCTGTCAACATGGACTTCAGTAAGGCCTTTGACAAGATTCCGCATGGGAGGTTAGTTAGGAAAATTCAGTCGCTTGGTATACACGGAGAGGTAGTAAATTGAATTAGAAATTGGCTCGATGGAAGAAGCCAAAGAGTGGTAGTAGAGGATTGCTTCTCTGAGTGGAGGCCTGTGACTAGTGGTGTGCCACAGGGATCAGTGCTGGGTCCATTGTTATTTGTCATCTATATCAATGATCTGGATGATAATGTAGTAAAGCAGATCAGCAAATTTGCTGATGATACAAAGATTGGAGGTGTAGTGGACAGTGAGGAAGGTTTTCAAAGCTTGCAGAGGGATTTGGACCAGCTGGAAATATGGGCTGAAAAATGGCAGATGGAGTTTATAGAACATAGAATAGTACAGAACAGTACAGGCCCTTCGGCCCACAATGTTGTGCCGACCCTCAAACCCTGCCTCCCGTATAAGCCCTCACCTTAAATTCCTGTCTAGTATTCTCTTAAACTTCACTAGTGTATCTGCCTTCACCACTGACTCAGGCAGTGCATTCCACGCACCAACCACTCTCTGAGTAAAAAACCTTCCTCTAATATCCCCCTTGAACTTCCCACCCCTTACCTTAAAGCCATGTCCTCTTGTATTGAGCAGTGTTGCCCTGGGGAAGAGGTGCTGGCTATCCACTCTATCTATTCCTCTTATTATCTTGTACACCTCTATCATGTCTCCTCTCATCCTCCTTCTCTCCAAAGAGTAAAGCCCTAGCTCCCTTAATCTCTGATCATAATGCATACTCCCTAAACCAGGCAGCAACATGGTAAATCTCCTCTGTACCCTTTCCAATGCTTCCACATCGACCAGAACCGGACACAGTACTCCAAATGTGGCCAAACAAGAGCTTTCTAGAGCTGCAACATTACATCGCGACTCTTAAACTCTGTCCCTCGACTTATGAAAGCTAACACCCCATAAGCTTTCTTAACTACCCTATCCACCTGTGAGGCAACTTTCAGGGATCTGTGGACATGTACCCCCAGATCCCTCTGCTCCTCCACACTACCAAGTATCCTGCCATTTACTTTGTACTCTGCCTTGGAGTTTGTCCTTCCAAAGTGTACCACCTCACACTTCTCCGGGTTGAACTCCATCTGCCACTTCTCAGCCCACTTCTGCATCCTATCAATGTCTCCCTGCAATCTTTGACAATCCTATACACTATCTACAACACCACCAACCTTTGTGTCATCTGCAAACTTGCCAACCCACCCCTCTACCCCAACATCCACGTCGTTAATAAAAATCATGAAAAGTAGTTGTCCCAAAACAGATCCTTGTGGGACACCACTAGTCACAATCCTCCAATCTGAATGTACTCCCTCCACCACGACCTTCTGCCTTCTGAAGGCAAGCCAATTCTGAATCCACCTGGCCAAACTTCCCTGGATCCCATACCTTCTGACTTTCTGAATAAGCCTACCGTGTGGAACCTTGTCAAACGCCTTACTAAAATCCATATAGATCACATCCACTGCACTACCCTCATCTATATGCCTGGTCACCTCCTCAAAGAACTCTATCAGGCTTGTTAGACACGATCTGCCCTTCACAAAGCCATGCTGACTGTCCCTGATCAGACCATGATTCTCTAAATGTCCAGAGATCCTATCTCTAAGAATCTTTTCCAACAGCTTTCCCACCACAGATGTAAGGCTCACTGGTCTATAATTACCTGGACTATCCCTACTACCTTTTTTGAACAAGGGGACAACACTTGCCTCCCTCCAATCCTCCGGTATCATTCCCGTGGACGAGGACATAAAGATCCCAGCCAAAGGCTCAGCAATTTCTTCCCTCGCCTCATGGAGCAGCCTGGAGAATATTCCGTCAGGCCCCGGGGACTTATCCGTCCTAATGTATTTTAACAACTCCAACACCTCCTCTCCCTTAATATCAACATGCTCCAGAACATCAACCTCACTCATATTGTCCTCACCATCCAGTTCCCTCTCATTGGTGAATACTGAAGAGAAGTATTCATTGAGGACCTCGCTCACTTCCACAGCCTCCAGGCACATCTTCCTACCGTTATCTCTAATCGGTCCTACCTTCACTCCTGTCATCCTTTTTTTCTTCAAATAATTGAAGAATGTCTTGGGGTTTTCCTTTACCCTACTTGCCAAGGCCTTCTCATGCCCCCTTCTTGCTCTTCTCAGCCCCTTAAGCTCCTTTCTTGCTTCCTTATATTCCTCAATAGACCCATCTGATCCTTGCTTCCTGAACCTCATGTATGCTGCCTTCTTCCACCTGACTAGATTTTCCACCTCACTTGTCACCCATGGTTCCTTCACCCTACCATTCTTTATCTTCCTCACCGGAACAAATTTATCCCTAATATCCTGCAAGAGATCTCCAAACACTGGCCACATGTCCATCGTACATTTCCCTGCAAAAACATCATCCCAATTCACACCCGCAAGTTCTAGCCTTATAGCCTCAGAATTTGCCCTTCCCCAATTAAAAATTTTTCTGTTCTCTCTGATTCTATCCTTTTCCATGGTAATGCTAAAGGCCAGGGAGCAGTGGTTACTGCCCCCAGATGCTCACCCACTGAGAGATCTGTGACCTGACCCGGTTCATTACCTAGTACTAGATCTAGTATGGCATTCCCCCTAGTCTGCCTGTCCACATACTGTGACAGGAATCTGTCCTGGACACACTTAACAAACTCTGTCCCATCTAAACCCTTGGAACTAATCAGGTGCCAATCAATATTAGGGAAGTTAAAGTCACCCATGATAACAACCCTGTTTAATACAGACAAGTGCAATACCTCACACTTTAGAAAGACAAACCAAGGTAGACCATACAGGGTAAATGGTAAGGCACTGAGGAGTGCAGTAGAACAGAGGGATCTGGGAATACAGATACAAAATTCCCTAAAAGTGGCGTCAAAGGTAGATAGGGTCGTAAAGAGAGCTTTTGGTACATTGGCCTTTATTAATCGAAGTATTGAGCATAAGAGCTGGAATGTTATGATGAGGTTGAGACTTCCGGTAGCGCTCATGGAGTGAAGTCGCGTTCTTGACTCGCTCCATTACCTCTGAGTTTTTTCTCTCTATGGTCAGCTATACTTTAATTAACTATTAAGGCATCAATTTTTACAATACTTTGAATTAAACTGAATTCTCTGACAATTGGATGATACTGAGATCGGCTATGTCTAAGAACGGGAAAGACGGCAAGGATGGTAAATCTCCGGTTAAACCGAAAGCTACGGATCTCCCTCCGACTGAATCACCGGTGACTTTGAAAGCGATATCGGAGTTAATTCAGAGGGAAATTTCAACCTCTGTTAGGGAGATGATTCGTACAGAAATTGTGGGCTTTGTTAAAGACCTGATTTATACGGAAATCTCAACTAAGTTCCAGAAAATTGCCGATTTAATTGATAAGATGCAAACATGTATTGCGGAACATCAGTCGGCTATATCTGATCTTCAAAAATCCGCGCAACAAAGTGAGCTTAAGATGGGGAAAATCGAAGAAACAATTAATGTAATGAAGAAGAAACTTGACTTTTTGACTTTTAAAAACTCTGACTTGGAATCTAGAATGCGACGGCAGAATTTACGAATGATTGGCGTCAGGGAAGCCGTGGAAGCTAACAACCCTATGAAATATTTCTCCCAACTTTTAAAAGATGCATTCCCTACTGTATTTCCTGACCAACCACCGCTACTGGATCGTGTTCACAGAATCCCATCATACTCGTCTAGGTCAGATAGACCTAGGCATGTTATCTTACGTTTTCATTACTTTCAAGACAAGGAGAGACTGTTTCGATTCGCTCGATCTAAAGGTTTCATTGATTTTTCGGATCTTAAGTTCCGATTCGTGGAAGATTTCAGTAAACCAATCTGGGACCAACGGGTCCGTTACAGATCCGTGATGTCGGAATTCTATAAGATGGATTTAAGACCAGCGCTGCTGTACCCTGCACGTCTAAGGATTCGCATGTTAGATGGAGCCCTTCGTTTTTTTGATTCTCCATCGGATGCCCAGAGTTATCTGGATCAACTTTCATCTTCAACATCTTAATTGCCTTTTTTTAATTTTCTCCGTTGATCGGAGGCTGTGAATTGGTTGGTTTTAACTTTTCTGTGCCCTATTTGGGCAGAAAAGTTTACTTTCGATTTCTTAATATGGCTGCTAAACTTTCTTTTTAACTGCGTCATTTCTTTCTTTTCCCAGGGGATTCTGGGTGGTTACTTCCCTTTTGTCATCTTACGTATTTCCTGTGCGGCCTTAAATTTTGTAGTTTTTTTTTAAATTTTATTCTGTTTTGCTTTTTATAATCATATTTTTTTTGTTGCTGTGTCTATTCATGAGTTTGAGGTTTATTGTGGTTTTTTTTTAATATATACTTTCCGGCTTTTGTTCTGTTCTGTGTGTATTTTAATTGAGCTAACTTTTTTTTACTTATTTTTTTACTGTTTTACAATTAGCTGATCCTTTTCATATTTATACCTTTTTTTTAGGGAGCGTATACCGGAAGTCATGGGGGTAGTTTTAGCGCTTGCTTCTTTCTGGCGGGTCTGCTTTAGATTTCGCCTTGGGGTCTTGGGGTGGGGGGTGGGGGGAGGGGCTTCACGTTTTAGTTTGTTTCTCTTTGGGCTATATACATTATTGAAGTATTGGTTGCGTCCTTTTCCCCGGTATCTTTTGTATGTTCTGTTTCCTCTCCGGGTTTGTGGGTCGCGCCTATTGTCAATCCTCCTTGTTGTGGGTTGACTTTAGGATTTATGGAGTCTATTATTAATTTTGTCTCCTGGAATACTAATGGTCTTAATCATCCTATTAAAAGGAAAAAAGTTTTTAAAGTGTTCCGGAGACTTAAAGCACAAATTTTATTTTTACAAGAGACCCATGTACGGAGGGGGGACAGACTACGTTTTTTCAAATTCTGGAAGGGACAACAATTTCATTCGAACTCCAATGCTAAGATTCGAGGCGTCTCTATTTTTATAGACTCCTCAGTTACTTTTATACAACAGGATATTATCTCTGATCCGAATGGTAGATTTTTATTGGTTAGTGGTTTACTATTTAATAAAAAAGTAGTTTTGGTTAATGTTTATGCTCCTAATATGGATTGTCCGGAATTTTATAAATCATTGTTTGATCAGTTTCCGAATTTGAACGAGTTTTCATTGATTTGGGGCGGAGATCTTAATACCTGTTTATCTCCAGCTTTGGACCGTTCGGCTCCTTTACGGACTTTACCTAATAAATCTGCAAATTTGATTAATTTTTTCCTTTCTGATTCTGGGTCGACGGACATTTGGCGTTTTCTGCATCCTCAGGAAAAAGATTTTTCCTTCTTTTCACATGTTCATCATTCCTATTCAAGAATTGATTATTTTTTCATTGATTCTCGTCTCATTCCTTCAGTGATTAAATGTGATTATGATTCTATAACCATTTCGGATCATGCTCCACTTAAGCTTTCTATTAAAATTATGGCCAATATACCAAACAATAGACAATGGCGTTTTAATTCGCTGTTGCTTCAGGACTCGGACTTTGTTAATTTTATGAATGAACAGATTGAGCTTTTTTTTACAATTAACCATACAGAAGATATTTCTGTTAACACTCTTTGGGACACTTTTAAAGCCTATATTCGGGGTCAGATTATTTCGTATTCCGTTGCTTTGAGGAAGAAACAGAAGCAGGAGGAGATGGCAATTGTGGACAAGATTAATGTTATGATGAGGTTGTATAAGGCATTGGTGAGGCCGAATCTGGAGTATTGTGTTCAGTTTTGGTCACCAAATTACAGGAAGGATATAAATAAGGTTGAAAGAGTGCAGAGAAGGTTTACAAGGATGTTGCCGGGACTTGAGAAACTCAGTTACAGAGAAAGGTTGAATAGGTTAGGACTTTATTCCCTGGAGCGTAGAAGAATAAGGGGAGATTTGATAGAGGTGTATGAAATTATGATGGGAATAGATAAGAGTGAATGCAAGCAGGCTTTTTCCACTGAGGCAAGGGGAGAAAAAAACCAGAGGACATGGGTTAAGGGTGAAGGGGGAAAAGTTTAAAGGGAACATTGGGGGGGGGGCTTCTCCACACAGAGAGTAGTGGGGGTGTAGAATGAGCTGCCAGACAAGGTGGTAAATGCGGGTTCTTGTTTAACATTTAAGAATAAATTGGACAGATACATGGATGGGAGGTGTATGGAGGGATATGGTCCGTGTGCAGGTCAGTGGGACTAGGCAGAAAATGGTTCGGCACAGCCAAGAAGGGCCAAAAGGCCTGTTTCTGTGCTGTAGTTTTTCTTTGGTTTCTATGGTTCTAAGAAGCAGTCTACAGAGAGATGAGGCAACCGTGGCTGACAAGGGAAATCAATAACTGCATAAAAGCAAAATTGAGGGCATATAGCACAAATCTGTGGGAAGATTTTAAAAACCAACAGAAGGCAACTCAAAAGCAATAGGGAGAGAAAAGATTAAATATGAAGCTAAGCTAACCAATAATATAAATAAGGATACCAAAAGATTTTCAGATATGTAAAAAGCAAAAGTGAGGCAAGAGTGGACATTGGACTGCGGGAGAAGAAGTAAAGGAGAGCAAAGAAATGGCAGACAAAACTGAATCGGTATTTTGTGTCAGTCTTCACTGCAGAAGACTTCAGCGGCATACCAGAAATTCAAGAGTCAAGGAGTGCAAGTATAGTCATTATAACTAAGGAGAAGGTAATAAGAAGCTGAAAGGTCTGAAGGGAAGACATGTCATCTGGACCATTTGAACCAGGTTCTGAAAGAGGTAGCTGAAGAGACTGTGGAGAAATCAGAATTGATCTTTCAGGAAACACTAGATTCTGGAATGTTTCCAGAGGACCAGAAAATCTCAAATATCACTCCACCTTTTAAGAATGGAATGAGGCAAAAGACAGGCGCATTTATACTGGCTTTTGTATCAAATTTGCCTTGCAGCGGTGAGCCACAGACAGTGTTGCACGAACAACATAGACCAGCTAGGATGCACCATCCATGGTTAACTCCAACCAAAGGAGGATCACATGTATAGGCCAGTAAACCTGACTTCAGTGGTTGGGAAGGTGTTTGAGTCCATTATTAAGGATGCAGTTTGGAGGTACATGATAAAGTAAGCCAAAGTCAGCATGATTTTCTTAAGGGGAAATCTTGCCTAACAAATCTTTTGGAATTCTTTGAGGAAATAATAGGTAAGATAGACAAAGGAGGATGTTATTAACTTAGATTTTCAGAAGGCCTTTGACAAGGTGCCACACATGAGGCTGCTAAAGAAGATAGCAGCCCATGGTATTACAAGAAATAGACCAGCATGAATAGAAGATTGGTTGATTGGCAGAAGGCAAAGAGTGGAAATACAGGGAGCATTTTCTGGTTGGGTGCTACTGACCAATGGTATTCCATAGATGTCCTTGTTCAGTCCATTACCTTTCACATTACATGTTAATAGTCTGGCTATCAGAATTGATGACTTTGTAACAGGATTGTGGATATTACAAAGATAGGGGGAGGGACAGGTAGTGTTAATAAAGCAGGAAGGAAGAAAGCCATAGATTAGGGGAATGTGTATAGAAGTGTATGATCATGCACTTCGGCAGAAGGAATAATGGCATATACTATTTTCTAAACAAGGAGTGATTCTGGAAAATGGAGGTGCAAAGGTACTTGGGAGTCCTAGTCCAGTATTCCCTAAAGGTTAACAGGTGAAATTGTAGGGGATGAGGAAAACAAATGCAAGGTTAGCATTCATTTCAAGACAGCTAGAATACAAATGCAAGGATGTAATGCTGAAGCTTTATAATCCATTGCACAGACAACATATGGAGTATTGGAGAGGGTTCAAAGGATGTTTAAGAGAATGATGCCAGGAGGTTTAACATACAAGAAGTGTGTTAGCTTTGGGCCTGAACTCACTGGAATTTAAAAGAATGAGGGTGGAATCTCATTGAAACCTAAAAAATATTTATAGAAAAGATATGCAGGGTATGTTTCCAATAGTGGGAGAACCTAGGACAAGAGGGCACAGCAACAAAAGAATGTCCCTTTTGGAACATAGAACAGGAAGAACTTCTTTAGCCAAGAGGATGGTGAATCTGTGGAATTCATTGCTACAGATATCTGTGGAGGCCATATATATTAAAAGCAGATGTTGACAGCTTCTTGATTTATAGGGGTGTCAAAGATTGCAGGGTGAAGGCAGATCAGTAGGATTAAGAGGGACCATAATTAAATGACAGAGAAGACTCAATAGGTCGAACAACCTAATTCTGTTCCTATTTCTTATGATCTTACTTCTTCTCCTCCCAGAAAAGGCGATTGATATTTTGAACTGCTGCCAGAGGAAGTGGTGGAATCAGATACAATTACTAAGTTTGAGATATTCTGATAAACACTTAAACAGTTTGCTAATGACACCACTGTCATTGGCCAAATCAAAGGTGGTGATGATTTTCTCCCCGTTTAGAAAATAGTCCACACATTTATTTCTACTACAAAAGTGCATGACCATGCATTTTCTAACATTGTATTTCAAATCCATGTTGACTGTTCCTAATCAGACCCTGTCTATCCAGATCACACAAAACAGCACATCACACAATCCAATCTTTCGTCCTTGGACTCACTTTACACCGCACGCTGTTGGAGCAGTGCTGCCAGGATAATCAAGGGCACGACCCATCCAGCCACACACTTTTCGTCCCTCTTCCCTCCGGGAGAAGGCTCAGGAGCTTAAAGACTCGTACGGCCAGATTTGGGAACAGCTTCTTTCCAACTATGATAAGACTGCTGAACGGATCCTGACCCAGATCTGGGCCGTACCCTCCAAATATCCAGACCTGCCTCTCGGTTTTTTTGCACTACCTTATTTTCCATTTATGATCTATAATTTAATTTTTTAATATTTACTAATTTTTACTATTGTTAATATTTAATATTTGTAATCCAGAGAGCGGAAAGCACAGAATCAAATATCACTGTGATGATTGTACGTTCTAGTATCTATTTTTTGGCGACAATAAAGTATAAAGTATAAATTATACATACCATCTCTAAGAATACTTTCCATCAATCTACCCACCACTGACGTCAAACTCACAGGCCGATAATTGCTAGGTTTACTCTTAGAACCCTTTTTAAACAATGGAACAACATGAGCAATATGCCAATCCTCCGGCACCATCCCCATTTCTAATGACATTTGAAATATTTCTGTCAGAGCCCCTGCTATTTCCACACTAACTTCCTTCAAGGTCCTAGGGAATATCCTGTCAGGACCCAGAGACTTATCCACTTTTATATTCCTTAAGAGTGTCAGTACTTCCTCTTCTTTAATCATCATAGTTTCCATAACTACCCTACTTGTTTCCCTTACCTTACACAATTCAATATCCTTCTCCTTAGTGAATACCGAAGAAAAGAAATTGTTCAAAATCTCCCCCATCTCTTTTGGCTCCACACATAGCTGTCCACTCTGATTCTCTAAGGGACCAATTTTATTCCTCACTATCCTTTTACTATTAATATAACTGTAGAAACCCTTGGGATTTATTTTCACCTTACTTGCCAAAGTAAGCCAGGGATTGTGTGTAGGGGGCACATGGCCAAGTGGTTAAGGCATTGGACTAGTGACCTGAAGCAAGGCACTTAATCACACATTGCTCTGCGATGACACTGGTGCCAAGCTGTATGGGTCCTAATGCCCTTCCCTTGGACAACACTGGTGTCGTGGAGAGGGGAGACTTGCAGCATGGGCAACTGCTGGTCTTCCATACAACCCTGCGCCTTGGAGAGTGAAGACTTACCAGGCACAGATCCATTGTCTTGCAAGGCTAATGGATGCCTTAAAACTTGCCAAAGCAACCTCATATCTTCTTTCAGCTTTTCTAATTTCTTTCTTAAGATTCTCTTTACATTCTTTATATTCCTTGAGCACCTCATTCACTCTAAGCTGCCTATATTTATTGTAGATCTCTCTCTTTTTCCGAACCAAGTTTCCAATATCCCTTGAAAACCATGGCTCTCAAACTTCTAACCTTTCCTTTCAACCTAACAGGAACATAAAGATTCTGTACCCTCAAAATCTCACCTTTAAATGACCTCCATTTCTTTATTACATCCTTCCCATAAAACAAATTGTCCCAATCCACTCCTTCTAAATCCTTTCACATCTCCTCAAAGTTAGCCTTTCTCCAATCAAAAATCTCAACCCTGGGTCCAGTCCTATCCTTCTCCATAATTATATTGAAACTAATGGCACTGGACCTGAAGTGCTCCCCAGCACAAACCTCCGTCACCTGACCTATCTCATTCCCTAACAGGAGATCCAACACTGCCCCTTCTCTAGTTGGTACCTCGATGTGTTGCTGCAAAAAACTATCTTACAAACTCCAAACCATCCAGCCCTTTTACAGAATGGGTTTCCCAGTCTAATTGTGGAAAATTAAAATCGCCCACTATCACAACCTTGTGCTTACTACAAATAATCTGCTATATCCTTACAAATTTGCTCCTCCAATTCTCGCTCCCTATTAGGTGGTCAATAATACACTCCTCTAAGTGTTACTACACCTTTCCCATTCCTCAATTCCCCCCAAATAGCCTCCCTAGACAAGTCCTCTAATCTATCCTGCCAAAGCACCGCTGTAATATTTTCTCTGACAAGCAATGCAACACCTCCCCTCTTGCCCCTCCGATTCTATCACACCTGAAGCAACGAAATCCAGGAGTATTTAGTTGCCAGTCCACCCCTCCTGTAACCATGTTTCACTAACAGCTACAACATCACATTTCCAGGTATCAATCCATGCTCTAGGCTCATCGACCTTTCTTACAATGCTCCTAGCATTAAAATAGATGCATTTAAGAAATTCTCCACCTCTTACTCTCTGTTTATCCCTAATGGTGCAAACAACTGTTACCTTTTTCTTCCTTCTCCCCTACATCTTTGGTCTGAGTGCTCCCATTCTGTGTCTCCTGCCTATCCTCCCTCACACACTGTCTACTATGTGACGAAAAACCAGGTTATCAGAAGATTGATGCTAATGAGAGAGAGATAAGGGAGACAATGGAGAAGCGTTCAAAATGTTAATGAGAGAGGAGAGAGCGATAACGAAAAGAGACACAATTCAGAATATTGACAACCGGATGCTTTGAACCTGAACTGTTTGAAGTTTGATGGAAAGGCGATACCCCAGCAGGGGGATAAAAAGAACAGGTTCGCTAAGGCACGACACCACGAGATCACGAGATAACGAGACCCTGGAAGAGCGGTGTGCCCCCACAGGTTGGTGGAGTTTGGAGGTCTGGATCGAGGGAACCGACCATAAACTCACAGGGTGAAAAGGTACGATCGGCGGGAACCTGGTGTGTGTGTCCGCTCTTGCGTGGGTGCCGGGTTCACCGCGGAAGAATAGTCATATGCGGAACGGAGGGGTCACAGTCGGTGACCACAGCGGGATAGAAGACACAAAAGGGTCCGCCCGAAAGCCAACTGCGAAGAACATCAAAGGTCTGCTTGAATCAAAATTTGCATCTCTCTCTCTCTCTCTCCAACGGCACAACAGCGATTACTGCGAACTGCACTAAGCTGAACTGAACTCTGCATCACTTAAGACTGATCATTTTACCCCTAGACTGCGATAGAGGTTGGTTGATTCCTATTACCCTAGTTCTGTGTACATGTGTGTTTTATCATTGCTAACCTGTTGCATTTATATCCTTACGTTTAGAGTACTGCGTTACTTATTTCTTTAATAAAACTTTATTAGTTTCTAGTAATCCAGACTCCAACTAGTGGTCCATTTCTGCTGGTTTGACAACCCAGTTACAGGGTACATAACAACTAGCTTTCTCTATTTGTGAATTAACCTCCTCTCTCCTAGACTCTTCAATTTGATTCCCACCCCACAACCATTCTAGCTTAAAGTCTCCTCAGTAGCCTTTGCAATCTTCCTGTCAGGATATTGATCCCCCTAGGATTCAAGTGCAACCCGTCCTTTTTGTACAGATCACACCTGCGCCAAAAGAGGTCCCAATGATCCAAAAACTTGAATCCCTGCCCCCTGCTCCAATCCCTCAGCCACACACTTATCCTCCACCTCATTCTATTCCTACTCTCACTGTCACGTAGCACAGCCAGTAATCCCGAGATTACTACCTTTGCGGTCCTTCTTCTCAACATCCTTCCTAACTCCCTATATTCTCCTTTCAGGACTTCCTCCATTTTCCTACCTATGTCATTGGTACCTATATGTACCACGACCTCTGGCTCCTCACCCTCCCACTTCAGGATATCTTGGACGCGATCAGAAACATCCTGGACCTTGGCACCAGGGAGGCAAACTATCAGGTCTCCTGACTGCGTCCACAGAATCGCCTATCTGACCCCCTAACTATCGAGTCCCCTATTATTACCGCCCTTCTCTTCCTTTCCCTACCCTTCTGGAGCTACAGGGCTGGACTCTGTGCCAGAGGCACAGCTATTGTTGCTTCCCCAAGGTAAGCTGTCCCCCCCAACAGTACTGAAACAGGAGTACTTATTGTCAAGAGGCACAGCCACTGGGGTACACTCTAGTACCTGACACTTCCCCTTCCCCACCTAACCGTGACCCACTTGTCTGCCTCCCGTGGTCCCAGCCTGCAACTCCTATCAGCTCCTCACTCTCCTTGACCAGACGAAGGTCATCGAGCTGCAGCTCCAGTTCCCTAACACGGTCTCTTAGGAGCTGCAGCTCGGCGCACCTGGCGCAGATGTGGACGTCCAGGAGGCTAGGAGACTCCAGGACCTCCCACATCCGACACAGAGAACAACAAGCTGCCCTCACACTCATACTTCCCCCTTTCCTCAAATAACAGGAAAAGTTGAAAACCAAACCTACTTTGCCTCGCCTGTTTCTCCCTCAGCCCATTGAGCCAAAGCCCTTAAGACTTCACTCTGCTCCCGGCTCACTCTGCTGCCCGCTGTATAAGGCTGTGTTCCTTTTAAACCTTCCGTGCTTCACTGCCCGACATCACACACCTGCGCAGTCTTGCCTCTCTTAACTCCGATAATAAGAAGAAAAAATCAAAATAGCTCCCGCCGCACTCCCGCTCCGATTCTCAGACTTCCTTCTCCAAATTAAACCTGAATCAGGATTTCTGACCTTTTAAATCTTCCGCGCTTCACTGCCCGATGTCCCTTTTATCTATCTACTTGTAATCTCCTCAAAGAATTCCAACAGGTTCATTGGGCACTATACTGACTTTATCCTACCTTGTCCTGTGTCACCAAGTACTCCATAACCTCATCCTTAATAATTGACTCCAACATCTTCCCAACCTATAATTTCCTTTCTGCTGCCACCTTCCTTTCTTAAAGAGTGGAGTGACATTTGCAATTTTCTAGAACCATGCCAGAGTCCAATGATTCTTGAAAGATCATGACTAATGCCTCCACAATCTTTACTGCTACCTCTTTCAGAATCCTAGGGTACAGTTCATCTGGTATGTGTAATTTGTGCACCTTTAGGTCTTTCAGCTTTTTGAGCACCTTCTCCCTTGTAATAGTAACCCTCACACCCTTCAACAGCTGGCACACTGTTAGTGTCTACTACAGTGCAGACTGATGCAAAATACTTACTTAGTTCATCTTGTCCCTCATTATTTCTCCAGCCTCATTTTCTAGCAGTCCTACATCCACTCTCATTTATCTTTTATTCTTTAAACACTTGGAAAAGCTTTTTCTATTTGCCTGGATATTGTTTGCCAGCTTGCTTTCATATTTCATCTTTTCCCTCCTAATGAGTTTTAGTTGCTTGCTGTAGGTTTTTAAAAGCTTCCCGATCCTCTATCTTCATGCTAAATTTTGCTTTGTTGTATGCCCTCTCTTTTGCTTTTACATTAGCTTTGACTTCCCTTGTCAGCCATGGTTGTACTATTTTGCCATTTGAATATTTCTTTGTTTTTGGAATACATCTATCTTGTACCTTAACAACAGGAATTCTGCAGATGCTGGAAATTCAAGCAACACACATCAAAGTTGCTGGTGAACGCAGCAGGCCAGGCAGCATCTCTAGGAAGAGGTACAGTCAACATTTCAGGCCGAGACCCTTCGTCAGGACTAACTGAAGGAAGAGTTAGTAAGAGATTTGAAAGTCGGAGGGGGAGGGGGAGATCCAAAATGATAGGAGAAGACAGGAGGGGGAGGGATGGAGCCAAGAGCTGGACAGGTGATTGGCAGAGGGGATATGAGAGGATCATGGGACAGGAGGTCCGGGGAGAAAGACAGGGGGGGGGGCGGGGGGAAACCCAGAGGATGGGCAAGGGATGGGCAAGGGGTATAGTCAGAGGGACAGAGGGAGAAAAAGGAGAGTGAGAGAAAGAATGTGTGTATAAAAATAAATAACGGATGGGGTACGAGGGGGAGGTGGGGCATTAGCAGAAGTTAGAGAAGTCGATGTTCATGCCATCAGGTTGGAGGCTCCCCAGACGGAATATAAGGTGTTGTTCCTCCAACCTGAGTGTGGCTTCATCTTTACAGTAGAGGAGGCCGTGGATAGACATGTCAGAATGGGAATGGGATGTGGAATTAAAATGTGTGGCCACTGGGAGATCCTGCTTTCCCATGATCCTCTCATATCCCCTTTGCCAATCACCTGTCCAGCTCTTGGCTCCATCCCTCCCCCTCCTGTCTTCTCCTATCATTTTGGATCTCCCCCTCCCCCTCCCACTTTCAAATCTCTTACTAACTCTTCCTTCAGTTAGTCCTGACGAAGGGTCTCGGCCTGAAACGTCGACTGTACCTCTTCCTAGAGATGCTGCCTGGCCTGCTGCATTCACCAGCAACTTGGATGTGTGTATCTTGTACCTTCCTCATTTTTCCCAGAAAATTGCTGCTCTGCTGTCATCCCTGCCAGCATTTCCTTCTAATTTGCTTTGGCCAACTCCTCTCTTATACCACTGTAATTTCCTTTATTCCACTGAAATACTGCTACGTCAGACCTACTTTCTCCCTATCAAATTTCAAGTTAAACTCAATCATATTATGATCACTGTTTCCTCAGGGTTCCTTTATCTTATGCTCTCTAATTGCCTCCGGTTCATTACATAATACATAATCCAGTACAGCTGATCCCTTAGGAGGTTCAATGACTAGCCGCTCTAAAAAGCCATCTAGAAGGCAAACAAAAAATTCAGTCTCTTGGGATCCATTACCAACCTGATTTTCCCAATCTACCTGCATGTTAAAATCTCCCATGACTATTGTAACATTGCCCTCTTCTATTTCCCATTGTAATCTACCATGCTACTGTGTGGAGGCTTGTATATAACTGCCACCAGGGTCCTTTTACACTTGCAGCTTCTTAGCTCAACCCACAAGGATTCAACATCTTCCGATCCTACATCACAACTTTCTAATGATTTGATGCCTTTCTTTACCAGCAGAGTCTACCTTCCGATACAATATACAACCTTGGACATTCAGCTCCCAACTCCAACCATCCTTCAACTATAATTCAGAGATGGCTACAACATCATACCCAACAACCTGTAAAAGTGCAACAAGATCATCCACCTTGCTTCTTATACTCCGTGCATTAAGATATAACACTTGAGTTCTGTATTTGCTACCCTTTTTGATTCTGCATCCCTAATGCACTGATATTCACCCTGCTGGCTGCAATTTTGTCATATCATCTTCCTGCCCTTCCTGACAGTCTGACACAGGCTACTTTTGCTTTTTTTTAAAAAATAACATCCATCCTATCCAGAGTCCCTTCACCCCGGTTCCCATCCCCTGCCAAATTAGTTTATACCCTCCCCAACAGCTCTAACAAACCTGCCTGTGAGAATATCGCTCCCCCTTGGGTTCAGGTGCAACCCGTCCCTTTTGTACAGTCATACTTTCCCCAGAAGAGAACCCAATGATCCAAGAATCTGAAACCCTGCCCCCTGCACCAACTTCTCAGCCAGGCATTTATCTGCCAAATCATCCTCTTTCTACCCTCACTGGCATGTGGCACACGTAGCAATCCAGAAGTTACCACCCCTCAACCATCAGGCTCTTGAACCAAAGGCTATAAATTTCACTTGCCCCATCATTGAAATGCTCCCACAACCAGTGGGCTCATTTTCAAGAATTCATCTCATGTTATTGTGTACGGGGTTTCTTCTTTGTATGTTAAATTTAAAATAGCTTCTTTGTTATGTTAATCTTTTAAACTACTGTGTGTGTGGATCAAAATGGCTTCTATGTTATGTTAAATGCTGAGAGAGTCTCTAGCTAGAAGTTTGCTTGAGTTAATACAGATAGCAGAGTGCTATTGGCCAATGGGTGTTCATGTTATCATTTCTTGGGGTGATAATGCTGTCTCGTATGATTGGGAACGGGAGTTTTTTGGTGGGGAGTCGGACGAGAGACGGGGAGGACGACGGACGTGCGGGGGTTTTGGGGGGAGTCAGACGAGAGACGGGGAGGACGATGTACATGCGGGGGTTTTGGGGGGAGTCGGACGAGAGACGGGGAGGACGACGGACGAGTGGAAAGGCTCCAGTCGATCACTCCGGGTGGTCCCGAAGAGGGTCCTGAGCTCCAACTTGTGCACGAAAAACTTGAACTTTGATAAGTCTGGCGCTTTTTCCATTCCCTTTTTCTATATTGAACTTATATTAATTTCATAGACTTAGTAATATCTATAAAGTGCACTTGGTAAAACATACTGTGTGTGCTGGCTGATTTGGGTTGCAGTGGTACAGCAACCGACCCAGCTGGAGGCGTCCAGGCGGGTGCTGGGCGGGATTTCCCCTAGATATATACAAGCCAATATAGCGGAGCTTTACACTTGATAGTTATTGCTTATTTATTTATTTATTTATTATTTCTCTCATTTTGTATTTGGACATTTTGTTGTCTTCTGCACTCTGGACTTTCATTGATTCTGTTATGGTTATTATTCTATAGATTTACTGTGAATGCGCATAAGAAAATGAAACTCGGGGTTTTATACAATGATATATATATATATAGTACTTTAGAAACATAGAAAACCTACAGCAAAATACAAGCCCTTCAGCCCACAAAGCTGTGACGAACATGTCCATATCTTAGAAAAATAGAGGGCTACGAGTAACACTAGGTAATTTCTAAGCCCCATGTACCTATCCAGGAGTCTCTTAAAAGATCCTATCATATCCATCTCCACCACTGTTGCCGGCAGCCCATTCCACGCACTCACCACTCTCTGCGTAAACAACTTACCCCTGACATCTCCTCTGTACCTATTTCCAAGCACCTTAAAACTGTGCCCTCTCGTGCTAGGCATTTCAGCCCTGGGAAAAAGCCTCCGACTATCCACACGATCAGTGCCTCTCATCATCTTATAGACCTCTGTCAGATCACCTCTCATCCTCCGTCGCTCCAAGGAGAAAAGGCCGAGTTCACTCAACCTATTCTCATAAGGCATGCTCCCCAATCCAGGCAACATCCTTGTAAATCTCCTCTGCACCCTTTCTATTGTGTCCACACCCTTCCTGTAGTGAGGCAACCAGAACTGAGCACAGTACTCCAAGTTCTAATATGAATGATTCTAATTGAGATTCAAGGATGCTGGCAACTCGCGGTCAGTTGGTGAGTGAGTCTCTTATTTAATCCTGTTACACAGAATAGTGCGGACTGCACACAAATTAAATTGTCTTTTACCATCGCTGCCGGTATAAACTAGATCAGGGATCATTTTCAAAAGAAGTGAGACACAACTACATCATGCCACACATGAGACAGAGGCCCCAATCATCATTTCATTAGCAATAGTGTTCATCCTCAAGTTGGTTAAACGTGAATCATTTAAGTTGCTTGTTTCATGCTTTTTCGATGGAAGAGTATAACCCTAATGCAAATAAAGGCATAAAATAAACAAATAAGAGGATCAATGTAGTGGATTTTAGTATTATATTAATCAATAGATTTGTGAAAAAGATTTTTCCCCTTAATGTACAATTTCTATCCAGAAAATATATCAGATTTAACATTTCAACTCAATGATCTGTTTCTTTCTTTCTCGCTGCAGATGCTGCTCAAAGTGAGTACTACCAGCACTTTGTCTTTGCTTTGTCTTGAAATGTACACTTTCCAATAATTCTATTCATTCAGTTATATACAAACCCCATTTCCAGAAAAGTTGGGATATTTTCCAAAATGCAATATAAACAAAGATCTGTGATATGTTAATTCACGTGAACCTTTATTTAACTGACAAAAGTACAAAGAAAAGATTTTCAATAGTTTTACTGACCAACTTAATTGTATTTTGTAAACATACACAAATTTAGAATTTGATGGCTACACCACACTCAACAAAAGTTGGGACAGAGTTAAAATAAGATTGAAAAGTGCACAGAATATTCAAGTAACACCGGTTTGGAAGACTCCACATTAAGCAGGCTAATTGGTAGCAGGTGAGGTATCATGACTGGGTATGAAAGTAGCGTCCATCAATGGCTCAGCCTTTGCAAGCAAGGATGGGTCGTGGCTCACCCCTTTGTGCCAAAATTTGTGAGACAATTGTTAGTCAGTTCAAAAGGAACATTTCTCAACGCAATATTGCAGAGAATTTAGGTCTTTCAACATCTACAGTACATAATATTGTGAAAAGATTCAGAGACATCTCAGTGCGTAAAGGGCAAGGTCGGAAACCACTGTTGAATGCACATGATCTTCGAGCCCTCAGGTGGCACTGCCTAAGAAACTGTCATGCTACTGTGACAATTTTTGCCACCTGGGCTTGGGAGTACTTCGGAAAACCATTGTCACTCAACACAGTCCGTCGCTGCATCCAGAAATGCAACTTGAAACTGTATTACGCAAGGAGGAAGCCATACATCAACTCCATGCAGAAATGCCGGCGAGTTCTCTGGGCCCCAGCTCTTCTCAGATGGACCGAAAGACTGTGGAACCGTGTGCTGTGGTCAGATGAGTCCACATTTCAGCTAGTTTTCGGAAAAAAACGGGCGTCGAGTTCTCCGTGCCAAAGATGAAAACGACCATCCAGATTGTTATCAGCGAAAGGTTCAAAAGCCAGCATCTGTGATGGTATGGGGGTGCATCAGTGCCCATGGCATGGGTGAGTTGCATGTATGTGAAGGTACCATTGACTCTGAGGCGTATATTAGGATTTTAGAGAGACATATGTTGCCATCAAGGTGATGTCTCTTCCCAGGATAATGCCAGACCACATTCTGCACGGGCTACAACAGCGTGGCTTTGTAGACACAGAGTGTGTGTGCTTGACTGGCCTGCCAGTCCAGATCTATCTCCCATTGAAAATGTATGGTGCATCATGAAGAGCAGAATCAGACAACGAGGACCACGGACTGTTGAGCAGCTGAAGTCTTATATCAAGCAAGAATGGACAAAATTTCCAATTGCAAATCTACTACAATTAGTATCCTCAGTTCCAAAACGATTAAAAAGTGTTATTAAAAGGAAAGGTAATGTAACACAATGGTAAACATGCCTCTGTCCCAACTTTTGTTGAGTGTGTTGCAGCCATCAAATTCTAAATTTGTCTATGTTTACAAAATAAAATTAAGTTGGTCAGTAAAACTATTGAAAATCTTTTATTTGTACTCTTGTCAGTTAAATAGAGGTTCAAGTGAATTAACATATCACAGATTTATGTCTTTATTGCATTTTGGAAAATATCCCAACTTTTCTGGAAATGGGGTTTGTAGAAAGATTAAGATATAAAAAGGGTCTGTTAACTAAAATTGATTTTCAATGTGATCCATATTTGAACTATGACAATGAGTCTGCACAGTTTTGGATGACCCTGTAATTTCAGTCTCTGAGGCCAACTTCCGGGCACCCTCGAAGAGGGACAATCCACAAAAGTCATGTGGTCCAGATAAGGTATCTGGCTTAGCACTAAAGATCCATATGGACTGACTGGAGTATTCACATACATATTCAACCTCACTTCAGAGGTCTGAAATTTCCACTTACTTCAAATAGGCATCTACTGAAACCAGCGCCTAAGAAGAGCATAGTGATCTGCCTCAATGACCATCAAATGTTGGCATATCAACCATAACAACGTACTTTGAGAGACTGGCACAAATAAACTTCTATCTCAGAAATAACCTACATTCACTTCAATCTGCCTAGACACAAGAGTAACTACAGCTTGTGTTCAATATAATTATCCCATCTAAAATCATCAGGTTTCAAGACCTCCCTCTGCAACTCGATACTCTCCAGATCTCAAGCACTGACCATCAAAACAGGTGCACCTCAAGACTGTACTTGGCCCTCCTTACTCCCTATACACACATGACAAGGTGGCTAAGTGTAGCTCAAATGTCATCTTAGAATTCACCAACATCACTACTGTTGTTAGACAAATCACAGATGGCGATGAGTTAGTCAGCTTACTGGAGCAAGATAGGTCACCTGGTTGAGTGGTGCTGCAAAGCAAGCTCTCCTTCAACATCAACTAAACTGAAGAGTTGATTGTTGACTTCAAGAAGGCAAACAGGAACCAGTCTACATTGCGGGGAATCAATGGTGAAGAGAGACAGCAGCTTTGAATACCTGGTTGTATAGCAATTCAACTGCACAAGAATGCAAGAAGCTACAGAGAAAAGTAGATTCTGCTCAAAACATCACAGGCACATCCCTCCCTACCACTGGTAGCATCTACAAGAAGCACTGCCTCAAGAAAGCAACATTCATCATCAAAGATAGTCACCATCTGGGCCATGCTATCTTATCACAGCTACCATCAGGAAGGAGGTACAGAAACCTTACGCAACCAGGTTCATAAACAGTTACTTCCCTCAACTATTTCATTCTGACCAACAAAACTTAATCACTACTGTTTAGCAATACTATAACAATTTTGCATTAAATTGGTGTTTATAATTGTGTTAGAATTAGTAAAAATTACAGATAATTTACATTTAATTAGATTTTTCTTTTGAATCCTGTTTATATGATGCTATGTGCCTGTGATCCTACTGCAAGTAGGTTTATCACTGCATCTGTGCATATGACAAGTGATTAACACTGCAAAAGCACAAAATCTATCAATTTGCTCCACAGTGACCTTGCTTTTGATTTTAAGGAAAATTTTCAGTAAGTTTCCTTAACTTCAGTGCAATGTCAAATTTTGTATGAGAATATAAACTACCTTATACAGTTTTAAATAGCTACTGCATTTTACCTGAATGCTGAAGATCTTGCAAACGTTTCATTCGCTGTTCATTTCTGGCTCTTACTTGATCCAAATTAAAACTGGACACAGAGTGTAGAGAGATGGAATCTAGCTGTGATATGGGTTGCACAGCAAGACGACTTTCCTTTAAAAATTAAACAAAAAAGGAGTAATATCATAGCAAACAAGTGAACTCAAAGTCTTAAATTCCACTAGTATAGAAAATCTGCCATCCAGTACCACTTAAGTCCTGCCTGTACTGGATTAACGATTTTACTGATTAATTACGTTAATCTCTACTCGCAAAGCTTCCAATTTCTTTGTAGTGCAGTGTTTGTAAATTCTTTGCTTGCAGGTTCAGGAACAGTTATCACCCCTCACCATCAGACTCTTGAACCAGAGAGGATAACTTAACTCGCCTCATCACTGAACTGTTCCCACAACCTATTTACTCACATTCAAGGGCTTTGTCTCATGTTCTTGATATTTATTGTTTATTTTTTTTATTATTTAAATTCTCTTCATTTTTATATTTCCACAGTTCTTTTTTGGCACATTGGTTGTCTGTCTGTCCTGTTTGGGGGGTGGGGGGTGGGTTTCATTGATTCTATCGTGATTCTTGTATCAACTATGATTGCCTGCAAGAAAATGAACTTCAGGGTGTATGAACATATACATACGTTGATAATACATTTGCTCTGAATCGCCAAAATATCTAACAGTTCTGCCAAGAATATATAATAAAATTACCATTCTATATTTAGAACAAAAGGATGTCTGGCATTAAGCTAACAAGTCTTCCTTTTTCTTGAATTGTGGTGTAGGAGACAGAGCCCTTGATACATCTCAATTTTTTTTTGACTTTTTAAACTCTTGATACTGTTGGGTGGGGGCAGGGAGTGGAAATGACCTAGCAGAGTAAAGTCACAGCAGTCAGGTCTCTGGCACTGAGTCTGGCTCTGTGACTCAGAAGGGATGGGAGGAGAAGAGGCAAGCTGTGGTGATGGGGATTTGTTAGTTAGGGAAACAGAAAGGAGGTTCTGTGGATGAGAATGAAAATCCCAGATGGAATGTCGCCTCCCAAGTGTAAGAGTCTTGAACATCTCCCATCAAGTCCTTGGCATTCTTAAGAGGGAGGGTGAACAGCCAGATGTTGTGGTCCATGGAGGTACCAATTACATAGGTAGGAAGAGTAACGAGGCTCTGAAAAATGAGTTCAGGGAATTAGGTGCTAAGTTAAAGGATAGGACCTCTAGGGTTGTGATCTCAGGACTGCAACCAGTACAATGTGCTCATGAGGCCAAAAATAGGAAGATCATACAGTTTAACATGATGCTAAGGAGTTGGTATAGGAGGGAGGGTGTCAGATTTTTTAATCATTGGGCTCTCTTCCAGGGAAGGTGGGACCTGTACAGAAGAGATGGTTTGCACCTGAACCGGAAGGGGACTAATATCCTAGCAGGAATATCCTAGCAGTTCCTCGTGCTGTGTGGGAGAGATTAAACTACAGTTGCAGGGGGATGAGATCCAGAGTGCCCGAACAGATAGTGGAGAGGTTGTGGAGACAGATGTTGTTAAGACCTCAAAGTCAGGAATCCAAAGGTTGAGCATGGTGCAATTAATGCTCTGAGCTGTGTATATTTCAATGCAAGTAGTATTGTAGGAAAGGCAGCTGAGCTCAGGGCATAGATCAACACCGGGAATTATTATATTGTAGCCACTAGTGAGACTTCGCTGCAGGAGGGACAGATCTGGCAGCTCAATAGTCTGGGGTTCCATTGTTTTAACGTAACAGAGCAGTAGAGATTAAAGGAGGAGGAGTAGCATTATTAGTCAGAGAAAATGTCACGGCAATACTGAGTCAGGACAGACTGGAGAACTCTTTTAGAGAGATTTTATGGGTGGAAATGAGGAAGAAAGGTATGACCACATTAATGGGGCTATATTATAGACCACCCAGCAGTCCGCAGGATTTAAAGGAACAAATCTGTAGAGAGATCGCAGACTACAGCGGGAAACATAAGGTTGTTATAGTCGGTGATTTTAACTTACCTCATATTGACTGGGACTCCCATACTATAAAAGGACTAGATGGGATAGAGTTTGTCAAATGTGTTCAGACAAAGTTTCCTTCATCAGTACATAGGAGTCCCAACAAAAGAATGTGCAATACTTGATCTCCTATTAAGGAATGAGACAGGGTGGGTGACAGAAGTTTAAGTAGGGGAACACTTTGCATCTAGTGATCATAATGCCATTAATTTCAAATTAAATATGGAAAAAGATTAATCTGATCAAGGTTGAGATTCTAAATTGGAGAAAGGCCAATTTTGATGGTATCAGAAAGGATCTGGTAAGTGTGGATTGGGACAGTCTGTTTACTGGCAAAGGTGTACTTGGTAAGGGCGAGGTCTTCAAAAGTGAAATTTTTAGAGTATAAAGCTTGTACATGCCTGTCAGAATAAAAGGTAAAGGTAATAAGTTTAGGGAACCTTGGTTTTCAAGAGATATTGAGGCACTAGTTAAGAAAGAAAAAAAGGTGTATAGCAGGGATAGGCAAGTTGGAACAAAATTAGGTACTTACGGAGTATAAGAAATGTAAAATAACACTTAAAAAAATAAATCAGGAGGACTGGAGGATAGCTAATGTTGTTCTGCTGTTTGAGAAGGGCTCTAAAAGTAAACCAGGAACTTATTGGCTAGTGAGCCTGACATTTGTAGTGGGAAAGTTATTGGAAGGTATTCTAAGGGACCAGTAATATGAGTATTCGGATAGACATGGATAGCATGGTTTTGTCATTTTAAATTAGGTTTAACCAATCTTATAGAGTTTTTTAAGGATGTTGTCTACATGGACTTCAGTAAGACATGTGACACAGTCCTGCATGGGAGGGTGATCATGAAGGTTCAAATCGCTTGGTATTCAAGGTAACGTATTGAGTTGGATTAGGCATTGGCTTTGTGAGAGAAGTCAGAGAGTGGTAATAGATAGTTGCCTCTCTGACCGGAAGCCTGTGTCTGGTGAACTGCTGCAGGGATCAGTGCTAGATCCACTGTTGTTTGTCATCTATTATCAATGAACTGGATGATAATGTGGTTAAATGGATCAGTAGATTTGCAGATGACACCAAGATTGGGGTGTAGTGGACAGCGAAGGCAGCCATCAGAGCTTGCTGCACAATCTGGACCGGCTGAAAAATAACAGATGGAACTTAATGTACACAAGTGCGAGGTGATGCACTCTGGTAGCACTAACTAGGGTAGGTCTTACACATTGAGCATTAGGGCACTGAGGAGTGAGGTAGAACAAAGGGATCTGGATATACAAGTCCATAATTCATTGAAAGTGGCTTCACAGGTAGATAGGGTTGTAAAGAAAGTTTTTGGCACATTGGCCTTCATAAATCAAAGTACTGAGTATGGGAGATGAGATGTTATGTTGAAGTTGTATAAGATGCTAGTGAGGTCTAACTTGGAGTATTGTGCACAGATTTGGTCACCTACCTACAGGAAAGACGTAAATGTTAAAAGAGTACAGAGAAAATTTACAAGGATGTTGCCAGGACTGGAGGACCTAAGTTACAAGGAAAGATTGAATACATTGAGAGATTGAATGTTCCTTGGAATGTAAAAAATTGAGGGGAGATTTGATAGAGGTATACAAAATTTGACAGGGGTATAGATAGGGTAAATGCAAGCAGACTTTCTTCATTGAGGTCATGGGTTAAGGGTGAAAGGTGAAAAAGTTTAAAGGGAATATGAGGGGAAACCTTCCCTCAGAGGGTCATGAGAGTGTGGAACGAACTGCAAGCACAAATGGTGCAATGGAGCTCGATTTCAATGCTTAAAAGAAGTTTGGATAGGTACATGAATGGAAGGGATATAGAGGGCTATGCTCTGAGTGAAGGTTGATGGGACTAGGCAGCTTAAATGGTTCAGCACAGACTAGATGGGCTGAAGGGCCTGCTTCTGTGCTGCACTTTTCTATGACTCCATTTCCTGCACTTCAGATCTTCGGAGGACAGGGAAGAAATAGAGTTACTCTCCACCTCACCTTCCACTCTACCAGCCACTCTATTGAACTGATTATTCTCCACAGCTATGGCCAAAATGATTCCACAACCAGACACACCTTCCCTCTCATCTTGCAGCAATTCAAAGGGCTCATTCCCTTTAAGCCTCTGCTCTCCCTTTCCTTTAATCCAGACTAACCACCCACTCTCTGTCCTAGTGTTTAACCATGGGACTGCAGGATTTATTACATCTACAATTTTTCCAGGTGAAGCAGCAATTCACTCACACTTACTAGACAGTGTACTATATTCAGTGTTCAAACTATGATCTCCTCTATATAGGAAGAACCAAGTGCAGATTGGTTGATTACTTTATGGGCCAACTAGTTATGGGCTCCCGTGCCATCAGGAAGACAAATCGTGAGTATGCACATAAAATCCACAGCCACCTTTGTGACACCAGGGACACGCAAAGCATGTGGCAAGATATACAAACCATAACCAATTACAAGTCCACCCTGCGCATCAATGACAGTGATGCCTCCCTTCCTGATAGGCTGAATGCTTTCTATGCACGATTTGACCAACTGAATGATGTGACAGAGGAAAGTCCTCTCTCTTACTGAGGAACAGTAATTGTCTAACCCCAGTGGAGGTGAGGAGGGTCTAGCCAAGGTAAACCCATGGAAAGCAGCAGGGCCAGACATCATACTTGGTCTGGTGCCAAGAGACTGTGTGGCCCAGCTAATAGAGGTCTTAATGGACATCTTTAATCTCTCTCTGAAACAGTCTACTGTCCCTGCAAGCTTCAAGGCAGCTAACATAAATCTGGTGCTCAGGAGAGCGATGGTAACTGGCCTAAATGATTGGCCAAGTGGCACTGACTTTAACCAACAAGAAGTTCTTCGGTTTATGTGCTGTGTGTGATGTATGTTGTGTGGGTGCACCGTGGTTTTGAAGAACATTGTTTCATTTGTTTGTATATATGTACAAATAGACGACAATTAACTTAAACAACAGGAATTCTGCAGATGCTGGAAATTCAAGCAACATACATCAAAGTTGCTGGTGAACACAGCAGGCCAAGCAGCATCTGTAGGAAGAGGTGCAGTCGACGTTTCAGGCCGAGACCCTTCGTTAGTCCTGACGAAGGGTCTCGGCCTGAAACGTCGACTGCACCTCTTCCTACAGACAATTAACTTAAACTTGAATTTCCCCCAGGCCACTAGGCTTCTGAACTCACTGCCACATAATATTTGAAGTGTCATTGGTTAATCTGTTCCATACCTTACAATATTTTATATTAATGCACTTTAGTTTAATATTTATGTGTGATTCATCTGTAGATTTTGTCCTTACCTTCATAAGTTATCGTGTGTTATGTATACTACAGTGCTTTACACACTGGTTCAGAGAAACTTTGTCTTGTTCTATATACATTATATGGTTATATATGTTATATACATGTATATAGTTAAATGACAATAAACTTGACTTGACTTGATTATGTTCAGTTTGAAAAGGCAACTGTAAGCTTCATGCCCTCTCCCCAGCCCATTTAAACTCACTCCTCCAGAATCTCTGGCTCAATCAATCATAGATATTTCTGATCCTATCCATCTCTCCCATCAACTTCTCTGAAACTTAAAACTAATCTTTTTCTTACTTATATGAATAAAGTTCTTCAACTGAAAATGTTAATTATATTTTTATTTCCATAGATGCATTTTCTGTTCTTGTTTTTGATTTTAAACAATTGTCTAATCTTTAGAGAATCTTTTTGTTCTGAAATGAAGGGGATACAAATTCGAGATACAAGATTGCATATGCTGAAGGCCTGCAGCAAATGCACAAGCTACTAGAGGAATGTAGCAAGCCAGGCAGCATCTAAGGAGGCAAAAGGAACAGTCAATATTTTTACACAGCAGACCAGGCAGCATCTCTAGGAAGAGGTGCAGTCAACGTTTCAGGCAGTTAGTCCTGACGAAGGGTCTCGGCCTGAAACGGCGACTGCACCTCTTCCTAGAGATGCTGCCTGGCCTGCTGCGTTCACCAGCAACTTTTATGTCTGTTGCTTGAATTTCCAGCATCTGCAGAATTCCTGTTGTTTGAGTCAATATTTTTGGTCAGTTCACCACCAGCAATTATTGTTTGCAACATACAAAATATGAATCCTCAGCTCCTCACACGACTCTGCCATTTAGTAAAATCATGGGTGATCTGATAGCAATTTCAACTCTGCATTCCTTTCACTTTCCTGTTTTGTAAGTATTTATGTCTTAAAATGCTCAGATCTTTCCAATAAAAATACTTCCAAATATTCCCAAATCTCATAAATAGACAAACCATTATTTATAAATGCTAATCCTTAGTTCAACTTCATAGAATATCCTACTTAAGAAAAATTCCCCTTCCCTTCCATCTTGTCAAGGTCCTTGGAAAGGATTCTTAAAGACAGGATTTACAAGTATTTAAAGAAGCATCGTCTGATTATGGATAGTCAGCATGGATTTGTGAAAAGACAGTCCGTGCCTCTCAAGCCTGATTGAGTTCTTTGAGGATGTGACAAAGCATATTGATGTAGGTAGAGCAGTGGATGTGGTGTCTTAGCAAGGCATTCAACAGGGTTCCCTATGGTAGGCTCATTCAGAAAGTTAGGAGGCATGGTATACAGGGAAAGCTGGCTGCATAAATTTAAAATTGGCTGTCCACATAAAGCAAAGGGTGATAGTATTTTGCTTGGAGATCAGTGATCAGTGGTGTTCTGCAAGGATCTTTTCTGGGACCCCTGCTATTGATCTGTATAAATGACACAGATGAGAAAACAGAGGGGTGGGAAGTTAGGAAGGGTAGTTAACAGATGGCATAAAGTTTGGTAGTGTTGTGGATTGTGTAGGAAGTTGTCATAGGCTGCAGTGGGACATTGATAGGATGCAGAACCGGGCTAAGAAGTGACAGATAGAATTCAATCCAGCAAAGTGTGAACAGATACAATTTGGAAGGTTGAACTTGAAGGCAGATTGGACAAACAGTAGGATCTTGGGGCCATGTTCATAGATCCCTCAAAGTTGCCCCGCAAGTCAATAGGGAGGTTATAAAGACCTGCTAGGGAGGTTAATAGGGAGGTTATAAAAGGCCTCCCCCATTATAAAGGTTATAATGGGATGTATGGAGTGTCAGGCAGGGGTAGCACCTCTGGTGGGGGAACATGACGTGTCCTTTTCAGGGCGGTTAGTCCACCTTTGGTCCCTACCTGGCACTCAGCTCTCACCTGTGGCTCCCCATAGCTGTTTGCATGCGACAGCGGCCACATCCCGGGCAACGGCTTCGACAAGCCGGCTAAATCAGGTGAGGGTAGCCGACGGGTCTCAAACCCTCGGTGAGACAGGGAGTTGTCTATCCCAGCCTGTGAAGACAGACTCCGGATGATTGAGCGGACGAGACCAATGGAAGGTCCAACCGTCAAAAAGGCGGTCTCTGCAAGCGTCGTGGAACGTGTAGAGCAGGACAAGACACAGAAGACGTCCTGGTCATCCACTGCGCCTAGTCCCATCTCCAGCCGTCTAGACTGTCTTGCCACAGGATCCAGATGGGAATTGGGAAGAGAGAGTGAGGCTGACGCTGTGCAACTCTCCCTCACTTAAATCCAAATCACGCGCTAGTCTCGACACCATTATGGTGTCGAGGTCCTCATCGACGTCAATGATGGACGAATAAGTATAAAGGCCTTCATTAGTCATTATTGGAAGTCTTCATTATTAGAAGGATGTAGAAGCTTTAGAGAGGGTGCAGAGGTGATTTACCAGAATGCTGCCTGAAAAAAAATCTAATTAAATAACTATTTGCATAGCAATGGTGAATGTACCTATGTGTAGCTAAAAGCAATTTGCAAAAAAGTTACCCCAATACTCCAAGAATATTTATTTCATTCAGTTTAAATCTTTTTTGGCCATTTTAATCTGATGATCTTATATTTTTTAACATCACATACCACAAATAATTTAAAGAAAATGAAAAATTATATAAAGCAATAAGTAACGTACAGATTCCAAGTTCTGTCTGCTTTGATTCCGACGGCGTCTTTCACGAGGAGGTAATTTACTTCTTGTTGTCTCAGCATCTGCAGGATAATGGAAGGTTTCTCCATGACTTCCTATTAAGAGATCACAATGAAATCAATGGTAAAACGAAGTGTACCTTCATAAGTATATCAGAATATGAAAACTTTGCACATACCTATAAAGGCACTTTCTGATTCCAGCAATGAGTTTTTTGTCAAATCTTCCTGTGAATCTCTGGTCTTCTAGAGTAGTTTCCACACAAAATTAAAATAGGGATATACATGCATACAAGTTAATATCACAAGTAATATAAAATTTTTCCAAAAGAACGAAAACAATAGAACTACTTGTTTCCAACAGCTATGATGTAATGGCCATTACAGAGACTTGGTTGGCTCAGGGACAGGAATGGTTACTCCAAGTGCCAGGTTTTAGATGCTTCAGAAAGGACAGGGAGGGAGGTAAATGAGGTGGTGGTGAGGCACTGTTGATCAGAGATAGTATTACACGGCTGCAGAAAAGGTGGACATCATGGAGGGATTGTCTGCGGAGTCTCTGTGGGTGGAGGTTAGGAACAGGAAGGAGTCAATAACTTTACTGGGTGTTTTTATAGGCCGCCCAATAGTAACAGGAATATCGAGCAGATAAGGAAATAGATCCTGGAAAGGTGTAATAATAACAAATTTGTCATGACAGGAGATTTTAATTTCCCAAATATCGATTGGCATCTCCCTAGACCAAGGGGTTTAGATGGGGTGGAGTTTGTTAGGTGTGTTCAGGAAGGTTTCTTGACACAATATGTAGATAAGCCTACAAGAGGAGAGGCTGTACTTGATTTGGTATTGGGAAGTAATTCTGTCTCCTTTACAATAGTATTGGAAAGAGATAGGAACAGACAAGTTAGAAAAGCTTTTAATTGGAGTAATGAGAATTATGAGGCTATCAGGCAGGAAATTGGAAGCTTAAATTGGGAACAGATGTTCTCAGGGAAAAGAACGGAACAAATGTGGCAAATGTTCAGGGGATATTTGTGTGGAGTTCTGCATAAGTACAGGAACCACGGTGTACAAAGGCTGTAATAAATCTAGTCAAGAAGAAAAGAAGAGCTTACGAACGGTTCAGAGAATTAGGTAATGTTGGGGATCTAGAGGATTCTAAGGCTAACAGGATGGAGCTTAAAAAGGAAATTAGGAGAGCCAAAAGGGGCCATGAGAAGGCCTTGGCCGGCAGTATTAAGGAAAACCCCAAGGCATTCTACAAGTATGTGAAGAGCAAGAGGATAAGACGTGAAAGAATAGGACCTATCAAGTGTGACAGTGGGAAAGTGTGTATGGAACTGGAGGAATTAGCAGGGGTACTTAATAAATACTTTACTTCAGCATATGGAAAAGGATCTTGGTGATTGTAGTGCAGACTTGCAGCAGACTGAAAAGTTTGAGCATGTAGATATTAAGAAAGAGGATGTGCTGTAGCTTTTGGAAAGCATCAAGTTGGGTAAGTCACCAGGACCAGATGAGATGTACCCCAGGCTACTGTGGGAGGCAAAGGAGGAGATTGCTGAGCCTCTGGCGATGATCTTTGAATCATCAATGGGGATTGGAGGGTTCCGGAGGATTGGAGGGTTGCGGATGTTGTTCTTTATTCAAGAAAGGAAGTAGAGATAGCCCAGGAAATTATAGACCAAGGACAGGTCGTGCCTTACGAGCCTGATGGAATTTTTTGAGGATGTGACTAAACACATTGATGAAGGAACAGCAGTAGATGTAGTGTTTATGGATTTCAGCAAGGCATTTGATGAAAGGTACCCCATGCAAGGCTTACTGAGAAAGTAAGGAGGCATGGGATCCAAGGAGACACTGCTTTGTGGATCCAGAACTGGCTTGCCCACAGAAGGCAAAGAGTGGTTGTAGACAGGTCATATTCTGCATGGAGATCTGTGACCAGTGGTGTGCCTCAGGGATCTGTTCTGAGGCCCTTACTCTTCGTGATTTTTATATGATGAGGAAGTGGAGGGATGGGTTAGTAAGTTTGCTGATGCCACAAAGGTTGAAGGTGTTGTGGATAATGTGGAGGGCTGTCAGAGGTTACAGTGGGACATTGACAGGATGTAAAACTGGGCTGAGAAGTGGCAGATGGAGTTCAACCCAGATAAGTGAGAAGTGGTTCATTTTGGTAGGCCAAATATGATGACAGAATATAGTATTAATGGTAAGACTCTTGACAGTGTGGAGGGTCAGAGGGATCTTGGGGTCCGAGCCTATAGGATGCTCAAAGCAGCAGCGCAGGTTAACGCTTTGGTTAAGAAGGCGTACAGTGTATTGGCCTTCATTAATCATGGAATTGAATTTAGGAGCCGAGAGGTAATGTTGCAGCTATACAGGACCCTGGTTAGACCCCAGTTGGAGTACTGTGCTCACTTCTGGTCGCCTCACTACAGGAAGGATGTGGAAGCCATAGAAAGGGTGCAGAGGAGATTTAGAAGGATGTTGTCTGGATTGGGGAGCATGCCTTATGAAAACAGGTTGAGTGAACTAGGCCTTTTCTCCTTGGAGCGGTGAGGATGAGAGGTGACCTGACAGAGGTGTATAAGATGATGAGAGGCATTGATTATGTGGATAGTCAGAGGCTTTTTCCCAGGGCTGAAATGGTTGCCACAAGAGGACACAGGTTTAAGGTGCTGGGGAGTAGGTACAGAGGTGATGTCAGGGTAAGTTTTTTTACTCAGAGAGTGGCGAGTGCATGGAATGGGCTGCCTGCAATTTTGGTGGAGGCGGATACAATAGGGTCTTTTCAGAGACTATGGAGCTTAGAAAAATAGACGGCTGTGGGGAAGTCTAGTAATTTCTAAGGTAGGGACATGTTCTTTGTGGGCCGAAGGGCCTGTATTGTGCTGTAGGGTTTCTATGTTTCTAAATTACCTTCTCAATACATATTTTTAACATCAACATACTGAATCAAATTTACAGCATTTTATCTTGGAATGGAAATGAATAGTTTTTTTTGTTTTGTGTTTAAAATTGTTTGTTTTTTTATACATTTATAATTTTACAGAAAGAACATGAAAATTTGAATTTGAAAAGTACACATGAATGCAGTATTTTTTAATGTAAAATGTAATAATGCATGGTTGGATGGTGCCAAATTATAAATCTTTATTGCACTTGTGGAATAAATGTACAGTGAAATGCACAGTGAAAGATTTAAAATATTAAGTTACATTGGGCATAATTCACTACATCTTTGTTAATCCACTTCCCGAATGCAAAAAAAAAATCAGCTCATCCAGATTTCCAATAGGACAGCAAGTATTACATTTAATTGACGAATTTCAATTTAAATGAACTATTTTTGTAAAACTATGAAGAAGGAAGGCTGTATATAGTTTTTGCTTTGATACTTATTATCAGAGGGTAGAATTATACTACAGAATGATATTATTTACATTGTGTTACTTACCAAATCAATATGGTGCGAATTCATATTGGAAACTAGAAAAAGTGGGAAAAGTAAAATTATTTTTAAAAGGTTAAAAAAATGGCATTTTGGAGATTAACCCATATCAACTATTCAACTACTTGTATGAATTTGTGATAGTGTTGGTGTCTATCCTTTGATATTCTAGTGTTTGCTAAATCATTACAGCCATAGTTTCAATTACAACTCTTTTTAAAACAAACTAGAAACTGACATTGGTGAATTACTAAATATTATGTCTTGGTTTTTTTTTGAAGTCCAATTTTCACATGAAAATGCACCTGATGTTAATACTAGTGCTAATATTAGGTCCAATGATCAAGAAGTAACAATTCACAAACTTCCTTTTCCCCAATGGGAAGGATATAATCTTGATTCTTATTTGTTAAAGATGGGGGATAAAGGTACCACTACCTAACACAGAAATAAATTAATCATCTGTAACTGGAGTTGTAGAAATAGAAATTACGTAACCTAAAAGGTTAAAAGGAAATGTCCTGGAATCACAAAAAATACAAAACAACATTTATGTATTGATCTTAATGACTACAGACCAATTGCCCTCACATCTCATGTAATGAAGGTGCTGGAGAGGTTGGTCCTAACTTACCTTGGACTGCAGGTGAGATCTTCATTGGACCCCCTACAGTTTACATGTGGGAGTGGATGATGCCATCATCTGATGATGCCTGTTGCAGAGAGCTCACTCCCACCTGGATGATGCAGGTGGCATTGTGAAAATCACTTTTTTTGATTTCTCTAGTGCCTTCAATACAATCCAGCCACCACTTCTGAGTGAGAAGCTGCAAAGGACAGGCATAAACAAATCCACTATCTCCTGGATTACTGACTACCTGACAGATCGACTCCAGTTTGTACAGCTGGGTAGTTCTCTGTCTGAGATGGTGGTGAGTGGCACTGGAGCCCACAAGGGACTGTCCTGTCTCCGTTTCAGTTCACACTGTATATCTCAGACTTTCAGTACAAATCTGAGTCTTGCCACTTGCAGAAGTTCTCTGATAACTGCGGTGGTTATCAGGCTATCTTGGCTACAACCCAGACTGTTTTGAGTTCATGGCAGAGAGGTCATAAACAAACTGTTATCTATTGTGGACAAACCGGCACATTCTCTCCATTAAAAATCAGTCCTGCCAAAGGGTGTACCAGAGATGGGCAAGAGTCGGAGTACAGAGGACTGGTGGACAAGTTTGTGGAGTGGTGTGGGAGGAATCAGCTGCTCCTGAACGTGGCCAAAACCAGGGAGATGGTGATTGTTTTTAGGAGGAAGAGAACTGTGATAAGTCCTGTATACACTCTGGGAGAAGAAATTGCGGTGGTGAAGGAGTACAAATACTTGGGTGTTCACTTGACAACAGACTTGACTGAAAAACCAACACCAAGGCTGTTTACAAGAAGGGGATGAGCAGACTCTATTTTCTAAGGAAGCTGAGATCCCTTCCATATGTACAGCAGGATGCTGGGGATCTTTTACTAGTCTGTTGCAGCGAGTGCAGTCTTCTCTGCAGCTTTATGTTGGGGGAGCAGCATCAGTGCTGCTGATGCAAAAAGACAAAATAAACTCAACAAAAAGGCTGGATCCATTCTTGGCTACAACCCAGACTGTTCTGAGCTCATGGCAGACAGGAGGTCATAAACAAACTGTTATCTATTGTGGACAAACTGGCGCATTCTCTCCATTAAAAATCAGTCCTGCCAAAGGGTCTCAGCCTGAAAGGTCAACTGTACTCTTTTCCATAGATGCTGCCTGGGTTCCTCCAGCATTTTGTGTGTGTTGCTAGTTATATACATGTGCCTAAGACTTTTGCACAGTATTGTAGCTGATCTAAATCTTCTACACTGTCTACAACTCCACCAATATTGGTATCATCTGCAAATTTGGTAATCCATCCATCTACATTTTTGTCCAAACAACAAAGGTACCAGCACCAATCTTTGCGGAACACAACTAGTCACAGCAGTCCCTCCAGAATAACAGCCTTACACCCCTACCTTCTGTCCTCTATGAGCAAGAAATTTCAGAATCCAAATTTGTAATTTACCCTGGATGTTCATTCTGGATTTAGCTTAAGGTCAGAAAGTTAATGGAGATGGGAACTGTTTAAGTTTGAAGGGATTTGGCATGTCAACAATTACACTCAAAAACTTCTATAGATGTACTGTGGAGAGCATTCTGACAGCCTGCATCACTATCTGGTGGGGGGCGGGGGGGGGGCGGGTGCGGGCTACTGCACAGGACCAAAAGAAGCTGCAGAAGGTTGTAAATTTAGTTGGCTCCATCTTGGGTACTACCCTACAAAGTACCAAGGACATCTTTAGGGAGCGGTGTCTCAGAAAGACAGCATCCATTATTAAGGACCTCCAGCACCCAGGGCTTGTACTTTTCTCACTGTTACCATCAGGTTGAAGATACAGAAGCCTGAAGGCACACACTCAGTGATTCAGGAACAGCTTCCTCCCCCTCGCCATCCAATTCCTAAATGGACATTGAACCCACAAACACTACTTCATTTTTTAAAATATATATTATTTCTGTTTTTGCACAATTTTTAATCTATTCAATATACGTATACTATAATTGATTTACTTGTTTAATTGTTTATTCATTTATTCTTCTTCTTCTATATTATGCTGCTGGTAAGTTAAAAAATTTCATGACACATACCAGTGATAATAAACCTGATTCTGATTCTGTTAACAAGTTATTAGTTGAATATTAGCACTGACCTGCTTCTTTCCTTTTCATACCATCCAGTTTCTTCTTCTGCTCTCTTAATAAGGCCTCCTGTTGAATCTCCAGTGTGTTACTATCGCTTGGAGGGTCTGGATACATTTGTCTTACTTGAGCACGTGTTGCTGAATCTAAATAGTAAGAAGTTACAAAACGAACAATGCAGTTACAAATTCCAAAAGCTACAAAATATTGTAAAAATCAAGTCACTATCCCTTAAGAAACTCAATCTCCAAGTTAAATATTTTTCTGAGTGTTGAGGAGAGTTTTTAGTTACTGATGAGATGTGGTATCACTGGCAAGATCATTATCGAGTGCCTATCTTCAATTACCTTTAGGAAGTGGGTAGAAAGTGTTTTTTCAAAACATTGCTATTCCTGTAGTAAAAGTACAATTACAGTGCACAACAAGACATTTCCAAGCCAAGAAAAATGTTATACAGCATGAAAACAGGCCACTTGGCCCATTATATCTGCCAACTAATGGTCAGCTATCTATATTAATCCCATCTTTCAGCACTTTGCCCATATCCCTCTATGCCTACGTGATTCAAGAGCTCCAATGCAATCTACAACACTGCTTCCATCACTCTCACAAGCAGCACTTCCAGCTACACTATTTGCTGGGTAAAAAAGAATCCACTTATATCCCCTCTAATTTCCTTATCTTACTCTGAATCAATGGCCCTCCAGCCTTATCAATCTCTGATATGAGGAAATGGTTCCTGCCGTTTACTCTATACCTCTCACAATTTTATACATCTGTTCTGTCCTCTGTTAACCTCCACCAGTCCAGAGAAACAGACTCAGCTCTCCTCATAATTGAAATGGTGCATCCCAGTCAACATTCTGGTCAACTCCCTCTGCAGCCTCTCGAGCATTATCATATCTTTTGTGTTGTGTGATAACCAGAAGTGCATACAATCCTCCAACAGAGTTCTGATCACTGTTCTGGAGGAACTGGTGGAGTAGAATCTCCCTGCTCGTGTATTGAATGCCCTGACTAATGAAGGCCAGCTACCTAAATGCCTTCTTGAGCATGTTATCTACCTCACATTTATATGGATTAAACTGCATTTGCCATTTCTAAACCAATTTTACCAACTCATCAATAGCACCCTGTAGTTTAAGATTACCAACCACACAATCAACACCATTGGATGTGATGTAGAAGACATAACCACCCAACTTACTCCTACATGCCTCCTACAGCCACATTCAAATCACGCACAGGTCATTGTTGGTGAAGTATATTAAGACCATAAGACATAGGAGCAGAATTAAGCCATTCATCCCATTGAGTCTGCTCCGTCATTTTATCATGGCTGATCCTGGATCCCACACAATCCCATACACCTGCCTCCCCTCCAAATCCTTTGGTGCCCTAACCAATCAGGTAACAATCAACTTGCACTTTAAATATACCCAGGGTCCTGGTCTCCACCGTAGTCTGTGGCAGAACATTCCAAGAATCACTACTCTCTGGCTATAAAAATTTCCTCCTCCTATTTTAAAAGGTCACCCCTCAATTTTGAGGCTGTGCCCTCTAGTTCTGGATACACCCACCATTCTCTCCACATATACTTTATCTAGTCCTTACAACATTCAGTAGGTTTCAATGAGATCGCCTGCATTCTTCTAAATTCCAGTGAGTAGGGGCCCAAAGCTACCAAACACTCCTCATATGTTAACCCCTTCATTCCTGGAATCATCCTCATGAACTTTTTGTCGACTGACAACAGATCCTTCCGGAGATATGGGGGTCCAAAACTGTTGACAATACTCTAAGTGTGGCCTAGCTAGTGTCTTATAAAGCCGCAGCATTATCTCCTTGCTTTTATATTCTAAATTCCAATGCTTTACTTTACTTCACTTTGAAGATTATGCAAACTCCAATCTTAGTGCACCAATAATGATGTGAATACTTAGGCAGGTGGATGAAGTGCCAATCAAGTAGGCCACTATATTCTGAAATGCTTCCTGAATGTTACTAAAATTACACTCAACCAGGCAGATTGTCAAAAAGTATTGACAACTGACTCTTGACAATTGCACTCCCAATTTGTGCGTTGTAGAGTGTTAGACTTTGGAGTTGGGATTAAGTTGCTTGTCACAGGTTACTTGATCTGTGAAGCTCTGACAGTTAAACAGCTATTCCAGTAAAATTTCTAAGAACTTATGGATTGGTAGTATTTTATTTCAAACTATAATTTTTGTTAATTTTTTCTGAATATTTGTGAATGCCTTTGACATTTTCTTTTACAGCTGGTTAAACTAAACCCTAGTTATTTGAAGCTATCAAAGCAAAGCAGGGGAGACAGACTGCCAATTTAATCAGAAAGGTAGGTAGCACATTGAGTCCTGACGATCAGCTGGGATCTGACTTTCTGAAAAAACACTGAGCCAGGAAAATACAGGCTCTGAAAATGGGCAACCATTCAGCTTAGGTGGCACACCAGGGCTTTCAGTTCATTTGATTTTAACTGGATAAAATTGAGAACATACGCACACCTATATTGCAAATATTTGACTAGATTATGCAAGGTGCAACTGTATTCACAATAATTTGCAACTTTAAGTCAGGCAGTTTATGATATATATATATATATCTACCTTCAACATCAGTAGACTCGAATGTGTTGGGTCACAAGAGTGAAACTTAATCTAACATCTAATGCCACCAGTAAAAATATTAGATCTTAGGAGCAAGTGTTCAATTAAGTATACCAAGACAAATTATGACTATTAAATCCAAGCCCACCTCTGTACTTCAGGTCATTGAACTCTCTAATGTTTTGTAAATTAACAGATTCCATTCCTTTTGAAGAAGGTCGGTGTACCAGGGCCTGTATACGCTGCCTGGCCAAGTCAAAAACATCAACTTGATTTCTTTCTCGCTTCCTATTGAGAAAAGTTTGCAAAAATATTAACTATAAAAGGTATAAGATTAACAGCACATTTAATTCCATGTTTTGTGTAATATGTTTAGAAACTTAGATACTATCTTTAATCAATGGCAAAATTATAACTAAACAATGCATTTGAAAGATTCCATCATTTAGTCAAATACATAATAATAGAAAAGAATGGAACCTGGGAATACATACACAGTTCACTGAAAGTGGTCGTGCAAATAGACAGAATGGTGAAGAAGGCATTGCCCTTCATCACTCAGTTCATCAAGTTTAGGAGTAAGGTTGTTACACTGCAGGTATACAAGTTATTGTTGAGGCCACACATGGGAGTATTGTGTACGGGTTTGATCACTTTGTTATAGAAAAGACAATGTCAAGCTGGAGAGGGTGCAGAAGAGTTTTACATGGGTACAAATTAGACTAGAGGGTCTGAGTTACAGAGAGAGACTAGCCATGCTGGCTTGTTATTTCTTGGAGTATAGCAGGATCATAGAAGTTGAGAAGTCCAGAATTAAAGGCTACAGATACAAAATCAGTTTGGAGAGATTTAAGAGGGCTGAGAAGTAATTTCTTTACACAAATTGAGTACCTGGAATGAGCTGCCGGAGGAAGCGATTGAAGTGGGTACAATTCCAACATTTAAGAGGCATTTAGGTAGGTACATGGAAGGGAGGAAGTTGTAAGGTTATGGGCTGAATATGTGAAATTGGGACTAGCAGGGAGGGAGAATGCTGTGGTTGGCATAGACCAGTTGGGCCGAAGGGCCTGCTTCTGTTCTGTATTATTTTGTAATAATTCGGACTATGAGAAAACCTTGGAACTACTCAAGTGATCAGGCAGCCTCTGTGAAGAGGGGAACAGGTAATATTCCTTAGCAATAAATTTTCATCATGTTATCCTGTTTCTCTCTTCACTAATAATGCCTGATGTACTGGCTTTGTCCAACTTGTTCTGTTTCTTATTTCACTTTCTTGGCATTTGCAGCAAAAGTATACAGGCAGACACTTCAAAATTCCAGACTAACAGTAAACCTTATTATGCAGAAAATAACTGTTTGTTGTGACAAAATAAATTGAATTAGCCTAGAATATGCCATTCCTCCAAAGTCCTTACTTACATTTTTAACAGTTCATTACCATATGAGTCAGTTATACTTAAACATATGAAGGCTTTAAAAACAATCTCTGATGTTGTGTATATGAAAACATTTGACAGAATTATTAAGGATGCAAGAAAACTACTCAACTACTCAAAAGAATGGTATACACGTGCTTAATATAATAAATAGCAGGAAAAGGCCTTTGATTCCCCAATGCCATTTACTTATCCCTTGATTTCCTTAAAATCTAAAAATATATCAATCTTTATCTTAAAGATACTCATCATCTATGCACCCACAGGCAGTCCTAGATACCCAAACCAGAAGTTGCATCAACTTACAATCTACCCTGTCAAGCCTCATGAAGAATTTTGTAAATTTCAATGTGATCACGTCTCACTTTTCTAAACTCTTAGTACCTCAGCCAAATATGTTTATTCTCCTCTCTACAACAAACCAGGAATTAATCTAGTGAACCTTTGATAACTTTGTTTATTGTAAGTCTACCTTTCTCAAAGAAAAGTCACCTGCACATAATGCTTCAGATGTGGTCTCACCAAGGCCACATATAGTTGGAGCAGCTGATACAATTGCCTTGCAGCAAAGGCCAGCAGACAATTTGCCTTCCTAAGTGTTTACGAGCTCAAACTTGCATTTTTTTTCTTCAGCAAGATAATAAATAGTAACAATTATACTGCAATATTTCCAGTAATCTAGTAACTAGGAATATTAAAAAAGGCTTCACAAAAAGATCAATTAGTCTAATGTATCAAATTGAAATCAGAATAGGCTAGAAACTGCAGGTATAGATGTTAATCAAAGTGGGTTTATGAGAAGACCATCACCAAAAAGAGATCTACAGGCTTTAATTTATGGATGACTACTTTGCATTATATTTATTATGGCTAAAGATGAAGGTATTTGGACAAGATTGGGGCATCACCTGTTATTTTGCAAAGGTCATAATATTTCAGGACTATAGACAATTCTTGAGTGTTACAGATGGATTACATCACGGAACTTTTAACTCAGGAAAACACAAAACACCTTCCTGATGTTTTTTCTATTGCATATAACCAAAATTTATTTACAGATCTAACCTGACATTTGCAACTGCTCCATCATCTTCTATATCAGCATTTTGAAACTGGTCCTCAAGACGACGTTCCTCACTTCGCAGCTGTCTTCTCAAAGCTGATAGTTCACTAATTATATCTCTCTTTTCTTCTGTTAAAACACAGGAAGAGAATAGTCAAATTACAAATAAAAATACCAAAAATATCCAAGTTTCATCATCTTTGATCTTTGTAAACAATGAATAACAAGCTTAAAGAAAAAAACTACTTTCCCCATTTAACTCTTTTGACCATTATGTTCTGGTGAATCTCTAGTACCATCTACTCCAGAGACAATCTGCAATGTTTAGAAATGAACTTACACCCCTAAACCTGCATGATCTTCAGATTTCTTAGCTTCTTACCATTTAAAAAATGGTTCAGTCTATTGCTTTAAGGACCAGAGTAAACAGCCTCACAATTCATAACAATGAAGTGCAGGTTTCACAATTCCTGTCCGTTTTACAGACATTCTATTTACGGTACCACACACATACTGACAACAGTAATAAAATAAATAATTTAAGTCTAAATGGTAAATAAACAATCAGATTTTGTTTGTAATAACGCTGTAATTTTCTATCATAATCTCACTAAATTTTAGTACTCAGAACTGTCCAGTAACTAATTATATTTTAGAGCAATGTTACCATGCGCTCGAAGCTGATTCCGTCTAGCAGGAACAGGTGGCGACTTGGTCCCTGAATGTGGATGATCCTATTAAACCAAAATATTATTTAAAACAACAAAAAAAGTTTAATGTTTCAAAGTTATGTAAATGAAGCACTGATTAAAATGTCCCTGGATGGAGCTTTAGAAGTTGCAGATATTTAAATAGTGGCTTTTATGGAATGCTCTGGACTGGCCATATGTTGATACCCTGTTTCTAAGTTGTATGTATGTACAATGAAAGCAAACATTAAAGAAAATTAATTTACTTTAGTGCAATCACTATCAGCAGTCATGGCTCCACTGTCTCAACTGAAATGTTTATTCTGAATTGGAATGCTTAGGTTTTTCCAACGTGGCCAAAAGAATATGACATCCAGTCACAGGGGAATTGGATGGATGATCATGTTTGTTCTATCTCTGCCGAGAGAAAAAGTTGTTAGCTTTCCGAAAAATTCCACCATCAAACTAGATGAATACGAATTCATCACCTTAGTGCCCTTTTAATTACTGGCAATGTGGTTTCTGTCTCGATCTACATTGTATCGTAGGTGCAAATGTTTACAAATTTAAGTGACAATCTCCTTGGTGGCCAGGATAAACCTAATACACCGTTCTTTTGCTAAAACGTTTAACCACTCTCAAAATTCAATTATATTATATAAAAACTAATTTATCCTTTTAACTCAAGAATACAAGGAAGACAACCATCGATGACGACAAAGAAGGCAACTATCCCAATAAGTAGAACTGATCACCAAAATAAAATACAAAATTGCAAACCAAAAATTATATCGAATGTTTTCCCCTTATTTCTAATAGTATTTTTTAAATTATTTAGTTATTCATTATCAGAAGAGTCGAAGGAACTCACCAAGTCTAATTCGTGCATGGAGCCATTTACAGGAGACAAATCAGCTCTTGGAAATGTAAACTGTTTGTTCTTCACAGTTGGAATTGGTGGGGAAGGTGGTCTCTGAAATGCAGAAATTTCACTGCAATCTATTAATTTCTTTTCATGACAATAAAGCAAAATCTTCATTGATAGTAGAACTTACATTGTCACAGATGAAAGCATCTCAACATGACAAGTCTGTTTTGTCAGTCAAAGAAGAGGTGAGAAAAAGTAATAAAGTTTAAAACTAATTCCTATATTACTCAGAAAAAGGACAATGAACATTCCACTCATTAATGCTAATATTCTATCAAAGTAAAGAGAAAAAAAAAATTCCCTGAACACTTTAGGAGGTAAAGAGGTTCCAGGGTATCCAAACTGACCCAAAATATTACACCATAACATTTATATATATTCTGCTTGGTGCAAAACAGCAACATGATGAAGTAGCTAAAGTGCCTTCAGACTCACTTGTAGCTACAGCTTTGAATACAACCTTTGAAGATGCTGAAACATTTTTTTCAAAAGTACTAGCAACACTTATTCCACAAATTCTTGCTTAGCTTTTCTAAATACATAAACGCCTCGAAATCTATCAGTTGTTTGTCCTGCCAAACCAGTTCTTTTGTGCATTGTTCTTCACAGACTCCGCAAGTTCCTCCTGTGATCCTAATAACCTCACCCTTCTCTTATAAATGTGGTAGCAATTCATTCCCTGCCAACTTTCACTAACTGAGTAAGTTTTATTGTAATGTAACTCTTTTAAGAAGTTCTTCTCGAGGTCAGAGTTATAAGGAAGGTCACCACAAACATGGGAAGTTCAACTCCTAACATCCACTATTTTTTTAGAGTAATGTTAAACAAGGGAACACTGTAAACCATTTCAAAACTGATACCAATAAATTATGAGTTTTAAGTCTTTATAAAGAGCATTATGGGGATTGCAGTGCTGAGTGTCTTGAACTATAGTTGTAGTCCCAAAAGTCACATGACCAAAAACTGCCAATTGAGCTTTTTTTTTGACAATGCACCAATGAGCAGCAACATGTCATGTCTGATGTACATTAACAGAATTAGCACTTTGAGTTATTCAGATTCATGTGAGCTTGAATTTACCAAAGTTCAAAGTAAATTTATTATCAAAGTACATATACGTCATCGTAAAACCCTGAGATACATTCTCTAGTGGGCATGCACAGTAAATACAAAGAAATACTATAGAACTTATGAAAGAGCACACACAAGACAAACAACCAATATGCAAAAGACAACAATCTGTACAAATACAAAAATAATAATAATAATAATTAAATAACAATAAATATTGAGAAGATAAAACTAAGAGTCCTTGAAATTGAGTCCATAGGTTGAACAAATAGTTCAGTGTTAGGGTGAGTGAAGATGAGTGAAGTTATCCCCTGTGGTTCAAGAGCCTGATGGTTGAGAGATAGTAACTTCCTGAAGCTGGTGGTATGAGTCCTGAGGCTCCTGTAACTCCTTCCTAATGGCAGCAGCAAGAAGATAGCATGGCTTGGATGGTGGAGGTCCTTGATGATGAATGCTACTTTCCTGCAAAAGCATTCCACGTACCCATGATGAACTGAGTTGTATCCACTAATTTTTGTAAGCTTTTCCATGCAAAGGTATTCATGTTTTCATATAGGGCCATGATGCAACCACGAGGTCTCATGGAATCTGTTGGATTCTGATCCTTTAATCCAAGGTTCTTTCAGAAGTCAGGAAAGAGGCAAACAAGCACAAAACTTGTTTGCTTCACAATCGTTTTATTAAGCACTGATAGAACATAGAAAAATTGAAACAAATGATAGAGATCTAATACGTGAAAGGAGAGTCAAAAGAACTACGATCTAAGATTAAGATGGAGCTGACCTCATGGAACAGCTCTTTTATAGATAATAAAGATTGCATTCAGATTCGTAGATAACAGTTGACCAATGAGATAATTCTTATTCAAGTAAGGTGGTACCGAGCAAAAGCTTCCAGAATCATACTTTGTATAACCACTAGGGAACACACTGAAATTGCATATACAGTGGCATGCAAAAATTGAGGAGTCAGGGTATTTATAAAGCTTTGAAACTTACATTACCTGGCCTTTCCTAATGATGACTGTGAACAAGCCATAGCCCTAACAAGCTAATTAAGGTCTGAGACCTTGGTAAAAGTTATCTGAGAGCTCAAACCTCTTGGGGTGCCCAAACTTTTGCATGGTGCTCCTTTCCTTTTTTTCCACTCTAAAATTCTACAAAACAAAAATAATATACTAATCTTGCTTATAATGTTGAAAAGAATGTTTCATCTTTAACTTTATGACTTTTGGAGATCAGCTCATCTTCTACTCACTTAACTATTCACAGTAACAGAAATTTTAACCAGAGGTGCCCAAACTTTAGCATGCCACTGTACATATTGTGGCCACTAGGAAGAATAAACTGTTACATGTATACAAGGACTACTTAAAATATAGAGAAGCAGATAATTAATTGGTAAACTGCAAAGAAAATAATTAAACAGTCTAAGGATTAAAAAGTCAGATCCAACGTCTCAGAAGTCATAGATAAACTTCAAGTTTCAGACAAATTGAGCAAGCATTCAAGGAAAGTGCTCACACCCTTATGGACAATTTAATTTCCAGTCATAAGTGCCTTTTGGAGAAGAAAAGATATCACCTGCATACAGTGTTCTTCAGAATCTTGTTAAGGTCCTCTTGTTCACTGAAAGGACCTCCATTTCCATCATTTCTCACTAACACTCTCCAAAGGGTTGAAGATGATGTTATGGTTTACCTCCTCATCAGAAGCATGAGGAAAAGTGTAGATCTTTGGTACTAGTTCTTGTCATATATCTTTCCCTTTTATTTCTGACTTACTTAATGATTTGATGGACATTTCCTTACTACAAGATTTTGTATGACATTTACAACTTTCTAATTTTGAAGAGGAACCTGCTCAAACTAACTGCAGTGAAGTGATTGATGCCAGGAAAAACAGCAGTAAGTTGCAAAATGAGTCTACACTAAAATGGACACATCATATTAATGATATTAACTCTCCCAAAAATGTGCTCAAAATTGGTTAGTACATTTTAATACATATTTTACTTACATTTCACAAATTATTCTGGCAATGTAAAGGTAAATTTATGTGGCAACTCTTACTCATTTATCATCTGTAGGGGTCATAAAGAGAATTGGAGTACTTTGTCAGTACCATCTTACTGAGGATCTCCCTTTGGCTGGATGAGCAATGGGAGAGAACAGCAAACCAGGCAGACCTGCACCAACTGATGCAGGAGAGAGGGACTGAAAAGCAATGAAGAATAATTCCACTCAGAAATGCAGGATATCCTTCTTCTTAATCTTCTTTATCAGAAACCAGTGCCCTGTCAAAAAAGCCCTCTTTTACCCTGATATAGCCTTTCCACTGGCTTTTCTCTTTATCTATATACTTTACATCCTACACGCAAGTGGAATTTTGGGGGGGGGAAGTTCAAGTTCAGTTTATTGTCATTCAACTATACACATGTATACTGCCAAATGAAACAATATTCTTCAAGACCAAGGTGCACAACACAGTAAATATAACTCACAAACATAATATATAAAGTAATATTATCACAAATAAGTTAACAACTAAGATGCATATACAAGTTAAAAATTAAACAGTATAATGCTGCTGGCATTTATACATGATGAGACCTGGTTGGTGGCAGGGAGTTCAGTAGTCTTATGGCCTGGGCAAAGAAACTATTTACAACCCTAACAATATTTGCCATAATACTACGGTACCTCGTACCTCCTGCCTGCTGATTGCTGGGGGGGGGGGGAGGGGGTGTCAAAGAGATTAATGGACAGATTGGAGGGATCATTGACAATGCTAAGGGCCCTGAATATGCAGCATTCCTGAATATGATCACTAGTGGGTGGAAGAGAGACCCCGATGATCCTCTCAGCAGTCCTCGCAATCTTTTGTAGGCACTTGTGGTCAGATGCCTTGCAATTCTTGTACCAAGTGGTGATGCAACTAGTCAAGGCACTTTTGGAAAATTGGTTAAAATGGGAGCGGGGGGGGGGGCAGAGTGTCACTCATCTCATTCTCCTCAGGAAGTGGATATGCTGCTGTGCCTTCTTGACCACAGAGATGGTGTTGAGGGACCAACTGAGATTAAACATTATATACACTCAATGAACTATCTGTGCTTGAGCAGATGGCTTTAAATCATGCCTATCATCACTTATCTCAAAAATTTTAACTCTTTATCCAAAATCAAGCCCTTAAATTCAATACCCAAATATTATACTGCGAGCATCAAGGATTACTCTGCAAACTTACATTGCAAAACATTTTACATGAAATCCTCTGATAAAACCTATAAAGACACTTCAGCATCTTTGGATTTTTGGATCAATAATTGATAAATAGAATATCGCACCACAGGAACATGCCCTTCAGCCCATGATACTCAATTTAATTTCGGCCCTTTACTGATAGTAAGTTGATAAAGAAATAGTGGCAATTATATTAACAATTTACTCCCAATAAGAGAAAATATTTCAAATAGACTCTCTTTTGATAGTCTTCACTTTTTAAACTCAAACATATAACCTACCTTCTCATCTGCCCTTGCAGACTGTTCCCTTTCTGCTTGCTGTCGGAACAACTCCTCCAGCTTTTCTTCTTCTTCTTTTCGTTTTTTTTCCACTAATTTTCGACGTTCTTCAGCCAACCGCACAATTTCTTCATTTTTAAGCCTTTGCTGGAAATTAAATTTCCATTTTAAAACAATATAATGTTCCATATTTTCTACTGTACTAAACAAAACCCTGACATTCTTATATTTTTCATCAGATTTTATGTGCAGGTTCACAATTTCGAGAATGAGAAAACAAAGAAAAGGCCACAAAGACACTCAAGCCTGTTATAGTACTTAGTAAAATCATGATTGATCCTGTACCTCTGATCCCCATATGCCCTGATTATTTTTAAGTTCAAATACCAATTGAATTCAACCTTGGATATATTCAAGCACAGAATTTCCATACTCCTTATAACTTGAGTACAATCCTATGCTTAAAGAAATCTCTTCTAATCTCAACCCTAGATGACCCCTTTTCCTGTATTTGTAATGCATTGAGAGTAGTATATAGATTTTTTCTGACAATATTTCATTGAGATTCTTTTATTTTCTGAAGGGTGGAAGAGGGGAGAGAGGGGGAGGAGGGGGGTGGAAGAGGGGGAGGGGGCGTGTGGGAGGAGGGCGAGGGGGAGGGGTGAGGGGGAGAGTGGGGGGAGGACGCGGCAGCGTGTGGGGGGGGCAAGGCGGCGTGTGGGGGGGAGGGCAAGGCGGCGTGTGGGGGGAGGGCGAGGCGGCGTGTGGGGGGGAGGGCGAAGCGGCGTGTGGGAGGGAGGGCGAAGCGGCGTGTGGGGGGAGGGCGAAGCGGCGTGTGGGGGGAGGGCGAAGCTGCGTGTGGGGGGGGGAGGGCGAGGGGACGTGGATCAATTCAGTAAATTATGCTGCACTAATTCCATATTTATTTATCTAAATGTTCTAAAACTGGACAGGGTACTCCAAACACATTTGCAACAAGGTTCTGTACAATCTTAACACAAATCCTTTTTTTTAAATTGCAGCTCCCTTGCAATAAAGTTCAATATGCCACTTGCCATAACAGATTGCTGTATTTGTAGTTTTCTTTTAAACCATAGAAACTACAGCACAGAAACAGGCCTTTTGGCCCTTCTTGGCTGTGCCGAACCATTTTCTGCCTAGTCCCACTGACCTGCACACGGACCATATCCCTCCATACACCTCCCATCCATGTATCTGTCCAATTTATTCTTAAATGTTAAAAAAGAACCCGCATTTACCACCTCATCTGGCAGCTCATTCCATACTCCCACCACTCTCTATGTGAAGAAGCCCCCGCTAATGTTCCCTTTAAACTTTTCCCCCCTCACCCTAAACCCATGTCCTCTGGTTTTTTTCTCCCCTTGCCTCAGTGGAAAAAGCCTGCTTGCATTCACTCTATCTATACCCATCATAATTTTATATACCTCTATCAAATCTCCCCTCATTCCTCTACGCTCCAGGGAATAAAGTCCTAACCTATTCAACCTTTCTCTGTAACTGAGTTTCTCAAGTCCTGGCAACATCCTTGTAAACCTTCTCTGCACTCTTTCAACCTTATTTATATCCTTCCTGTAATTTGGTGACCAAAACGGAACACAATACTCCAGATTCTGCCTCACCAATGCCTTATACAACCTCATCATAACATTCCAGCTCTTATACTCAATACTTTGATTAATAAAGGCCAATGTACCAAAAGCTCTCTTTACGACCCTATCTACCTGTGACGACACTTTTAGGGAATTTTGTATCTGTATTCCCAGATCCCTCTGTTCCACTGCACTCCTCAGTGCCTTACCATTAACCCTGTATGTTCTACCTTGGTTTGTCCTTCCAACATACAATACCTCACACTTGTCAGTATTAAACTCCATCTGCTATATTTTAGCCCATTTTTCCAGCTGGTCCAAGTCCCTCTGCAGGCTCTGAAAACCTTCCTCACTGTCTACTACACCTCCAATCTTTGTATCATCAGCAAACTTGCTGATCCAATTTACCACATTATCATCCAGATCATTGATATAGATGACAAATAATAATAGACCCAGCACTGATCCCTGTGGCACACCACTAGTCACAGGCCTCCACTCAGAGAAGCAATTCTCTACCACCACTCTCTGGCTTCTTCCATCGAGCCAATGTCTAATCCAATTTACCACCTCTCCATGTATACCTAGCGACTGAATTTTCCTAACTAACCTCCCAAGTGGGACCTTGTCAAAGGCCTTACTGAAGTCCATGTAGACAATATCCACTGCCTTCCCTTCATCCACTTTCCTGGTAACCTCCTCGAAAAACTCCAATAGATTGGTCAAGCATGACCTACCACGCACAAAGCCATGTTGACTCTCCCTAATAAGTCCCAGTCTATCCAAATGCTTGTAGATTCTGTCTCTTAGTACTCCCTCCAATAACTTACCTACTACCGACGTTAAACTTACTGGCCTATAATTTCCCGCATTACTTTTCGATCCTTTTTTAAACAATGGAACAACATGAGCCAGTCTCCAATCCTCCGGCACCTCACCTGTAGACAGCGACATTTTAAATATTTCAGCCAGGGCCCCTGCAATTTCAACACTAGTCTCCTTCAAGGTCCGAGGGAACACCCTGTCAGGTTCTGGGGATTTATCCACTTTTATTTTCCTCAAGACAGCAAGCACCTCCTCCTTTTCGATCTGTACAGTTTCCAGGATCTCACTACTTGTTTCCCTTAATTCCATAGACTTCATGCCAGTTTCATTAGTAAACACAGACTCAAAAAACCTATTTAAGATCTTCCCCATTTCCTTTGGTTCCGCACATAGCCGACCACTCTGATCTTCAAGAGGACCAATTTTATCCCTTACAATCCTTTTGCTCTTAATATACCTGTAAAAGCTCTTTGGATTATCCTTCACTTTGACTGCCAAGGCAACCTCATGTCTTCTTTTAGCCCTCCTGATTTCTTTCTTAAGTATTTTCTTGCACTTCTTATACCCCTCAAGCACCTTATTTACTCCCTGCTTCCTATACACGTCATACAACTCCCTCTTCTTCTTTATCAGAGTTGTAATATCCCTTGAGAACCAAGGTTCCTTATTCCTATTCACCTTGCCTTTAATCCTGACAGGAACATACAAATTCTGCACTCTCAAAATTTCTGCTTTGAAGGCTTCCCACCTACCGATCACATCCATGCCAGAGAACAACCTGTCCCAATCCACGCTTTTTAGATCCTTTCTCGTTTCTTCAAATTTGGCCTTCTTCCAGTTAAGAACCTCAACCCTAGGACCAGATCTATCCTTGTCCATGATCAATATACTCTATGTATATTTCAGCAAAATGCCCAGATTAACAACAGTATTTTTCAGTTCATAAGTTTTATCTACCACAATTAAACTGATTTATGCAAAGGAGGATAGAGAAAGCCACTTAGGTGCTTGTCATAGCTATCTTAAAATTCTGCCCCAACAAAGCAACAATACAGAAATTAATATCCTAATAATGCAGAGTATCAGTGCTCAGTATTATTGCTGATTAAAACTTATGGCATCTCACATACAGAGATGAATTTAGAAATCTGGCATTTCCTCCCAGGGATACAATGTTGTGGCCTTCACTGTTGAAATCTGCACAGGGCTCATTGTCATGGTATGACCTTAAATTAATAACCCAAAGTTATCAGGGAAAAAAGCACATTAAAATAATATTATCACCATACAGCCCAATTGAAAGCTGGTGGTATTTAATTATAGGACCTCCCAGTTCCCAACAATAATTTTCTCATGTAAAAGTCCCTCAGATGACTATTGGATATTTTTACCGTTATTGTGTATGTAGCTTTTTAATTTTATTTTTATTACATATTCCAATCTTTATCGTACTGCTTTGTGCAGTGATATACATATATGTATTTCATGTGTCTTTCAGTTGTTGCTTTGTCAATATAGGGATTCTTAAATTTGATATTTTAAATAACAACCTTGCTTGCTTTTCCTCCTGACGGATACCACAGGCCCCTTATTAGGGGAAAACCTGAACAAATATTGGTAAACTGATCATCTGCGTTGTCAAGCTTACTAACAGACTGATGAAGTGTGCACACAAGGTAACCATCATAGCCAGATTACAAACCCAGCATCCGAGTGCCCTCATTACCATCTCGGGTGACTTCAACCAGGTTACCATGGCTGGAACACTGCCCAACTACACGCAGTATGTTAGCTGTACAACCAGAGGGGAGAGGGCTCTGGATTTGATGTACGCTAACGTTAAGGATGCATACAGCTCCTCTCCCCTCCCCCCCACTGGGAAGGTCAGATCACAACCTGGTGCATCTCAAATCCTGCTACTTGCCGCTGGTGAAGAGTAAACCTGCAACCTCGAGGACAGTGAGAAAATGGTTGGAGGAGGCTTATGAGGCGCTCCAGGGTTGTTTTGAGGTGATAGACTGGCAGGCACTCTGTGAGCCACATGGAGAGGATATTGATGGGCTCACAGATTGCATCACTGATTAAAACAACCTCTGTGTGGACTGCAATGTTCCAACAAGAACTGTCCCTTGTTATTCAAATAAAAAGCCATGGGTGACAAAGGACATCCTGAACGCTAAAAAGAGGGTGTTTGGAGATGGAAATAGGGAGGAGCTGAGGGCAATACAGAGGGACCTGAAAGCCAGGATCAGGGAGGCTAAAGACAGGTACAGGAGGAAGCTTGAGTGGAAACTCCAGCAGAACAACATGAGAGAGGTCTGGAGGGGGATGAGGAGCATCACAGGGTTCCGGCAAACTAGCAACAGAGGAGCTGAAGGCAGTATGGACAGGGCCAATGAACTTAACCTGTTCTTTAACAGATTTGACACTGTGGCCCCTGCCCATCCCCCACATGAGCCATCTGTTGTCGGCCCCCAACCAACAGATATTCCACTCTCCCCTCCTACCCCTCGTCACTGTCCCCCACCCTGCTCTCATGACTATACCCCTTTCCCACACGAAACCACCACAGTGGGCTTCACAGCTGAACAGGTGAGAAGACAGCTGAAACGTCTCAACCCAAGCAAGGCTGCAGGACCGGATGGTGTCAGTACCAGGGTGCTCAAAGTCTGTGCCCCTCAGCTATGTGGAGTACTTTGCCATGTATTCAACCTGAGCCTGAGGCTCCGGAGGGCTCCTGTACTGTGGAAGATGTCCTGCCTCGTCCCTGTGCCGAAGACACCGCACCCCAGCGGCCTCAATGGCTACAGACCGGTGGCATTGACCTCCCACATCATGAAGACCCTGGAGAGACTTATTCTGGAGCTGCTCCGGCCTATGGTCAGGCCACACTTACATCCCCTCCAGTTCGCCTACCAGCCCCGACTACGAGTTAAGGATGCCATCGTCTACCTGCCGAACCGTGTCTACGCCCACCTGGACAAGCCAGCGAGAACTGTGAGGGTCATGTATTTTGACTTCTCCAGTGCATTCAACACCATCCACCCTGCTCTGCTGGGGGAGAAGCTGACAGCGATGCAGGTGGATGCTTCCCTGGTATCATGGATTCTTGATTACCTGACTGGCAGACAACAGTACGTGTGCTTGCAACACTGTGTGTCCGACAGAGTGATCACAGCACTGGGGCTCCACAGGGGACTGTCTTGTCTCCCTTTCTCTTCACCATTTACAGCTCGGACTTCAACTACTGCACAGAGTCTTGTCATCTTCAGAAGTTTTCGGATGACTCTGCCATAGTTGGATGCATCAGCAAGGGAGATGAGGCTGAGTACAGGGCTAAGGTAGGAAACTTTGTCACATGGTGTGAGCAGAATTATCTGCAGCTTAATGTGGAAAAGACTAAGGAGCTGGTGGTAGACCTGAGGAGAGCTAAGGTACCGGTGACCTCTGTTTCCATCCGGGGGTCAGTGTGGACATGGTGGAGGATTACAAATACCTGGGGATACGAACTGACAATAAACTGGACTGGTCAAAGAACACTGAGGCTGTCTACAAGAAGGGTCAGAGCCGTCTCTATTTCCTGAGGAGACTGAGGTCCTTTAACATCTGCCGGACAATGCTGAGGATGTTCTACGAGTCTGTGGTGGCCAGTGCTATCATGTTTGCTGTTGTGTGCTGGGGCAGCAGGCTGAGGGTAGCAGACACCAACAGAATCAACAAACTCATTCGTAAGGCCAGTGATGTTGTGGGGATGGAACTGGACTCTCTCACGGTGGTGTCTGAAAAGAGGATGCTGTCTAAGTTGCATGCTATCTTGGTCAATGTCTCCCATCCACTACATAATGTACTGGGTGGGCACAGGAGTACATCCAGCCAGAGACTCATTCCACCGAGATGCAACACAGAGCGCCATAGGAAGTCATTCCTGCCTGTGGCCATCAAACTTTACAACCCCTCCCTTGGAGGGTCAGACACCCTGGTCCTGGACTTATTTCATAATTTACTGGCATATTTTACATATTACTATTTAACTATTTACGGTTCTATTACTATTTATTATTTATGGTGCAACTGTAATGAAAACCAATTTCCCCCGGGATCAATAAAGTATGACTACTACTACTACTAAAAGCAACAGTATCAAGTAAATTTCGGGTCTTAATCTTTATTGCAATCATCTAAAGCAATTTTCAGCAGGGATTTCTGTATAGTCAAAATACATTTTTTGACTATTATAATTGTCAGAGTGGATTTCTTTTTGGGTGGATGATTTGTTAACACTTAAATGACTTTGGCCACCAGACTTCTATTTTAACTGTTTGACAAAGGACTGTGGATTGAGTCCACCACAATGGGCTTCCTAAAAGGTGTGAATACAAGATACTTCTGGTAGTTTGACCCGATACTGTAGTTTCGAAGGCAGTATCACCTATACATTATAAATATTAATTGCATTAATTGTCTTCTGTATTAGGACGGGAAATGCCAAATAACTGTATCGTAGACTTAACTTACATTCCTAAAGGCTGTAGATACCAACCCAACATGTTGGCATCGGGAGGAAAGGATAGCGTGAGATTTTGTATGTAGCTTCAATAGGAAGCATTGTCTATGCATTGTCTGTAACTTTTTAAGTAGCAATTACCTTTGTGTTTAGCATATAAATATCGAGCCCACGTTTAGCTAGCAGACCTTTCTGCGGAAAGTGTCTCCGTCCGTAAGATGCCTACTGTACCTTGTTGTGTCAAATAAAGAAGCTGCTTTGTATCTACCAGTGACTGTCTCTCCGGTAATTTCATCCATGCTACAACATTTGGTGTCAGAAGTGGGATACCTTCGTGACCCGTAGTGTGGCCAGCGTTCCTAGCAGTCTAAGTTGGTGAGTATTTTTCGAAAATAACACTCACACTTGGATCCGTTCAGTCGGTGGACACACGGGAACACGAGGTATCACAAATGTGGAGAGCTGAACTGGTAGATATTAAAGTAGTGTGTACGTGTGCATGTGTATTTATGTAAGTGAAAAATCTTTGCATGTTGACTTGGTTAACTTGGAGCCACCAGTTGCGAAAGGTGGTAACCAACGGTACGATTTGGGACGCCAGAGGGGCGTGTATACTCGTTCGGGGAGCTGCATTTTAGTGTATGCGTGTGCAAGTGTGATGCAGAGGAATACAGTAGGCATCATGAGTTCGGGTACTCAAAATTGGCAGATTGTGGAATACATACTCTGCAGTTTTATATTTTGCGTAGTGTGGGAATTAGCATGGAGATATCTCAGGGCGAGGTTTTACCCAGCTAAACCTACCAGAATGGCACCTATCAAGGTCAGGCAACGTCAGGTTGAGAACCCTGACGATTTGAGCCAGCCCTTGACCTTGATTACGACTATTCATAAGCCCTTCAGCCCCGGGGAGAAACAGAGCATTTTGTCCGAGTTGCCCTCACTTAAAGTCGCCTGTGGGAATTCAGAATTCTGGTGCAAACTGGAGGAAATGGTTGAAATTCACCAGATGCCAGTGATGTTGTGGGGATGGAACCGGACTCTCTCACGGTGGTGTCTGAAAAGAGGATACTGTCTAAGTTGCATGCCATCTTGGTCAATGTCTCCCATCCACTACATAATGTACTGGGTGGGCACAGGAGTACATTCAGCCAGAGACTCATTCCACCGAAATGCAGCACTGAGCATCATAGGAAGTCATTACTGCCTGTGGCCATCAAACTTTACAACTCCTCCCTTGGAGGGTCAGACATCCTGAGCCAATAGGTTGGTCCTGGATTTATTTCATAATTTACTGGCATAATTTACATATTACTATTCAACTATTTATGGTTCTATTACTATTTATTATTTATGGAGCAACTGTAATGAAATCCAATTTCCCCCGGGAATAATGAAGGATTACTATGAATATGACTATGACTAAAGATATACATGTGTTAGTGAAAGCCAAGTGCCCAAGGAATATGTGGGACAGGATGGCCCAGGGGATGCGGGATGGTACATGGACAACTACCGGGAGTGCCAGTAATGAAGAAAGATATCGCTCTTTTAAAGGGGAAATGAGGCAGCGCCTGGGGAGAGGCGAGAGTAGCTGGGGAACGATAATGGCAGTGATTCAAAAAGCTGACGAGACAGCCATGGATTATGCAGAAAGTGAATACCGAGTATACGAGGAGTATTCCAGGTTGGATAGCCCAGGGAAGGACGACCCAGTCTTCCTAAAACTGCTGAAGGAAGGCCTGAGTTCAACCCACCAGGAAGTTTTGGATTTAGGCATAACAGTAGGCCAGTGAGATAGACCAAAGAAAAAGCAAGAGAAATCGTAAAGTGGGTATAGTGGATGCAGCTGCCGTGATGTCCCGGAGGGCTTGCTTTGCTTGCCGGCAGCCAGGGCACTTGGCAAAGGACTGCCGTACCACGTATAAAACAGTGAAGGAGTTGATATGCTGCAGCTGTGGCCTATCGGGACATGGCTGGAGACAGTGTCCAAAAGGGAGGGGGGAAAACCCAGGCAAAGGTCACGGCAGACACCCAGTCACTCACCCCATTAGCAACCAGTTTGACTGTCGATCAGATCAAAGAGTTAGTGACAGCGCCTCTTAAGGCAGAAAAGGATGTGGCAGCGGGCTCCAGGGCCAGCTCTGATGGCTCACGGATGCACATAACGGCATTGTTAAGGGGACAATGCAGTATGTTAGTGGACACAGGGGCATCGGTATCGATAACAGACTTACCCTTACCGAGGGAAAACAGTAAAAGCAGAAAGAAGCGAGAAGCAAATACTAGAAATCGGGGGAGTGCAGCTCCCAGTGTATTTCTGGATGATATCTATGGGTTTTCCCCCCTCCCTTTTGGACACTGTCTCCAGCCATGTCCCGATATGGGTATGTCCAAACAATGAGGGCACGATTCTTGGAATAGACATCTTAAGGGAAGCAGGAGCAGTTATAGATTCAGGAAAGGGAGAAATAATATGGACAAGTCATATGGAAGTAAATGCATACAACCAACAGAATACACAGCCCGGCTAGCATAGGTGCAGCCGCCCTGATCAGAGACTGGAGCCAGGATGATATCTATGGGTTACCTTGTCAGCAGTTCCTAGCAGTGTGGGCTAGAGACAAGCAAGATTGTGGGCAGGTGAAGATAAACCCAGTTAAAATAGAGGAGGGTCTGTATAAACCCCCTAAGCAGGACCATATACAAACTGACACACTGACTGCTGTTCAGGGTATAGCAAAGAAACAAAAACACCAGGGGATACTCAGAGAGACTGCGGCCACTCCAGAACATAAAGTTTTCCCAGTTCCTCTGACAGCAGACATTGCTGCGAAGAAGGCAGCAGAGGAACAAGAGGCAATTGAAATTGCAAGTGTGCAGGAGGAAACGACAGAAGCCAGTTTAGTAAAATTATATGAAGAGGTAGAGGCAGAAGAGAAGGAAAAATGGAGGAGAAAAAGAGCAAAGGAGGGATCAGATGGGTGCTGGACACACGGGGAGGAAACAGTCACGGTGGCCCCACCCTGTACTAGACAGATACTACTAAAGTTTTATCATGGGGCGATGCATCAGGGAAGGGAGTGCATGATCACAACCCTCCAGCAGGACTGGTGGTGGCCAGGGATGGGCGGGGATATTGAGAAATTCTGCCACCGTTGTATCATTTGTGCCCAGCATAACCCTGGTAAGGGCAGAAAGCTACAGCTGGCAAATCAGCCTCGGCCGAGGGGACCCTGGGAAAACATCCAGATAGACTTCACAGGGCCCCTGCCAAAAAGCAGGGGGAAAAGTTACTGTCAACTTAAAGTATTAAATGACCGAGCGAAACAATAACAGCAAATCGCTGATCACAAAGAGCCAGAGGGAAAAGGGATAGTTCTTCCACAGCCTGGCGACCAAGTTATGGTGAGGGTGCTGCCAGAAAGGCCAGGGTTTGCCCCCAGGTGGATAGGTCCACAGACAGTACTCTTAACGAATGATACGTGTGTCTGTGTACAGACTTGGCGAGGCAGCCAGTGGAAACACTGGACTCAGGTTAAAGCATACAACTCACCCTCTTGTTGCTCCCACAGACGGAGTGGGGAACCAAGTGTACCCAGTAACCATGTAATTACAGAGAACCTTAAGAGAGGAACACCAGCCAGCCATGCCAGACCTGACCACAGCAGATGAAAACATACCCGGAGAAAACGCAAAGGCAGAAAACGCTGAGAGCATGGCAGAAGACACTGAGAACGTGTTGGAAAACCATGAATAGCCTGCTAAAGTGTGATGACAATGGTACTCTGTAAAGAAGGCTGGTTGCTGAAGGTAGATGATTAATTTTATAGCATAGTATAGAAAATTATTTGGGAAATAAATGCGGAGGGATTTTTGAGTTAAAGCAGAGATGGCAAGTTCCACCACTTTGATGGCATTTCAGACTGCACGTGGCATCTGAAAGCAGTCACCCCGAGTTTGCGGAGCTGGGCCCTTTTCAGCAGTTGGGCCAGTGATCGTCCGGACAGTTCGGAAGGGGGTGCCACCAGGGAGAGATCCTTGCAGACATTTATGTAGAGGCCACCCCAATCCCTTCCTGTACATCGATGAGAGAGCCCGTGAGTGCTCCTGGAAGGAGAGTTTCAGCGACCAGAAGATAAAGGGCTGAAGGCAAAAGAATGCAATTAAGCTGCAGTCAGCCTGCAGAGAAAGAGCAGGCACACCAAAGGAGCCGCATTTCTAAAGACTTGGAACAGCCTCTCTGCTTAACATTTGGTAGGTAGCAATTAGGTAATGCTAGGATAGATATCGAGGTACATAAAATTGGGGGGGAAATTCGAGACAGGGCATTTTTGCTGCCCTATTTGAGCAGATCCTCCTAGATTGGCCTTTCCCGATACAAATTTAATTTGTCCAGGAGGGCCAAGAGGAGGGACTGTCAGAGTGGACTTCTTTTTGGGTGGACACTTGAATGACTTTGGCCACCAGACTTCTATTTTAATTGTTTGACAAAGGACTGTGGATTGAATCCACCACAATGGCTTCCTAAAAGGTGTGAATACCAGATACTTCTGGTAGTTTGACCTGATACTGTAGTTTCGAAGGCAGTATCACCTATACATTATACATATTAATCGTATTAATTGTCTTCTATGTTAGCACGGGAAATGCCAAATAAATGTATCGTAGACTTAACTTACATTCCTAAAGGCTGTAGATACCAACCCAGACATGTTGGCGTCGGGAGGAAAGGATGGTGTGAGATTTTGTACGTAGCTTCAATAGGAAGCATTGTCTATGCATTGTCTGTAACTTTTTAAATAGTGATTGCCTTTGTGTTTAGCAGATAAATATTGAGCCCACATTTAGCTAGCAGACCTTTCTGCGGAAAGTGTCTCCGTCCATAAGATACCTACTGTACCTTGTTGTGTCAAATAAAGAAGCTGCTTTGTAGCTACCAGTGACTGTCTCTCCAGTAATTTCATCCACGCTACAACAATAATAAGTTTTTGACATTTTATGTCAGAATGTTGTTTCTGGATTTCAGTTCAGCATTCCGCATTATTGTCCTACAAACCTTGGTGAACAAACTCCTACTCCTCAGTCTAAATACACCACTGTGCAACTGGGGGGGAATTTCCTAACCAGCAGACTCAGACAACCAAGATGCACAAGCACCCCTACCTACCCCCATCACTCTCAACACCACTGCCCCCCAGGGTTGTGTGCTGAGCCTATCACTGTATACACCTGCTCATACGTGACTGCTTGGACAAACACTCCAGTAGTTATATCGTAAAGCTCGCAAATGACAGGATGGGGGTGGGGCTCAATGCCAAAATCGATGAGGGGGGGCCTAGAAAGAGCAGCCAGGCAAATAACCTCTTCTTCAACGTCAACAAGACAAGAAGATAGTTGCCAACTTCAGAATTCATACCACTAACACCTGGTTTTACATCATTGATACAGAAGGATTCAAGTGTAACCCGTCCTTTTTGGTGCAGGTGTGACCTATACAAAAAGGACGGGTTACACTTGAATCCTAGGGGGACCAATATCCTGGCGGGGAGATTTGCAAGGGCTACTGAGGTGACTTTAAACTAGAATGGTTGGGGGGTGGGAATCAAATTAAAGGGACTAGGAGAGAGGAGGTTCGTTCACAACAGGGGGATGGGAACAAGTGCAGAGAGACAGAGGGGTGTAAAATGAGGATAGAGGCAAAAAGTAGTAAGGTGAAAAGTAAAAGTGACAGGCCGGCAAATCCAGGGCAAAAATCAAAAAGGGCCACTTTTCAACATAATTGTATAAGGGCTAAGAGTGCTGTAAAAGCAAGCCTGAAGAATTTGTGTGTCAATGCGAGGAGCCTTTGTAACAAGGTGGATGAATTAAAAGTGCAGATTGTTATTAATGAATATGATATAGTTGGGATCACAGAGACATGGCTCCAAGGTGACCAAGGATGGGAGCTCAGCATTCAGGGATATTCAATATTCAGGAGGGATAGACGTGAAAGAAAAGGAGGTGGGGTGGTGTTGCTGGTTAAAGATGAGATTAGCGCAATAGAAAGGAAGGACATAAGGCTAAAGGGAGCAGGGGGTATGGAGGGAAGGCTGGTACATGGTTGAGTTGGATGATCAGCCATGATCATACTGAATGACAGTGCAGGCTCGAAGGGTCGAATAGCCTACTCCTGCACCTATTTTCTATGTCTTTATGTTTCTATGTAAGCGGAAGTTGCAAGCAGTTTCAAACTGCGAGGAGTGCATATCACACACAACCTCTCATGGTCCCAGACATACCCTTCACAGTCAAGAAAACTCAGTAGTGCCTCTACTTTCTGAGGAGGCTGAAGAGAGCTATACTTTGCACATTCAAACTCATGTCATTCTACAGATGCACAGTAGAGAGCATCCTAACAGGTTACATCACTGCTTGGTCCAAAAACCGCACTGCAGCGGACAGGAGGGCTTTACAACAGGTGGTCAAAACTGTCCAATGCATTACTGGCACCAGCCTACCTGCCCCATCAAGGACATACATACAGAAAGGTGCTGGAAGAGGGCCAGTAACATCATAAATGATCCCACACATTCTGTTCATGGTCTGCATGTCCCACTCCCATCAGGAAGGAGGCCATGTAGCATCCACACCAGACTCAAAAACAGTTACTTACCCCAAGCAGCAAGGCTGATCAACACCTCCACTCACTAACTCCACCAATACCTTATTATTTCCCATCAGTCAACTTTATGTGCAGCCGAGCCGTCACTTTATGGACATCCATTCAATGCATACAAGCCATCATAATATTTATATTTATTGTGTGTTTTTCCATATTATTATTTAATTACTGTGTTCTTTATCTTTTATTGGGATTTCTGTGCTGCATCACATCTGGAATAACAACTACTTCATTATCTAAATATAGTTGATAAAGTGATTGACATACTATGTATACGAGTTATAAAGAGTTTAGAAGATACACGGTTTAAGATGGCACTAGTGAAGTACAGCGGCAACTTCCTGGCAGCAGAAAATTAACTACTTTACTAATCACACTTGTTCTCAAAACCGATCACTGCAATCTCCTATACAATTTGGCATTTTTGCAGTGTCAACTTTAGTCTTGAAGATGCAGAATGGTTGTGACGTGATGGGTACGGGCTAGATCAAGGTGGCAGGACCCAGGCCCAAGAGCAAGGAACAGGCAGAGGTTTGACCAATTTAAGCACTGGGCAAAATTGGAAAGGTTAAGTATAGACTGAATGAAGGTGGCACAGGTCTGGGCTTCACAGCAAGGAATGACCCAATGTTTGGCCGATTTAAGCTTCAAGCCAGATTGATAGGTCAGGGCGTCGGGGCTGTAAGTGAGGGATGGGTCGGTGTTTAGCTCGCTGCTCCGCACAGTTTACTTGTCTATATGCTGAACTGAAGCTGTGGCCTGCAGTTAACAGGTTCCTGGATTGGCTGTGACTGGCTTCATTGCTGTGGACCAAATTTCATGAACTTCAGTTCTAAATGTTATTTGCTTGCACTGTTTGTTTGTTTTCCTGCACACTGAGTTTTTGACGGTCTTTTTTTAAAATGGGTTCTATTACATTTCTTTGTTTTGTGGCTGTCTGTAAGGAAACAAATCTCAAAATTGTATACAGACTTTGGTTACAGCACTCATTACAGACTGGTATCAAAGTTCAAAGTACATTTATTATCAAAGAGTGCAATAGTTGTCATGAAAGAATGATACTAAGATCCAGAATTCTCACAAAATCGGCAATTTCAAGGGTGGTAGTCACCAGCGACCAGCTGTATACTACATCCAAAAGAAAAGATTAGATAGTGGCTTTTCTGCTGCAGATGATTCCTCTCTCTATTACCCAAAACTTTTCCACCATCCCCAAATCAACATATATACCTTCTAAGAAGACAAAGAGGTTGCAGACACTGGAAGAGCTTCTAATTTATGTTTGGCTTCTCCATAGCAATGCATGACAGACAGGTTGGTGTGGGAGTGGAAAGGAGTGTTAAAATGACATACAACCCTGCCTACCCTGTCCTGGTTACATTTACCCACCATCTCCTCCCAATCTAGTTACACCAATTTCACCCCTCCCCCTATACTGCTATATACTGGCAATATTTTTTCAGTCCTGATCCCAACCCAAAACATGGACTGACACCTTTGACTTCCACAGATATTGCTTGACCTAATAATTTCTCCAGTTTTTTGTTCTCAATACACCTTCTACTCTGTCAAAAGTAGAATAGGCACTACAACAACTCAGTAAGATGTTATTGGCATCATCTCCCAAAATCATAAACTCTGCCACCTGGAGGCACAAAGTAAACAGGTGAATGGAAAAACAAATCACCGTCTCCAAGCTCCTCTGAAGTTGCACATCATTCCATTATCATTGCTGGATCTGGTAAATCTTGGAACTTCCTATCTGGTGGACTTTAATCTCACGGACCACAATTTATAAAGGTGTTTGACTGGCACCTTCACAATAATAATTGAGAACAAGTGGTAAATGTTGGCCTAACCAACAATTTATAAAAATAAGCACTCAGTGAAGCAACACTGAAAATACAAATCAAACAACAAACCAGATAACCACAAGGAGAAATGCAGAGATGAGATGAGGGGCCATGAATGACTACATTTCTCGCCAATTAAAGCATCGAGGAAGATTGAAACATCAAAGCAAATGTGGAGGAGAGTGAGCAGTTCTCATAGTTAGCTGCATCGAGTCGCATCCGTCAGAGAGCCCGCTTGTTCGAGTCGCTTCCATCGGAGAAGCCACTGGTTCCCAATGGAGGTGTTATCAAAATTCTGGGATTTATGGTTAGGACTGTAGTTCATATTGGTCCCTTTCAGTTTTATGTTTTTTTCATGTTCTTGCCCATTCTTTCTTATTGCCAATTGGCAAGCTGGGAGTTTAGGTAATCTGTTAGTTTTTATGCGAGGGTGGGTTGGGGGTGTTTGGGGTTGTATTCTGCATACATCCGTTGATACTAAAATGAACCTTTGAACCTTTATGAACCTTTGAATCTTTTAAGTCTAGTCCATTAGACTTATGCAAGTTAAATAAAAACATTAATTCCAAGTATTTTTCATAATAAATATGCCAGCACAGCTTTGTTATATGCATAAAAATAAATGCAAGAAGCACTCAGCAGATCTGGCAGCATGCTTTAAGTTGAGAAGAGGTGGAAGGCTGCGAGAACAGAAGGAATGTTTGTAATGTAGTACTAATTAAAGCTATCATGGTAACAATTACTTCTAAAAATAAAACAGAAATTGGAGACTTATGAGCAACAAGAACAAAACAAATTGAAACTAGGATAACCTTGTCCAGTTCCTTTTCACATCCATGATTCCTCTGACATCTTCTGGCACTTTAACTTTTTCCAATTTCCTAATCCCAATTAACTCATCTTTACTACAATGCATGTATAATTCTTCTGTGCTTCCATCTTACAGATGATCTGATGGCCCTTCTTTCTTTCTCAAAGATCCAATAAATCCCCTTCTACTAATTTCCTTTAGCTGGCTAAACATGTTCTTACATTGAACAGCTTCTCTTTCATTTCCAGTTAATTTCTCCAAGTCAGTGGTGGACCACAGCAATGTAAATGGGGTAAATTCTACCTATACCTTTACTGAATACATCGAACAGTCTCATTCATCTGTTTTTTCTCTTATATAACTGTACTGGTGTTGCTTCCTGTCCTTGTACAGGATTAAAAATTCATTAATTTGTTGTCAATTTTCATGTTGTTCTCCCTTCCACTTCATCCACATCTGACTCTTCCCTTTCTTTGCTGAAATCTCTATACTCATCTCAGGAGATACCTTAGCAACCAATATTCCTAAAATTCCTGGCTACCTTAACTATTTCACAGTAAATGCACATTTTCCTACTCCGCTTTCTGTAAGGACCTTATTCTACATTCTCTGTCTCTGTTGTAGCTGCTCTGATAATGACTTTCCACACCTGTACCTTTAAGAAGCCTTTGGTTTTTTTCATAATTCTCCCGATAAATGGCGACGTGTTCAGACACAGCGACCTCTTGGGGGTCAACCAAAGGTATTTTTTCCTTTGTTAAACGTATTTTTTTTATGATCACTGGACTGTACTGGGCTCCAAGAACTTTAGGTAATGCAGGCCTAAACCATCAGTGAGCAGTTCATTGATCGAAGTAGCCAGCCAGGTGTTGGTGGAGCTACGTTAGGTTTGAAGGAAATGCATTAGAGACATCGAAGTTGGTGTGCGAGGGAAGCATGCGGTGTGACCATGAGTGATTGCCCTGGACGGTTCTCTTGCGGCCACAAGACTATCCAATGGACATTGATCATTTAAGATACCACAGGTCTGTTTCCCTTGTTTAGTGGCATAACAGGCGGCATGGGAGCTGCATAGTCTGAGTTGTAGCAAGGACCAGGACTCACGCCATGGGATTGCTTGCTGCTGCATTCCAGGAGAGGAGGTGCTGAAGACAGTAAAACATGGTGTCCGAGCTCAGTTGGTGGCTGATCTACCCTGTTGGTGCTGCCCTCCAGTGTTCGATCGGTGGAATGACAGGCCAGGCTTCAGTGCCAGGAACCATCCCATCAATTTGAGAGTCATGTCATTCAGGGTCTTGGGCTGTATAAGTGTTTTTTTTTGCGTGACAATGCTTTTTTTCCCTCGCTCTTTTGAATGTGTCATGTAAGCTTTGCACCTTGGCCCTGGATGAATGTTGTTTTGTTCAGCTGTATCCATGTATGGTTGAATGAAGATTAAAGTTAATTTGATTTGATTAGAGAAGATTCACAACTCAATGCCTATATTCCTAGACTTATGCTCTCAATGTTCTCTTTTCCAAGCCCATAGCAAGGTTTGGGTTACACTTTTCCTGAACTTTCACCACACTAACCAGAACAACAGTTTCCAATTGTAGAAGCAAATTGCCCTTCAGCTTTATGAAGAGACATGTGGAATCTCCAGTCCCATCTTCCATCTCCATTCCCTTTTTTTCACTTTCTCAATAAAATTGCAAGAAATTTAACACCTGCCCTTTCCTTTCCACCATCCAGGGACCCATCAACATTAAGCAACAATTCACTTGCAGTTTTTCCAATTTAGAGCATTTTATTCAGTGCTCATGATGTGCTGAACTCTGTATCAGAAAAACTAACTGCAGACTGAGTGTGCACTTTATGGAACACCTGTTCAGTCCACAAGGGCACTCCTAAACTACTGCCTTTGATGTTCATTATCCAATGCCTCTGTTGTCAATTTCCTACATTGCTCCAAACACAAGTTCCAGGATCAGCACCTAAATTTTCGTCTGAGTATATTAATCCTCACGATTTCCATATTGAATTTAACAATTATATACAACCCTTTTTATCCCTCAATTACTTTTTTTGTTTTCTGTCACCAGATGCCAAATTTTAAACCATTTGCTACCTTGACATCTTTAGTCAGCACTTTATCATCGACATCTCCCTTCAGACCTCAATACATGTTTTTTTTCCACTTTTCCAGTTCTGGGTAAAGGAATCCTGACTTGACCCATCAGCTCAGTAACCCATTGAGCAGCTCCAGCATTTTCTACTTTTGTTTTAGACTTTAGCATCTGCTGTTTTTTGTTTCAATTGTAGGCATAAATTTAAGAGAATACTGAAGATAGTATAGAAGATTAGCAAAGCACTGATTTTCAGAAAGTTTATAAATAAGCTACCTCGGAAGAGATTGATAAATGTATTTGGAGGAACGCACAAGCAAACGTTGAAGGACAAATAATATAAAATTGGCTGAACCAGATGGGAGGCAAAATATTTGGACAATAAAAAAGTTAGAATTGTTTTCTATGGAGTTGAATACGAACTCAGAAATGCAAATGTAATGGAGATTTAAAACTAAAAGGAAGTAACAGTAACAAATGCAGAGCATGTGGACCCATGTATCTGTTCTGTAATAGTTTTGGTTTTACTAATCTGCAACCTAGCTCTACATTCTTACGTTCATTTCAAGACCTTACCATCCTTAACAAATAAAAATCTATCATGCTGATTGTTGTGTTCAATTTCTCAATTAACATTGTCTAAAGAGTTTATGGATTACTAGAGAATTGCAGAAATAAATTTCCATTACCCTTATGCAAAGGCAATACCACCTGGCTTTGCCCTTAATCACCTTTGCCCAAATACAAGTTAATGCCTTTTTTTTATTCACCCATAAAACTACTTGTCCTCTTAAATTCTTCATTTTTAAGCGCCCTAACTGAACACCCTTTAAACTTCTACACTCTATGGTGTATGAGTTTAATGAATGTAATGTGTCTTCACTTTAACACCTTTAGCCTGGTGAATCTATGCTTCAACCCCTCCCAGGTAAATTCACTCTTCCTGAAATGTGGTCCCCATAAATAAACTCAGTACTTTAAATAAAGTCTTGTAAGAACTTTATAAAACTAAACTAACTTCCACTGTTTCCTGTTCCTGTCTGCATTGAATAAATGTGCCCATTTCAGTAGATTATGATGCTACATTTTCTGGAGACACAAGATACTACCAGAATTTGTTGCAATAAACAACTTAATGCAAAGTTTCGACCCAAAGCATCAACAATTCCTTTCTTCCCCCACAGATGCTGTTTGATCTACTGAGTTCCTCCAGTAGTTTGTTACATTATATTTTTACCTGTCTAATAATATTTACTTATTTCTATATTTGGACTACTAATTCTCTATCCCTCCACTTTTTTTTGGATTTCTCATATATAAAATATTCATATTTTTCTTCTTCAAATTGGTTGACATAATTCTCTACACTTAATATCTTTTAAGTCTCTAATAAACACCACTTACATCTACAATATTTGTGACCATATTCTTTTATCCGTCTTTTGTAATTATAGTTAAAGTCCCCACTTATTCCCCCTAACCCAGATCACTGGGGTCACTATTAATCACATTCTTTCCATGCCCTATTTCCCAAACCATATCCAAACATTCTCAATTTATTATATCCACCAGCTTGTTATCATTCTTTTATTAAATGAAATCTTTTCAAATACCCTTTGAATGTCCATATAAATTTTGACAATCTTTGCCACTCCCTCCATCTATCACCTGGATCACCTTTCCAAAAAAATTAACTAAGTCATTATTTACCACTTACCCTTTATAAATCCATGCTGGTTCTCAGTTCATATCTGTCTAAGTGCTCAGTCACTCTTTCCTAATAACAGATTATTGTACAAGAGAAAGGATGTTAAAGCCACAGAGAGTATGCAGGATAGATTCACCAGGTTAGTGTTAGGAATGAGAAACCCTATACATGAGAAAAAACTTGCAACACCAAGTGTACTTAAATGGAAAGAAAGTTCTTAACTTTTGTTTTCGAGGTTTGATAGAGTACCGTAAATAGCTAAAAATTATCATCTTTAATTAAGGGCCTGTGATATAGAGTATTCAACTTGAAATTATCACTAATGAAGCTAGAAAAGGAGTAAAGAGAGATTCATTTATCAACAGGACTGCAGACATAGGGTCATGCATGAAAAGTGGTCGGAATACATCATTCCTGTTTTTAAGGATATATAGGAAGAATGCATGAAGCAGAGGAAGATGTAGCTTGTGCATAGAGAACAGCAGAATGAAATGTTTTAGCAAATAATGAATACAGACCAATGGTTTCATTTCATACAGTACCTTTCCTTGTCCATACTGTTGAATGCAATGACACAATTGAAAATTCCCATGGGTGTTTTGTGTGACTATTTAAGAATCGCCTTAAAAAAGACCAAAATCTTGGCTGATAAAAGGATACAAGATTGCCCTACCATGACACTTTCCATCTCTTTAACAGCATTTAAATGGAAAGTAATAAAATCCACAGATATAGGTGAGCTCGAATTAACACTGAATTTACTTTGAAATAATTAAACACCTATTTGAAATGAAAGAAAATATTCATTTTGCAATATGTAGTGTTTATCAATTAAGTACAGCAATAGTTTTAAATGTGTAATATCTATTATTAGTCAAACAAGAATACCTCCTCTTCTTTACGTCGTTTCTTTTCTTGCTCCTCCTCAAGTTCTTTTGCAATTCGTGCTCTCTGTTCAGCTAATCGTTTTTCCTCTCGTTGCTCTTCAAGTTTACATTTTTCACGTTCTTCTTCTGCTTTGCGTCGCTTTTCCTCGATCTGAAACCGATTGGATAGTAATAAAAAGTTCCTCTGATGAATTCTCTCTAAAACCAACTTCTTACTACAATTCCTTGTTCTTCACATCTTCAGAACCTCAGGAATATCAGATTTTAAAAAAAATTTAGCTCTGTATCCATGCTGAAACTATCCATTCTGTTTTTTGTGCTTAAAAGTCATCAACTAATTAAGCATAAGTAATAACAGACTGAAATCTGAAGTTTAATTACAGAAAATGGTGTGGTTTATTTAAGTACAGGAAACTTAGTTCCTATCCAATTAGTTCCCAAATCGAAATTTAGAATAGAGCCTCACTTATTTCACGTAATGGTAAAGTCCACTTTATCACATCAGATTGACTTAGTTAATTTAGTCCCCTATAATTAATTATGACCATCACAAAAGCTGTTTGTATCATGATGAGTCGGAACATCTTGTTGCTTTACTCAGCTCTGTAATACTTACAGTGACAAACTGCTATGTAAAAGTACAAGGTGGGCATAAACCTATCGATAAGCTGCTGCACCACCAGCTAAATATGTTGCCAGATAGACCACTCTGATGCATGCAGGATAACAACTGCACCACTTGTTCTTCAGATGGTTTTCAAAATCTCTCCCTGGCAAGGCACTGGCCATTCAGTATTTGAGCCAACAAGACTGCACTGAATTACTTTTTAAAAACCTAACTTTTTGTATCTATTTCATTGAAAGTAGTAGCATTTGCCCCACATACAGTGCATTTGAGTTTAGCATACTACTTAAACTTTCCCCAGACTAAAGAACTATTTGTTTCAAGAAAACAAATGATTTTTAAAAATCTATTACTAAAACCAAAAAGATCAGTAAATTATAATCTGTTCTATCTTTCGTGGAACTTCCTGCCTACCAAGACGAACAGAAAATGTTACATTCTCTTTCAAAGCGATCAAATCTTGACTCCCTTTGGATTCCATATTGGCAATACAAGTTTAAAATGAATAGCTGACACAGAAAGGCTTATACTTACACAGCATCATTCATAACTGCAGGAACTCCAAATCACTTTGTTTCTAAAATACCTTTGAAAAGGTCCCTCATTTTTAACGCCAAAAATATGGCATCCAGTTTGAGCACAAATGGGATCATAACAAGATAGTGTGTGTTTTATTGATACTAATTTAGGATAAATATTGGTCAGAATATCAAAGATAACTTACTGCAAGAAACTTTATATATAAATCTATACAAACCACTCCCTCAGTCTTGCACTTGTGTACCAACTTTTATTTTTCTATTCAAGTGTCTGGTGTGGGGCCTAAATCACAACCTCAGATTTAGAGGCAAAAGAACTCCAAAATGACAGCTAGAAATTGTGGAGGTATCAATTTCAATTGTTGTGGTGCAGACTTCGCACTAAGACAGATTCCATATGTTACTTCTGCGATTGACTACGTGGGGGCCGGCCCTTCAATTTGTGCTGGAATAGCACTTCACCCACTTCCAAAGAAATGCATCTGTGATCATGGTGCACAACAGTTCTTTATTGAGTATTTGAATATAGTAAAATTCAAGACACTGACTTACTACATGCTGAGAAATGTCACGAGCTGCAATTACGTGCAGAAGTGAAATGAAACATTCCATGAACACACAGAAGTGTCGATCTCACTTGAGCATTTGTTTTTAGATAAACAAAAATCTACTGCTAATATTCCACAATGAGACATGTGTAGGAAAATATTCTTTAGGCCAGAGGTTACTACCTTATATGATGGGAAGAGAGAGGATTACCAGCAATCACTGTCACAAACAGTCAGGACAACTGAGATTTTCAGATGAATGACAGAGTCAGTAAAGAGCGGGGCATCTGAATTTCTAAGTTGCAGCCTAGATGTTGTACGAAGATCTTTCAACTCAGAACATTTTAATCCAATGGCAACCCAACTGATTCACAACTGAATTTTTTCAGATAATAGAGAGCAACTATAAATTCAAATAACGGATTCAGGGAAAGGAATAAACAAGTTCAACAGGAAATCTTCTAAAAAGTATTTTCAACTGCATTTACTTGTAAGCGTAGGTATTCTTTATATTTTTCCTGATCAGGTACTTTTCTTTCAGTATGTTGTTCAATCATTGGGTTTCCTTGGGAAATCTGTGATGCATTTGCAAATGTAAACCCTACAAAGAAAAAAAAAACAAAAATAAATGACTCATTCTCCAAATATCTTCAAACTTAAACAACTAATTTGAGTGCGTTAACTTATTTTTTTCAAGGAATGTGAAGAAAATGAAACTATATGGATTCAAAGTCGGGAAGTTGGCCATGAGAAAGAACAGGTGGCTGAGCTAGTGCATAGAGTTCCAATCAACCACACAAGGTGTGTATAGTATTGAGCATCTCCAGTGTTGCCATAGAGACCTCATCTCTTGCATGTTTCCAATATCTTCTGCTGTTCTTGAAAAGACTCTAGGATCTTTCATATTAGCTGTAGTCTTTATGTGGCTGAACTAGCTGAGTTTATGGTGAATCTGAGGATTTGATATTCAAGGAATTAATGTTGTTGATGATTCAATTGGCATGGCAAGTTGATTAAGTTCCCTCTTATCGGAAACAGAAACTGTCATTACCTGTCATTTATATACAGTGAAACATAGAAACGTAGTGGGGCTAGAAAGTTTGTGAACCTTGTAGAATTTTCTCTATTTCTGCAAAAATGTGACCAAAAATATGATCAGATCTTTATTTAGTCCTAAAACTAGATAAAGAGAAACCAATTAAATAAATAACACAAAAAACATTCTACTTGATCATTTATTTACTGAGAAAAATGATCCAATATTACATGTATTTGTTGGAAAATGTAAATGAACATTTGCTTTCAGTAACTGGTGTGACCCCCCACCCCCACCCCGGACACCAATAACTTCAACCAAGCATTTCTGGTAACTCATCACAAACAAGCGAAAATCTGCAGATGCTGGAAATCCAAGCAACACCCACAAAATGAAGTAACTCAGCAGGCCAGGCAGCATCTGTGGAAAACAGTACAGTTCCAGTAACTGTTGATCAGTCCTGTACATCGGCTTAGAGAAATTTTAGGTCATATCTCCTTACAAAACTTCTTCAACTCTAGAATGAGATTTTGATATTGGTGTGCAGTGCCCTTTTCTTTCCAAGCATAGCAATGTGCATTTCTACCAAAAAGTTCAATTTTGTCTCATCTGTCCACAGAACATTATCCCAGAAGCGTTGTAGAACATTCAGGTGGTCTTTTGCAAACTTGAGACATGCAGCAATGTTTTCTTTTGAGAGCAGCGATTTCCTCTGTGGTGTCCTTCCATGAACATCATTCGTGGACACACGAACAGAGACTTTAGCAAGTTCTGGAGATTTCTGCAGGTCTTTTGCTGTACCTTTGGGTTCTTTTTCATCTCTTTTCAGCATTGTATGTTGTGCTATTGGTGTGATCTTTGCAGGTTGCCCACTCCTAGGGAGAGTAGCAACTGTACTGAGTTTCCTCCATTTGTAGACAATTTCTCTTACTGTGGACTGATGAACACTCAAGCATTTGTAGCCTTTTCCAGCTTCATGCCTCTCTACAATTCTTCTTCCAAGGTCCTCTGAAAGTTATCTTGAATGAGGCATGGTGCACATAAACATATCTTTCTTGAGAAGAGCAGGCTCTGTAAGTAACTCGACTTTGTGTGCCTTTTTTTCTTTACAGGGCAAGGCACCTCTACAACCCACAACTCCAATCTCATCTCACTGATTGGAACACCTGACTTACATTAAAAAACTGAATTACATTAAGTGTGTGTGTGTGTATATATATATATATATATACACACACACACATATATATATACACACACACACACAAACGTATATATATGAAATGATTAAGTTAAAATAACTAACGCAAAAAAGGAAAAAAAGAAAACAAGTAGTTCATGGGTTCAATGTCCATTTGGAAATTGGATGGCAAATGGGAAAAAAGTTGTTCCTGAATCACTGTGTGTGGCTTTCAGTCTTCTCTACCTTCTTCTCAATGGAAACAATGATAAGGGTCATGGGGATTTGTAATGATGGATGCCACCTTCTTAAGGCACCGCTCCATGAAAATGTCTTGGATACTACAGAAGCTAGTACCCATAATGGAGCTGACTAATTTTACAGGCTTCTGCAACTTACTTCAATCTTGTGCAGTAGCACCCCATACCAGATGCAGCTATTCAGAATGCTCTCCTAGGTACATTTTTATAAGTTTATGAGTGTTTTAGTTGACAAAGCAAATCAATTCAAACTCCTAATGAAATATAGCTGCCGTCTTGCCTTCTTTATAGTTGCATCATTATGTTATGTGCAGGTTAAATCCTCAGAGACATGGACACCCAGAAACTTGAAATGGCTCACTCGCTCCCTCTATGAGGACTGGCTTGTGTTCCCTCATCTTACCCTTCCTGAAGTCCACAATCAGCTTTTAGGTCTTGCTGACGTTGAGTGCAAGGTTGTTGCTGTGACACCACTCAACTAACTGGTATACAGTATCTCATTCCTGTACGCCATTTCGTCACCATCTGAAACCCTGCCAACAATGGTTGTATCATAAGCAAATTTATAGATGCCATTTGAGCTATGCCTAGCCACATAATCATGGGTGTAGAAAGAGTAGAGCAGTCGGCTAAGCACACATCCCTGTGGTGCGCCAGTGTTGACTGTTAGTGAGGTGGAGATGTCATTTCCAATTCGCACAGATTGTGGTCTTCTGGTTGGACTTACTGACATGCTGTGATTGAGGGAGGAGGAGATATCAGGAGGGCAGTTAAGAGTAAAACAGATCGCTGTCGGCCTGTATTCACAAAAAGGTCAAACTGGGTAAGAACAGCAATTTCACATAATATAGATAATTAATTTTCCAGAACACAGGAGAAGGCAAACTATCAGCTGGGTTCTATTCCAGCTCCCAGAAGAGGCACTGTGATCAGATTTGAATTTGTTACAGGCTTTAAGATTATCATTCTGGTAACTTACCACAACATTATTTTACCTAGTTGCAAAGCTTCTAAGTTGCAAAGACAATGTGAATTAATAAAACAATGGCAAATGATGTTTAACATGATAAAGCACATTAATCAGAGCATTCTCTAAATAAGAAGCTAAGAATACTGCAGAAATATGAAAGTAAATATACAAAAAATACAAGTTAGTTGACAGGAACATAAACAGAAGAGATTATGCTGATTCTGGAAATCCAGAGTAACACACACGAAATGCTGGAGGATCTCAGTAGGCCAGGCAGCATCTACAGGGAAGAATAAACAGTCGATCTTTCAGGGCGAAACCCTTGATCCGGATTCCTCCAATGTCCATACATCTATATAACTTTGTCCTGAATATATTTACTTAGATTCACTAATAGTAAAAATTTCCAACATTCATAAATTGTCTAAGAAATTCCTCATCTCATTCTAAATGGATGGCACATTCTCCTGCTATTTGGTAGTCAAGATCTAACTACAATGAAGATTACTAAGTTTAAACTATTCTCATCCTAATATACAAATTTCATGATGCTTATAAGCACAATTAGAAAGACATAAACTGCAAACCTAGACCAAAATCAATCTAATTTTCTCTCTTTCCAAAAATTAACAAAATGATTAAAAAGCCCTGTGAAGTCCAATTTCTACTCTTGTTTACTTATTCTACTACTCCTACAGAAGTGCTTTCCAATTGATGCAATTTGCAAAATGGAAGAATGTTCAACTTACAACAAAGACATTTGAAATGTTCTTAACAATAAATACAAGAGATTCTGCTGATGCTGGAAACCTACAGCAATAGACTTAAGTTGCTGAATTCCTCCAGCAATTTTTGCTCTTACACATCCTTGAGTGCTCAGTAACAGACTGCATTATCTTGGTGTGGACAACTGTCTATTTCACTTATGCAGCGTTTACAAAGGCATCAGTTAAACTGTGTGACATATGAAGATTACTAATCTTGCCACTCAGTCAAAGCCACATCACCTACAACTACATCTCCTCAGGATTAGAAAGCCATGCCGGGTGGTCTTGAGGGTGAAGCAAGAGGGAACAGGTAATCTCATTCCTTGTAATGATATAAAAAGCAAACCTTCTTCTAGACAATAGCCATAAACAGTTGAGTACCAAAAGAATACAAAATGCATAAAAGACGTACTAGCCAGCAAAATGTATAAATATTCATACAACAGATTGTTCTCAATATTCATTAGAACATGATTTTACCTTGGGCTTTCTGTTGAGGAGTATCCGCACCTGGTCTGGTTAAGTTCAAATTAAAGGGTACTGTATCTCTGGAGTCTTGATTTCCTTGATGAGGGAAGTCTCTATAGGCATTTTCATTCTGCTTATGCATTTTCTTCAGATCAGCTGTTTGCAATGTTTAAAGTAAATATATTTGAGATTACAAATAAACACAATCATAAATTGTATAACAGCTTTGGATCTTTAAATTAAAAAGTATAGAATCATTGAGAGAATAAATGGAGTGCCTTTCTTTCACATCTGGTCAAATCCAACCCAATCTTATTAAAGAGTGGCCGGTGGAATGCAAGCCTCTGTGCATATATGCAAGTACATACGGAGAATCCATTTAACCACGAGTTTGACTGAAGTATAGCAAAAACAATAATTATGTTGACAATATCAAAAATTACAAAGAAGAATGCTGTCAGAATTTATAATTGGCTTGAAAGTCTGTGAACCCACAGAAAACATTTGGGTCAAATGCAGTCTCTGGCTGTGTCCTTCGATCCTGTGCAGATCAGCTGGTGGAGGTATTTGCAAACATTTTTAAACCACTCCCTGCTTAAATCTGAGGTTCCCACCGGCTTTAAGAAGACCATATTCATCCCAGTACCTAAGAAAATAAGGTAATGTGCCTTAATAACTATTGCTAGGTGGCTCTGACATCCACCATCATGAAGTGCATGTCACACATTTAACTCTAGCCTGCCTAACAACCTCAGCCTACAGCAATTTGCCTACAGGTCTATGGTGAACGCCTTCTTCCTGGCTCTATGCTCCTCTCTGAAATATCAGGACCTATTTTAGACTATTGTTTATTGGCTACAGCTCCACTTTAAATACTCTAATTCCATACAAATTCATCTCCGAAGTCCAAGAACTGGGACTAATCTGAATTATGTTCTGTCAATGAAACTATTAAATAGTGGTAGTATACAAAGTGGCTAAGCATATTCCTAAACCTGAATATAACGAAACTAAAAGAAGAAAAAAAGAACCATACTTAGCAAATTTCCTTCTGCATCTCTAAGAGGTGCTCCTCCTCCTCCTCTTCCCCATGGATTGTATATTTTCATTTCCTGCTCAAGTTTTGCATCATATCTCTCTGCTTCCTCCTTTTCTTTTCTCTTCCTTTCCTCTCTTTCTTGCATCTATAGAAAACATCAAGCACTGAAGAATAATTACCTAAAAGGTACTCAGGATACTAATATCGCATGCTTAGAAGAACAAATGTCCCAAATCAAACCTGGTGTGATACAAATAATAATTTTTAAAACGAATGGGAGTAATGCCTTGAAGATAACGTCCCAGAATAGTTATTCAGGACAACGAAATGGAAATATATACGAAAAAGCAATTGACCTGGGAGGTGTCACAAAGAAAACCAAGTTATTAACATAATGTGACCCTAGACATGCTCAACAAAATGTATTACAGGTGAACATTCCTTAATCCGAAATTCTGAAATCCAAAAAGCTCCGAAAACCGAAGTTTTTTTTGCCAACAGTTGACATCACTCAGGTGTGACGTGGCAACACTAGCAGAGGCCGCCAGACGTCAGTTGTGGCTCAGCGCTCATACTGGTTACATAGGCATTTGCCGTTCGCTAATATTTTGTGTTTGCTGTTGACTTTGTGTTTAATTTCACTGTGAAAATGTCAAAAAGAGCTGCAGATACCCCTATGGGTAACAATGAGAAAAAGAGAAGAATCTTCTCTATCAATAATGCAGAAAGTGGAGTTATTGCAGAAGCTTGATCGTGGTGTGTCTGTGCGGCATCTTACTGAAGAAAGCAGTGTCAGAACTACCATTGCATATGATTTAAATAAACAGAAAGACAAGTTACTGAAGTTTTATAGTGACAGTGACACTCTGCATTTATTTCAATAAGTCATTTACCATGTGTTTGATTCGGTTCGTTTGAAGCTGTATATTCTTATGCTTTACTGAATGTTTTTGTTGGAAATAAAATTTCTTCTTGTCATTATTCCCTAAACAATACAGTATAACAATTATTTACATAGCATTTACATTGTATTAGGTATTATAAGTAATCTAGAGATGATTTAAAGTATACGGGAGGATTTGCGTAGGTTTGGTGCGCCGCTGGGTCCTAAACACCACTGCACTGAAACAGGTTAAATAAGGGACTTGAGCATACGTGTTTTTTAGTATCGGGGCGGGGCGGGGGGGGATGAAATCCAAAAAATTCTGAATTCCAAAATGCAACTGGCCCCAAGGATTTTGGATAAGGGATTGTGGACCTGCATTTACATTAAATAAGCCAAGTAACTTCCATTAAAGATTTTTTGACCATTTCAATGTTTTTTTCCTGTATATGGGGCAAATATTACTATATAGGCTGCCTCTAAATTCTCTATTTATACTTACATAAGTTTCAAAGCTAAGTATAAATTATCTTTGTGCATACTGATTTATTCATCAACTGAAACTGGCATGTGAGGATCAACAAGCGCTTTTTCAACTGAAGGTTGCACTTTGCCTTTTACTAAAAAGGCAGAAATAAATCTAACACTGAAGCATTTGTTTGGGTTAAACTCAGACAATGACCCAGATTTTCCTGGGGAAATCAAAAGTTCTGTTAAAAACTAACAAGTTTCCCCCAAGTAAGCTTGCATGAATATGGAATCCTGAACTTCTGAATGTGTGTTCACTGGGATTTTATCAACTATGCACTTCTACTAGACTCATCATGGGAGTGCAAGGAAGTAGTGCAAACAGTCTGCACTTGTACTGCTGAATCTGCCTGCTGAATAGGCCAGGTTAGGAATTTACTTTTACACTTCAGAATATATCAGAGTTTGTAATCAGGCAAAATGGCTGAATACTTTGATATTTTTAATTAAATAGAGGAACCAGTTAAGGATATATTATAAAAGCGACAAGTTATGCTTGAAGAAATTCATTCATGGCTCCGTCTGTCTAAGTAGACAATGGATGCGCCCATAGGAGTGACCACTCTGGGGTGCAGACATGGGCGATAAATGTGGAGATCCTGGGCTGCCCAGACGTCAAGATCCCCCTCTCAGCCTCGCGGATGTGGTCCAAAGGAATGCGAAGCAGTACATCTGGCATCAGCTTGGCTGCAGGAGCTGCCAAGAGGTGACATGATACGTCATCCAACCGCCTTAGGGGCTCCACTCCAGATTTGTGTAGGGTTTACTTCTTAGCCTTCTCTTCTCCCGAAGATACCCACAATGCAGTGGGTTCCATAACTCCGGATAGGGGCCCATACGAGGTACTGTCACCCGGAGCCAGCTAAGCCTGGGACTCGTGTAAGGCAGGGTCGTCACAGCCTGTAGTAGTGACATATGGAGCCACTACCTATCATGTTTGAAGAACCCAACTGAAAAAAGGTGAAGTAGCAGACAAGAGACATTATTTATATGGAATTCAAAAAGGTATTTGAAAAAAATGTCTTAGCTAATGTTAGCTAATATAAATAAGGACAAATTATTGATTCAGCCATCAAAGTGGGCTAGAACTCAACTTAAAGATCTGTGTTCAACTAATAACTGTACAGGTTTCCCCCGCCATCCGAAGGTACAGCGTTCCTATGAAACGGTTCGGAAGCCAGAAGGTCGTAAAGCAAAGAAGCAATTACCATTTATTTATATGGGAAAAATTAGTGAGCGTTCGCAGACCCAAAAAATAACCTACCAAATCATGCCAAATAACACATAAAACCTAAAATAACAGTAACATATAGTAAAAGCAGGAATGATATGATAAATACACAGCCTATATAAAGTAGAAATACTTCTCTATAATCATTGCCTGCACTGTTCTCCGAAGCGAAAATCTCACGCAAGCGCTCTCAGGAAAAACACAGAGCAAGCGTTCTCCAGTAATCTTTAAGCTATGATGCTGCCAAATCATACCAAATAATGCATAAAAATACACAGCCTATATAAAGTAGAAATAACGTATGTACAGTGTAGTATCACTTACTAGAATCGGGAAGACAGTGCAGAGCACACTGATGATGGTGTGTAGGCTGAGTCGTCGGAGGTTGGGGTGGTGCAGTGGCCTCCAACCTGCAGGCAGCGACTGATCCCGATCCGCAAAGCATGCAGGGGTACAGCGATAGCCGGGACGCACCCAGCACATCTTTAAGAAAAAAGCCAAAATAAACAAGCTAATTAATTAGGTAACACACATAAAAGTTGCTGGTGAACGCAGCAGACCAGGCAGCATCTCTAGGAAGAGGTGCAGTTGACGTTTCGGGCCGAGACCCTTCGTCAGGACTAACTGAAAGAAGAGCTAGTAAGAGATTTGGTATCTGTCCCTCACTTTTCCTTCGCTAGCTTTTCTTTCAGTTAGTCCTGACGAAGGATCTAGGTCCAAAACGTCAACTGTACCTCTTCCTAGAGATGCTGCCTGACCTGCTACGTTCACCAGCAAATTTTTTGTGTGTTGCTTGAAATTCCAGCATCTGCAGATTTCCTCGTGTTTCCGTAATTAATTAGGTGCCACCCAGCACGTAAATATCGGCCCAGATCAGAGGCGATGCAATTGGCAATCACCTCTGATCTGGGCCAACATTTACGTGCTGGGCGGCACTTAATTAATTAGCTTGTTTAGTTCGGCTTTGTTTGTGCTGGGTGCCTCCCTGCTACTGCTGCATTCTCCGCGAATCGGTATCTGTCCGCGGCCCGGGGGTTGGGGTGGTGGGACACTGAGGTATCATCTCATCGTCGTCTGTTTCCACGAGGGCAGGCAGGTCATCTTCTTCTACATCTGCCTGCCTCGATGTCGAAGGTCAAGGTTCATCGTCTGCTGTGGCTGATTGGAAGGCTTGCTTGGCTGCTAGCCTCACGCATTTGTCTATCATACAGTTCTTTGTAAGCACTCAAACCATCTTGCAAATATGCCCTAAACCAACGTACCCTTTCAAAATTAAAGTTGTACTTTTCTGCAATCATTGCAGCGAAAATTTCACTTGCTTCACTTTCGGTCCGTTCGCTACTGCATTCGGTTTTGATTGTTATCCTTTCCTCTTCCAATTGCGTCAGCTCTTCATCTATCAGTTCTTGATCATGGGATGCCAAAACCTCTTCAACATCATCTTCGTCAACTTCCACAAGACAAACTCACTTTGTCCTTGCTTCATTCACCATGATCGAAATGCTTAATTATGTCTAGTTTTACGCTAAGTGTAACATCCTTATGAGCTCTTTGAGGCTTTTCCGATACCTTAGAACTCACCTTGCTAACGGCTGCTCACAGGCACGTGTTTAAGCAATGCCGGCTGGAATGCAGTTCTAAGTCCGGGGGAGGAGTGGCTGCTGGGGGCGTGCGCTGCTTTTTTTCGCGCGCTGCCTTTTATCGCTGGCTGCCTTTTTTCGTAACGGTGAAAACACCTTCTGTTAGCGAAAACGGGGAACTAATGTAGGTCCTTCGTAACAGTGAGGTTTCATAAAGCGAGCGTTCGAAAAGCGGGGGACGCCTGTATTTATAAATGACTGAAATAACGTAAGCAGTGCAGGAAAACGCAAACAGAAACACTTAGGGATATTAATAGACAATACAAAAAAATGCAAAACAGTGGCAAATGGATTTCAAGGAAGTCATATAGAAGGTTATCTATTTGTACCTACAAAGTGTGGAATAAATCATGTACTCCTCATGAAGGATCTCAACCTGAAACATCGACTGTTCATTTCCCTGCATGGATGCTCCCTGACCTGCTAAGCTTCTCTAGTGTTCTGTGTGTGTTGCTCTGGAATAAATAATCTGTTTCTCTCCTAGTAGTGAAAACCTAAGGATCCAAATGGACTTTTTATGCATGTATATAGATCATATGACAAAAGGTCCAGAATATAATCAAAAATGTATGCAATGCAATTTTTATACATATAGAACTAAACTATAAAAGGAAACAAGATACTAAAGCTATACAAAGCAAAGATACCATGTGCAGCTCCATGTGACATGCCATAAGAAAATCCAAGGGAAGATACCAAATTGATAACTTGGTTTTGGGAATCATAATCTAGGATCATATTCCCTTGTGCAGGATATGATCCTACATTATGAGGTGATTTGATGAGGTGTTTTTTCACTAATTGTGAAATTCAAAGTTCAAAGTGAAGGACAAAGCAGCATAGCTAAAAATTAAAATTAGGCTTTCCCAGCCTGAAGTTAAGAAACACTTCTACTAATTTAGGATGGTGAAATTTTGAAATTCTATTTTGGAGATGGCAATTGATTCTAAGTGATCACTAATTTTAATCAGTGGCTATTAGATTTTCATTAACTCGATCTCTTCTGACTGAGTAGCAGACAGTGGCAGTGAACAGAATGCAAATAACTCCATGTTCCTTTGCTTCCATGTCTTCACTTCTATAATTCTGATGTCCTGCACATCAGTCCCTAATGGGTGAACACGACAACAGCAAGCTATGCTTTTCATTCTAGCATTCCCACCTGCTTTCCCCCTTTCCCTTCTCACCACTCACTTCTTTTAAGATCTTTGAAGTTTTTCTGTTCAATCAAGATATTGGACAACTAACCAAACAGGGCTGGTGCCAATTTTCTTACCCCTACAAAGCACCCTGATACATTTTACAGGATTGAAGACAAAATTTACATGCAAGTTATTGTTATTCTGAGGAAGGTAAAAATAATCATGGCAATGCATAGATTTAAAGGGATGCTGGTATAAATAAAATTGACAGTGGCATAGGAGAGAGACATTGGTGGTGAAGTCCCAAAGGTTTCCGTTATGAGGACCACTAGTCCTCTTGATATAAATAAGTGACATAGAACTTAGATATAGGGAATATAACCTCCAAATTTGTGATGTGATAAAATAATAATTGAGTAAAAAGGCAGAAGCAGATTTCAAGAGGACATAGAATGATGAAATCCATAAACTCAGAGCAGGATAAATTTAATGCCATTATTATGAATTCTAACACCAAGTGACTTGTTTATTTAGGCTATATTTCTGTGTTTAGGGTTTTATATTTAAATATATTTGACCTTGAGGATCAGGTAAGTGCCAGTGTCATGATCCAAGATGACATAACATTTGTTCAGGAGTGAACCTTGTAGGCAAGCCAGCAAAACCATTGATGGAAATATCAACATTTGTCAAATATCTGAATGGGAAAAATACTTTGTTTTAATTATATTTACTTTGGAAGAAACAAAATGAAGAGTAAAATGATTCAATTGGTCCTATCGTGAGCATGGTGCAATAGCAGAGGGACTTCTAGATATTTTTCTTATCTATAATAGTAGGAGGCCTTTGCAATCTATATAAGTATATACTACCCAGTCCTAATTACCTTAAAGAAAATGGTGGTGAATCTCCTTTAGCAAATGTAGTTTCAGATTGCTACTTGGCAGGTAGTATCAAGATTTACAGCCAGCAATGATGAATGAATATACATTTCCCACTCAGGATATTTTCAAGTAACACACATCAAAGTTGCTGGTGAACACAGCAGGCCAGGCAGCAGCATCTGACAAAGGGTCTTGCCCTGAAACGTCGACTGTACCTCTTCCTAGAGATGCTGCCTGGCCTGCTGCGTTCACCAGCAACCTTGATGTGTGTTGCAGGATATTTTCACTTGGAATGGCACCTTCTCATGTGTCTGCTGCCATCATGTGGCCAAATAGTAGAGGTCATGGGATAGGGTGATGCATTTTAAGTTTACCCATTTGTACTGGTAAGGTCTGGAATAACAAACTATCCCAATAGTTCTCTTGAAACAATAAGTGTAAACGCAAATATCACAGAACAACATTAAATATCCTAAGAGAAAAAAAAATCAGTAACATTCATAATTACTAAACTAATTAGAAATTGACAAACTAAATAGCATGAAATGAGAAGCTTAAACATAGTTTCACCTGCTTTTTCAAGAAATCCTGGTAAGTTTGAGCACTTTCTTTTAATAAAACTGCTTGTTGCTCTGGCAAGAATCCACCATCTAAGTTCTTAGCAGTAGAGGCATCACGAACATTTGGCACACTGCAAATGAAATGAAGACTTACGAGTTGCTGACTAATGTTATACAATGTCATGTGAATTTAACATTCAAATAACCTAGAGAATAATTAATATCATTTTCATATTGATATTTGATATTCATAAAGTAAAATGAACAGCAAGTAAGCAGATGATAGTAGTTCACGGAATGTTACCTGTGTCAATAGCCCTTTTGATTTACTTTGGGAAACAAGGTTTTGATTGTGTGTGTGGTTTTGATTGTAATTACTATTCTATAGAGATAGATATTCAAAATGCTTCATTTGGAATTGTGTGTGAAGTTCTGGTTACCTGCATACTAGAAGTCATTCAAGAACAAGTGTTAGGCAACATTTTGTTTGACATGAGTGTCTATAATAAGGTGATTTGCAAAGCAGTAAATGATATATGCTTTATTCTCTGTAATATATGATACTTTAAAACATAACTGCACCAGCAGTTGAAATTGCAGATAATCATATTAGAGCATGGAAGATAATGAAAGATAAAACTTACTAAGATTGATCTACAGAGGAATTATGTAGATAACCTTGCATGGTGGGTACGTTGGACAGCCCATTTTGAGGGTTGATCAAGGATACAGGATGCGTTCCAATTACTCCTGGACCATCTATATCATAAAGTATAAAGGATTAGGTGTTGTAGTTTGGAGTAAATAATACATAAAATCTATAGAACACTAAATATGTGTTCAGTAATAACTTTACAAGACCATAAGACATAGGAACAAAATTAGGCCATTGGGCCCATTAAATCTGCTCCACCATACAATCATGGCTGATCCTTTCTTCTCCTTCTCAGTCCCACTCCCCAGTTTCTCCCCATAACCTTTGATGCCGTGGCCAATCAAAAACCTATCAATCTCAGCCCTAAATACAACCAATAACCTGGCCTCCACAGCTGCCTGTGGTAACAAATTCCCACTCCCAAGCTAAAGAAATTTCTCTGCATCTCCATTTTAAATGGACGCCCATCTATCCTGAGGCTGTGCCCTCGTGTCCTAGACTCCCCCATCATGGGAAACATCTTTTTCACATCTACTGTCTTGGCCTTTCAACATTCAAAAGGTTTCAGTGAGATCCCCCCACCTCTCCTTCTAAATTTCAGCGAGTACATGCCTAGAGCTATCAAACATTTCTTGTGTAATAACCCTTTCACTCCCAGAGTCATCCTTGTGAACCTCCTCTGAAAGCTTTCCAATGCCAGCACATCTTTTCTGAGATAAAGAGCCTAAACCGTTCACAACACTCGCGAGGCTTCACCAGTGCTTTATAAAGGTCAGCATCACATCCCTGCTCTTATATTACAGACTTCTTGAAATGAATGCTAACATTGCATTTGCCTTCCTCACCACTAACTCAACCTGCAAATTAACCTTTTGGGTGGTCTGCACAAGGACTCTCAAGACCCTTTGCATCTCAGATTTCTGGAATTCCTACCCATTTAGAAAATAGTCTGCACCTTTATTTCTTCTACCAAAGTGCATGACAATGTATTTTCCAACATTGTATTTCATTTGCCACTTTCCTGCTCATTCTCCTAATCTGTCTAAGTCCTTCTGCAGCCTTCCTGTTTTCTCAACAATATCTGCTCCTCCACCAACCTTTGTATGATCTGCAAACTTGGCAACAAAGCCATCTACTCCATCATCTAAATCACTGATATACACCATAAAACGCAGTCCTAACAACAGCCTCTGCAGAACACCACTAGTCACTGGCAGCCAATGAGAAAAGGATCCCTTTATTCCCACTCACTGCCTCCTACCAATCAGCCAATGCTTTAGCCATGCTAGTAACTTTCCTGTAATACCATAGGCTCTTAACTTGGCAAGCAGACTCATGTGTTCTATCTTGTCCTGTATCAGCAAGTACACCATAATCTCATCCTTAACAATTGACTCCAACATCTTCCCAAACACCAAGATCAGGATAACTGATCGAAAATTTCCTTTCTGCTGCCTCCTTGCAATTTTCCAATCCTCCCGGAACAAAGTAAAAGTCCAATGATTCTTGAATGATCATTATGAATTCCTCAACAATCTCTACCACTACCTCTTTCAGAACCCTAGGATGCAGTTCATCTGGTCCGGGTGACTTATGCACCTTTAGGTCTTCCAGTTTTTTGAGCACCTTCTCACTTGCAATAGTAACTGCACTCACTTCTCTTCCCTCACACCCTTCAACACCTGGCACACTGCCAGTGTCTTCCACAGTGAAGATTGGTGCAAAATATTCATTTGGTTCATTTGCCATCTCCTTGTCCCCTGTTATTTCTTTGGCGTCATTTTCTAGTGGTTATATGTCACCTCTCATCTCGCTTTTATTTTTTATATAACTGAATAAGCTTTCTATAGGTTTTTAAAGGTTTCCCATTAAATGTTGCTTTACTGTATGCACTCTCTTTATCTTTCACATTAGCTTTGACTTCCCTTGTCAGCCACAGACGTACTATTTTGCCATTTGAGTATTTCTTTGTTTTTGGAATACATCTATCCTGCACCTTCCTCATTTCTCCCAGAAACTCAAATCATTATGTTATCTTAAACATGCACCAGAAAAATAATCATATGTCAGAGGTGCCATTTTTCTGGTACTCATTTGCAAGGTAGCACAACAAAAGACCATTTCTACTCTCATACATCACTTGTACTTTTCAAGGGATCTGTTCAATCCCAGCTGTCCATACCTGACATATGCCTCCTTCACCTTCCTTACCGGAGCCTCAATATCCTTCATCAACCAAGGATTTCAAATTCTACCAGCTTTACTTTTCATTCTAAAACGAACATGCTGATCTTGGACTCTTCGTATCTCACATTTAAAAGTCTCCCTCTTGCCAGACATTCCTTTACCTGCAAGAAGCCTCTCCCAGTTAAACTTTGCAAGTTCATGTCTAATAACATCAAAGTCAGATTTGCCCCAATTTAAAAAATTAACTTCTAGACCAGTCCTAACTTTCTTGTTACTATCTAAAACTAACTACGGTTATTGGTCCTAATGTGCTCGCCTACTGACACTTTAATCACTTACCCAGACTCATTTCCAAAAGGTCAAATGTTGCCCCTTTTCCAGTAGGTCCATGTACATACTGCATGAGAAAACTTCCCTTTACATACTTAAATTCCGCTCCATCCAAGTGCCAGGACAATGGCAGTCCCAGTCTATATAGAAACATAGAAAATCTAGAGCACAACATAGGCCCTTCGGCCCATAAAGTTGTGCCAAACATGTCCCTACCTTAGAAATTACTAGGGTTACCTATAGCCCTCTATTTTTCTAAGCTCCATGTACCTATCCAAAAGCCTGTTAAAAAACCCTATCGTATCCTATCGTTGCCAGGAGCTATATTATGGATTTTAGAATCACTTATTATTAAAAATGCCATTATTCATACAGCAATCTAGGATCTCCCTACATTTTTGCTCCCTTAATTCCAACTGATCACCGGGAAGTGAGGGGAGGGCTACTGTACAGTCTTTCCAAAGTGATCACTTCCTTCTTATATCTGAGTTTCACCCATATAGTCTCATCAGACAATTGCCTATGAATATCTTTCTGAGTAATGTCATGGTGTTTTTTCTAATCAAAAACACAATTCTCCCTCCACCTCTATCATACCTGTGACATCTGTACCGTGGAACACTACCAGTCTTGTCCATCCCTCAGACATGTAACAATTGCAGTGCCAATGCCACTGATCATAGGCTCCTAATTTGTAAATAACCTTTTATTACTATTGATGTTCTCTATTCATTAGCCAATCTTCAACTTCTATGTCAATATATTAACCAGATAACTTATCTTTTATTTTAAAGGTTTGAAATTCTTTATTAATAATTTAAATCTATTTCATTATTTTAAATGTTACTGATCACCCGAGGATTCAAAAGTTGCCAGGGCATTCCTGGGAAGGTGCCCATAATCTATTTGCAGCTCAAAGCACATTTTACTCCACAGTGCGTCTTTCATGTCCTCTAAGAGGACCACAACATTGTCGTAGGATTTGGAGGCTTGCGTGCCTCAATGACCCAGAGAGCTATGTTGGCTGGAGTCAGGGACTTGTGCATTAGCTCTTGATAAGATCACCCATGGCAAACAGGTCAAAGGGTAGAGGCCAGACTAAGAGTGGTCTGCTGGTCCTCAAGGTTCACAAGTTCAGTTCAGGGCTAACAACCCTGACCAGTCAAAAAACATTTCTTACAGAAACAGAAATGAAGCATCCTTTGAAACAGAGAGAGATGGAGGACCTTCATTGCCACCCTAAACGCCACTGGCATATCGACCAGCAAACAAATCTATCGTGTGTAATTGACCAATTTATTCTGCCGACTGCAATTGAAAAACGTACAGGTGGACAGGCTGGATTCAGACTGATGTGATCCAACCATTCTTTCACTACAAAATTGCTTTAGTGGCAAGATATAAAGAATAATGGCTAATGCTTTGAGAAAGTGGAGGACAGTCTCCATTAATACCAATGTTGTTGTCTTCCAAGATTTAGATTCAGTGACTAAAAACAACATCTATATATTTATAAGCTAGTTTAGTGAATGATTTGGAGAACTTTGAAGTGGAAGAGTTCCCATGAGCCTGCTGTTCTGGATCCAGGTGGTAAACATGACAGGTGTACGATGTGCTGTCAACTGAATATTAGAAAATCACTGCAGTACACAGCAGCCTGCTTTTCCAAAAAAACTATTTGCTTTGTCCATGGTGCTGAAATACCTTACATAATCAGAATTTGATCCTATTCTACTTTAATGTTCAATAACTTCAGACTGATCGAAGGATCAACAGAGAAAGACCCCAGGATTTGTGAAGGTATTATGCAATCTGAAATTATCCCCGGATCACAAAAAGGTTTCAGTACTAACACCCGGGAAATGCCAGGTTGGTTGAGTAGTGTGCAATATTTTGCACGTAGCAAAGGTAATCATGTTGTTCCATTCTGGCCACAGCATGATTTTCATGTGTTTGTGTCCTAATGGCTCTCTGCATATTCCCTTTGAAGAAAGCATGCTTTGAATTAGCCTTCATATCCAAATTAAATAACCTGGAATGCAACCCCCACCTACCACCTGATTTGTTCAGTTCAACAGAGCAAGGTCAAAGAACAGGGGAGTCAACTCTTGTTTAAGTCCATCACTGAGACAAAACCTAGGTTATCAGATGGAAATGAAAGCTTAATTGATACTGTATAGTGCCTCTGCTAAGGCATGAGCAAACTAGAACAGTTCAGCAATCCAGATCTGATCCTGACTTTTGGTGCTTCGTATGTGGAGTTTGCATGGTCCCTGTGAATTTAAATTCAATTTTCCATATTTTAGGATGCTTCCTATTGAGTATTTTGATGTTACTTCAACATTACCCTTAGTGGATCTCTTTCATCTCTGGAACGAGGTATTTCCACTTTTCCCTGCTTTATAAAATGAACTTTCTGCAGATACAACACCTTACATGTATTTTTCACTTATACAGTGGCACGCAAAAGTTTGGGCACCCCAGTCAAAATTTCTGTTACTGTGAATAGCCAAGCGAGTAAAATTCCAAAAGGCATAAAGTTAAAAATGACACATTTCTTTAATACTTTAAGCAAGATTACATTTTTATTTCCATCTTTTACAGCATCAAAATAACAAAAACGGAAAAGGGCCCGAAGCAAAAGTTTGGGCACCCTGCATGGTCAGTACTTAGTAACACCCCCCTTTGGCAAGTATCACAGCTTGAAAACGCTTTCTGTAGCCAGCTAAGAGTCTTTCAATTCTTGTTTGGGGGATTTTCACCCATTCTTCCTTGCAAAAGGCTTCTAGTTCTGTGAAATTCTTGGGCCGTCTTGCATGCACTGCTCTTTTGAGGTCTATCCACAGATTTTCGATGATGTTTAGGTCCGGGGCTTGTGAGGGCCATGGCAAAATCTTCAGCTTGCACCTCTTGAGGTAGTCTCTTGTGGATTTTGAGGTGTGTTTAGGAACATTATCCTGTTGTAGAAGCCACCCTCTTTTCATCGTCAGCTTTTTTTTTTTACAGACAGTGTGATGTTTGCTTCCAGAATTTGCTGGTATTTAATTGAATTCATTCTTCCCTCTACCAGTGAAATGTTCCCCATGCCACTGGCTGCAACTCAAACCCAAAGCATGATCGATCCACCCCCATGATTAACAGTCGGAGAGGTGTTCTTTTCATGAAATTCTGCACCTTTTTTCTCCAAACATACCTTTGCTCATTGCGGCCAATAAGTTATATTTTAACTTCATCAGTCCACAGGACTTGTTTCCAAAATCCATCAGCCTTGTTTAGATGTTCCTTTGCAAACTTCTGATGCTGAATTTTGTGGTGAAGATGCAGGAAAGGTTTTCTTCTGATGACTCTCCCAGGAAGGTCATACGTGTGCAGGTGTCGCTGCACAGTAGAACAGTGTACCACCACTCCAGAGTCTGCTAAATTTTCCTGAAGGTCTTTTGCAATCAAACGGGGGTTTTGATTTGCCTTTCTAGCAATCCTACGAACAATTCTCTTCGAAAGTTTTCTTGGTCTTCCAGACCTGAACTTGAACCCCACCATTGCTGTTAACTGCCATTTCTTAATTACATTACAAACTGAGGAAACAGCTACCTGAAAACGTTTTGTTATATTCTTATAGCTTTCTCCTGCTTTGTGGGCATCATTTATTTTAATTTTCAGAGTGCTAGGCAGCTGCTTAGAGGAGCCCATGGCTGCTGATTGTTGGGACAAGGTTTGGGGAGTCAGGGTATTTATAAAGCTTTGAAATTTGCATCACTTGGCCTTTCCTAACGATGACTGTGAACAAGCCATAGCCCTAACAAGCTAATTAAGGTCCGAGACCTTGGTAAAAGTTATCTGAGAGCTCAAACCTCTTGGGGTGCCCAAACTTTTGCACGGTGCTCCTTTCCTTTTTTTTCACTCTAAAATTCTACAAAACAAAAATAATACACTAACCTTGCTTAAAATGTTGAAAAGAATGTTTCATCTTTAACCTTATGACTTTTGGAGATCAGCTCATCTTCTACTCTCTTAACTATTCACAGTAACAGAAATTTTGACCAGGGGTGCCCAAACTTTCGCACACCACTGCAGCTGTTCCTCTCCATTGAAATTAACAAGGATAAAGAGGTTCAGTAAGTCATGTTGGTAATTCATTTGACCACTCGAAGAACTGGTATAAAGTGCTGTAAATCTTCTACATCTTCTTTTTAAGGTAACTTGCTTTTTTTATTCTTTCTTACTTTGCTTCTAATATTTGTATATCTGTGCACTTGTAATGCTACTATGACACTAATTTCCTTTGGGCTCAATAAAGTATCTATCTATCAGCAATATGGAAGTAAAAGCCAAAAGCTCCACACAGGAAGTTTGTACAAAATATTCATCACAGTCTTATATAAGCATCAATCATAAATCAATGCTATTACTATTTTAAACAATAATTTCAAGAGAAATAAAACCAAATACCATTTAGTCACATTTGTTTTCCAATGTAACAATATACTCACAGTAAGCCAAGTTTGGATCCAAGGGATTTCTAGCCCCATAAAAATAATATGCATTGTCATAAGGTGTATGGTAATGTTCGGTCAGCACAGGTGGTGGAGGGGGAGGAACAGTAGTGACCCTATAATAAGAAAATAAATTACATCAAAATTCTTCATATTTAATTAGAAATGTGTTTGTTTTGTAGTTCAATAAATCCTACATTTTTATGAACAATTTCCCAATTTTATACTGAGGAGCACACACGAAATGCTGGCGGAACTCAGCAGGCCAGGCAGCATCTATGGAAAAAAAGTACAGTCAACGATTCAGGCCGAAACCCTTCCTGCCCTGCTGAAAGGTTTTGGCCCAAAACGTCGACTGTACTTTTCTTCATAGATGCTGCCTGGCCTGCTGTATTCCTCCAGCATTTTGTGTGTTGCTTAGATTTCTAACATCTGCACATTTTCTCTTGTTTTTGATTTGTACTGAGTAACATAAAAATGCAATTTATCACAGAAATTATCAAGTGTTAAAATATTCTGTAAATTTTAATTAATGCAAAGACCATAAGACCATAAGACAAAGGAACAGAAGTCGGCCATTCAGCCCATCGGGTCTGCTCCACCATTTTATCATGAGCTGATCCATTCTCCCATTTAGTCCCACTCCCCCGCCTTCTCACCATAACCTTTGATGCCCTGGCTACTCAGATACCCATCAATCTCTGCCTTAAATACACCCAATGACTTGGCCTTCACTGCCACCCGTGGCAACAAATTCCATAGATTCACCACCTTCTGGCTAAAAAAAATTCTTCGCATCTCTGTTCTGAATGGGCGCCCTTCAATCCTTAAGTCATGCCCTCTTGTACTAGACTCCCCCATCATGGGAAACAACTTTGCAACACCCACTCTGTCCATGCCTTTCAACATTCGAAATGTTTCCATGAGGTCCCCCCTCATTCTTCTAAACTCCAAAGAATACAGTCCAAGAGCAGTCAAACGTTCCTCATATGTTAACCCTCTCATTCCCAGAATCATTCTAGTAAATCTTCTCTGTACCCTTTCCAACGTCAGCACATCCTTTCTTAAATCAGGAGCCCAAAACTGCACACAGTACTCCAAGTGAGCTCTTTCCAGCGCCTTATACAGCCTCAACATCACATCCCTGCTCCTATACTCCATTCCTCCAGAAATGAATGCCAACATTGCATTCGCCTTCTTCACCACCGACTCAACCTGGAGGTTAACCTTAAGGGTATCCTGCACGAGGACTCCCAAGTCCCGCTGCATCTCAGAACTTTGAATTCTCTCCCCATTTAAATAATAATCTGCCCGTTTATTTCTTCTGCCAAAGTGCATGACCATGCATCTTCCAACATTGTATTTCATTTGCAACTTCTTTGCCCATTCTTCCAATCTATCCAATTCTCTCTGCAGACTCTAGTTTCCTCAGCACAACCGGACCCTCCACCTATCCTTGCATCATCAGCAAGCTTAGCCACAAAGGCATCTATTCCATAACCCAAATCATTGATGTACAACGTAAAAAGAAGCGGTAACTTTCCTATAATTCCATGGGCTCTTATCTTGTTAAGTAGCCTCATGTGTGGTACCTTGCCAAAGGCCTTCTGAAAATCCAAATATACAACATCCACCACAACTCCCTTGTCTAGCCTACCTGTAATTTCCTCAAAAAATTGTAATAGGTTTGTCAGGCAGGATTTTCCTTTAAGGAAACCATGCTGAGTTCTGCCCATCTTATCATATGCCTCCAAGTACTCCGTAACCTCATCCTTGACAATCGACTCCAGCAACTTCCCAACCACCGATGTCAAGCCAACAGGTCTATAATTTCCTTTTTGCTTCCTTGCCCCCTTCTTAAAAAGTTTGTAAATAGCGGAATGACATTTGCAATCTTCCAGTCCTCTGGAACCATGCCAGAATCTATCAACTTTTGAAAGATCATCGCTAATGCCTCCGCAATCTCCACAGTCACTTCCTTCAGAACACAAGGGTGCATTCCATCTGGTCCGGGAGATTTATCTACCTTTAGACTATTCAGCTTCCTGAGTACTTTCTCTGTCATAATTGTGACTGCGCACACTCCTCTCCCCTGCCACCCTTGAGTGTCCGGTATACTGCAGGGAAGAAAGCTCCCTTGCTAACAAATGTAAACATACAGTAACTGTGGTTCACAATCACATTGCAAGTCAAATTGCTCACTATGACATCAATATTTCTACTTCTATAGCTGTGCATCTTATCAACTTTGTTATAACTGAAAATTTGCATAGGAAACAAATTGCTTTTAAAACCTGGCAGTCAGGTAAAGTCAGGTAGAGCCCTTTGCATAATTTATTGAAATTATACTCTACCAACAGATGACCATAAAACTTTTTAACATAAATGCCATTACAATTTATCTGAACAGTCCTTTCTATCATGCTGAAGCATACTGATACAGGGATCAATGCCCATAGTTATGACTAGTAGATTGCTGCTGCAACAGAACAGAATTGATTACTAGATACAGCAAAGATGGAACAAGAAGGTGTATGCAATTATCAGGCACACATCACCAAATTAAAATGGTCTGCAGATTGGAGAGGATCTTTCTAGTGATGTAATTCCGTAACACTGTTGATTCTATCATTCACAAATGAGCTAAGAGACCATGAAATGCAGTTAATGTTACCTACGCAAGTTGATGTGATGTATCTTGTAACCATTCTGAACAATGTGCTGAATCAAGACAACCAACAATACCAGTGGTGCCAATATAGTGAACAGTTCTGTATTCTATGTTATGAAGCTTTCTCAGGTGTTACAATAGTTGGATTAGTTCAGATATTTTGGTTAATATTCTCCCCTTTTACAGTTGACAAAAAAAGTCACTCTTCACTGACTATATCAGTCTTCTTCTTAGAACTGTCATTTGCTGGTCCCCCTAAGTTTCCATTAACAATCACACCATATTGATCACCATACTTTATATTGATAAAGAAGTAAAGATACAAGAGCAACAGGCACAAAACACTGGAGGAACTCAGCAGGTCAATCATCGAGAGAGAGGAATAAACAGGCGGCTTTTCAGGACAAAACCTTCCATCAGTCAAAAAGTCCACAAGTTATTTCCTTCCAAAGATTCTGCCTGATCTGCTGTGATCCTCCAGCATTTTGTGTGTGTTGAGAAAGAAGTACTTCGCAAAGCAGCGATCTGTTCTGGGACCTCTGCTGTTTGTGATGAATATCACAAATATAAAACTATAGATGGATAAAAACATATACGGATGCGTTGATAAGTTGGCAGACAATACGAAGATTCATGGTGATGTGGATAATGTAGATGATTGGTAAAGAATTGGTCCTCTATACTGTTGGAGAAATGGCAGACGGGGTTTAACCTGGCAAATATGAAGTGTTGCACCTTGGTCGGTGAAATGTAAAAGGATCTTGGGGTTCAAGTTCATAAGTCCTTGAAAGCGGCTACACAGACTGACAGAGTGGTCGTCTTTAACAGTCAAGGCAGTTCAAAAGTAAGTTATGTTGCATTATTATAAAAGTCTAGTTAGGAGTATTGCATACAATTCTGGTCACCCCATTTTAGGATGGATGTCAAAGCTTTGGAAAAGAAGCAGAAGAGGTTTACCAGAATGTTGCCTGGATTTAAGGGCATGTGCTACGAGGGGTTGAACAAACTTGGGTTATTATCTCTGGAGCAGCAGAGGCTGAGGGGAGACCTGATAGAAGTTGATGAGATAATGAGAGACATAGATAGAATATACAGACAATAACTTTTTCCCCCAAGGGATGAAATATCTTATACCAGAGGAAATGCAGTTAAGGTGAGAGGTGGTAATTTTAAAGGAGATGCAAGGCAAGTTTTTTTTCAACAGAGTGTGGTGGGTGCCTGGAATGCGCAACCTAGCGTGATGATAGAGGCAGATACATTAGGGACTTCAACAGCATTTGGATAGACACATGAATGTGAGGAAAATGGAGGGAAATGGACATTGTATAAGCATAAGGGATAGGTTTAGTTGGCTACTTAATTACTAATTTATTTGGTCTGGCACAACATTGCAGGCTGAAGGGCCTGTTCATGTGATGTACTGTTCAATGTTCTATGTTCAAAGCTTGTGCTATTGAAAGCTACCCACTGAAGAATCCAATCTGACCAATATCCATCTCCAGCTCTATTGTGTCATGGAAAGGTCCAAAGTTGTGGATAGAGGCAAATACCACATAATTCTCAGCAAGACAGGGAATCATCCTTGCTTTTAGCTTCTAGTCCTCTCAAAATGAATGCTAACATTGTATTTGTGTTCTTTACTACAAAGTCAGCCTGCAAGTTAACCTTAAGGAAATCTTGAACGAGAATATGCAAGTTCCTTTACACCTTTGATATCTGATTTTTTTTCTCTCATTTAGAAAAGAGCCCATAGATGCTGCCTGGCCTGCTGCATTCCACCAGCATTTTGTGTGTGTTGCTTGAATTTCCAGCATCTGCAGATCTTCTCGTGTTCACATTCTTATACTTCCAGCCAAATAACCCACTTTCCCTATGCTGTATTCTACCTGCTACTTCCTTGCCATTCCCAGCTTGCCCAAGCCCTTCTATAGACTCCCTGCCTTCACAACACTACCTGTTCCTCCACTTTCTTGGTATACTCTGTGTACTGGCCACAATATGCCATCAGTTCCTTAATTCAGGTTATTGTTAAATATATTTGTATTGTTTGCATTTCAGAATTTGAGCTTAGCAAAATATTCAAATTTAGAATGGTTTACAAATTAGATGGGAAATTGCAATCCTGTTTGCCTGGTATCTTTGTCATTTAATGATAAAGATTTGTGGGTTTGGAAATGTTGTAGAAAAAGCCTATTATGTATGTATACACACCGAAGTGTGTGGAGAATGAAATTTTGCAAATCGGTGCATTAAAAAGTGAAAGTGCCAGATAAACTTGGCAGGTTACGCTTAGATTCCCACTTAGGCAAATCATTTGTTTGTTTCAGTAACATTTATTTTGCTATTAGGTAATGAACAGAGGTACTAGCAAAGCAGCCAAAATCGAAAAGAGTGATGAATACAGACCGAAGGTGTTATATTTAAATGCACACAGAAAGTGTACATGACATAGCGCGCCAAGGTTTAAAAAGCAGACCACCATATACAGCGGCCATCGTTGTAGCGGCCATCGTCGGAGTGGACTGAGTCAGAGTGGGACGGCTTTGGCTCAAACAGGCTTTGGCGAGAACAGGCAGAGGCCGGGGTAGGTTCCGGTAAGTTTTTTTGTTCAGATTGTTTAGTGCAGTGAGAATGCCAGGCAGGATGTTGGAATGCTCCTCTTGCAGGATGTGGGAAGTCAGGGAGCCCTCCGGTGTCCCTGACAACGACACCTGCGAGAAGTGCATCCAGCTGCAGCTCCTGACAAACCGCGTTAGGTAACTGGAGCAGGAGCTGGATGACCTGCGGATCATTCGGGAGAATGAGGAGATTATAGGTAGTAGCTACAGGGAGGTAGTTACGCCAAAGGAGCAGAGCACAGGAAATTGGGTCACTGTCAGGTGAGGGAAGAGGAAAGGGCAGGCAGAGCAGGGTTCCCCTGTGGCCATTCCCCTCAACAACAAGTATACCGCATTGGATACTGTTGGGGGGGGATGACTTACCTGGGACTAGCTGCAGTAGCCAGATCTCTGGCACTGAGTCTGGCTCTGCAGTGCAGAAGGGAGGGGGGGAAAAAGAGGAGAGCGGTAGTGATAGGGGACTCGATAGTTAGAGGTGCAGATAGAAGGTTCTGTGGTCATGACAGAGAATCCAGGATGGTTTGTTGCCTCCCAGGTGCCAGGGTCAAGGATGTCTCTGATCGATTGCATGACATTCTGAAGTGGGAGGGTGACCAGCCAGATGTCGTGGTGCACATCGGTACCAATGACATAGCAAGGAAGAGTGAAGAGGTCCTGGGCAGTGAGCATAGAGAGCTTGGTAGGAAGTTGAAAAGCAGGACCTCAAGGGTGGTAATCTCAGGATTGCTACCTGTGCTAGGTGCCAGTGAGGGTAGGAATAGGATGCTCTGGAGGATGAACAAGTGGCTGAGGAACTGGTGTAGGGGGCAGGGTTTCAGATTTCAGGATAATTGGGACCTCTTCTGGGGCAGGTGGGACCTGTACAAGAGAGATGGGTTACACTTGAACCACAGGGGGACCAATATCCTTTCAGGGAGGTTTGTTAGTGCTATTGGGGAGGCTTTAAACTAGATTTGCAGGGGGATGGGAATCAGAGCTGACAGTGTGGCTGGGGTGAAAATAAATGATGTTGAAAGTTTAAACAAATCCGCTGATAGAAAGGTTGTGAGTGGTTGTAAAAATCTTCTGAGGTGTATATACTTCAATGCTAGGAGTATTGCGGGGAAGGCGGATGAGTTGAGGGCGTGGATTGACACGTGGAATTATGACGTTGTAGCAATTTGTGAAACTTGGCTACAGGAGGGGCAGGACTGGCAGCTTAATATTCCAGGGTTCCGATGTTTCAGATGTGATCGAGGCAGAGGAATGAAAGGTGGGGGAGTAGCATTGCTTGTTAGGGAAAATATTACAGCAGTGCTCAGGCAGGACAGATTAGAGGGCTTGTCTACTGAGTCCTTATGGGTGGAGCTGAGAAACAGGAAAGGTATGTCCACATTAGTGGGATTGTATTACAGACCACCCAATAGTCAACGAGACTTGGAAGAGCAAATCTGCAGAGAGATAGCAGGCAACTGCAGGAAACATAAAGTTGGGGTGGTAGGGGATTTTAATTTTCCATACCTTGATTGGGACTCCCATACTGTTAGGGGTCTAGATGGTTTAAAGTTTGTAAAATGTGTTCAGGAAAGTTTTCTAAATCAGTATATAGAGGGACCAACTAGAGGGGATGCAATATTGGATCTCCTGTTAGGAAACGAATTAGGGCAAGTGACAGAAGTCTGTGTAGGGGAGCACTTTGGTTCCAGTGATCATAACACCATTAGTTTCAATTTGATCATGGACAAGGATAGAGGTTCTGAACTGGAAGGCGGCCAAATTTGAAGAAATGAGAAAGGATCTAAAAAGCGTGGATTGTGAAAGGTTGTTCTCTGGCAAAGATGTGATTGGTAGGTGGGAAGCCTTCAAAGGGGAAATTTTGAGAGTGCAGAGTTTGTATGTTCCTGTCAGGATTAAAGGCAAATTGAATAGGAATAAGGAACCTTGGTTCTCAAGGGATATTGCAACTCTGATAAAGAAGAAGAGGGAGTTGTATGAAATGTATAGGAAACAGGGGGTAAATCAGGTGCTTGAGGAGTATAAGAAGTGCAAGAAAATACTTAAGAAAGAAATCAGGAGGGCTAAAAGAAGACATGAGGTTGCCTTGGCAGTCAAAGTGAAGGATAATCCAAAGAGCTTTTACAAGTATATTAAGAGCAAAAGGACTGTAAGGGATAAAATTGGTCCTCTTGAAGATCAGAGTGGTCGGCTTTGTGCGGAACCAAAGGAAATGGGGGAAATCTTAAATAGGTTTTTTGCGTCTGTATTTACTAAGGAAGCTGGCATGAAATCTATGGAATTGAGGGAATCAAGTAGTGAGACCATGAAACTGTACAGATTGAAAAGGAGAAGGTGCTTGCAGTCTTGAGGAAAATTAAAGTGGATAAATCCCCGGGACCTGACAGAGTGTTCCCTCAGACCTTGAAGGAGACTAGTGTTGAAATTGCAGGGGCCCTGGCTGAAATATTTAAAATGTCGCTGTCTACAGGTGAAGTGCCGGAGGATTGGAGAGTGGCTCATGTTGTTCCGTTGTTTAAAAAAGGATCGAAAAGTAATCCGGGAAATTATAGGCCAGTGAGTTTAACGTCAGTAGTAGGTAAGTTATTGGAGGGAGTACTAAGAGACAGGATCTACAAGCATTTGGATAGACAGGGGCTTATGAGGGAGAGTCAACATGGCTTTGTGCGTGGTAGGTCATGTTTGACCAATCTGTTGGAGTTTTTCGAGGAGGTTACCAGGAAAGTGGATGAAAGGAAGGCAGTGGATATTGTCTACATGGACTTCAGTAAGGCCTTTGACAAGGTCCCACTTGGGAGGTTAGTTAGGAAAATTCAGTCGCTAGGTATACATGGAGAGGTGGTAAATTGGATTAGACATTGGCTCGATGGAAGAAGCCAGAGAGTGGTGGTAGAGAATTGCTTCTCTGAGTGGAGGCCTGTGACTAGTGGTGTGCCACAGGGATCAGTGCTGGGTCCATTGTTATTTGTCATCTATATCAATGATCTGGATGATAATGTGGTAAATTGGATCAGCAAGTTTGCTGATGATACAAAGATTGGAGGTGTAGTAGACAGTGAGGAAGGTTTTCAGAGCCTGCAGAGGGACTTGGACCAGCTGGAAAAATGGGCTAAAAAATGGCAGATGGAGTTTAATACTGACAAGTGTGAGGTATTGCAAGTTGGAGGGACAAACCAACGTAGAACATACAGGGTTAATGGTAAGGCACTGAGGAGTGCAGTGGAACAGAGGGATCTGGGAATACAGATACAAAATTCCCTAAAAGGGTAGTCACAGGTAGATAGGGTCATAAAGAGAGCTTTTGGTACATTGGCCTTTATTAATCAAAGTATTGAGTATAAGAGCTGGAATGTTATGATGAGGTTGTATAAGGCATTGGTGAGGCCGAATCTGGAGTACTGTGTTCAGTTTTGGTCACCAAATTACAGGAAGGATATAAATAAGGTTGAAAGAGTGCAGAGAAGGTTTACAAGGATGTTGCCGGGACTTGAGAAACTCAGTTACAGAGAAAGGTTGAATAGGTTAGGACTTTATTCCCTGGAGCGTAGAAGAATGAGGGGAGATTTGATAGAGGTATATAAAATTATGATGGGTATTGATAGAGTGAATGCAAGCAGGCTTTTTCCACTGAGGCAAGGGGAGAAAAAAAACCAGAGGACATGGGTTAAGGGTGAGGGGGGAAAAGTTTAAAGGGAACATTGGGGGGGGGGCTTCTTCACACAGAGAGTGGTGGGAGTATGGAATGAGCTGCCAGATGAGGTGGTAAATGCGGGTTCTTTTTTAAAATTTAAGAATAAATTGGACAGATACATGGATGGGAGGTGTATGGAGGGATATGGTCCGTGTGCAGGTCAGTGGGACTAGGCAGAAAATGGTTCGGCACAGCCAAGAAGGGCCAAAGGGCCTGTTTCTGTGCTGTAGTTTCTATGGTTCTATGGAAAGCGGAATTGGGTAGATGATCCTATACAGCAGCCGGAGTTTCACAGGTATGATGATGTGAGCATCACTGAGTCATGGCTGAAAAAAGGTTATAGTTGGGAGCTTAACACCCAAGGATACACATTGTATCAAATGGACAGGCAGGCAGGCAGATGGGGTGGAGTGGCTCTCTCGGTAAAAATGAAATCAAATCCTTAGAAAGAGGTGACATCAAAAGACATAAAATCCCTGCGGGAAGAGTTAAGAAACTGTAAGGGTAAAAAGACCCTGATGGGAGTGATACACATGCCTTCAAACAGTAGCCAGGAAATAGAAAAGGCATGTTAAAAGGACAATGTTATGATAATCATGGGGGATTTCAATATCCAGGTGGATCAGGAAAATCAGATTGGCGCTGGATTCCAAGAGAGAGAATTTGTAGAATCAGAATCAGGTTTATCATCATCGGCATGTGTCGTGAAATTTGTTAATTTAGCAGCAGCAGTTCAATGCAATACATAATACAGAAGAAAAAAAAATAAAATTTTAATAATAAGTAAATTACAGTGTACATATATTGAATAGATTAAAAATTCTGAAAAATAAAACAGATATAATATATATTTTTTAAAAAGTGAGGTAGTGTCCAAGGGTTCAATGTCCATTTTGGAATCGGATGGCAGAGGGGAAGAAGCTGTTTCTGAATCGCTGGCTTCAGGCTTTTGTACCCAACAATGCTAACAAGATGGCTTTTTAGAGCAGCTTGTGGTTGAGCCCACTAGGGGAAACTTTTTTCTGGATTGGGTGTTGAGCAAAGAACTGCATTTGATTTGGGTGCTTAAGGTAAAGGAACCTTTAAGAGACGGTGATCATAATATAATAGAATTCACCTTACAATTTGAGAGGAAGCAGCTAAAGTTAGATATTAGGGTGAAGCAAAGGGAATTACAGAGGCATGAAAGAGGAGATGGCCAAACTTGGTTGGAAGGGGACACAAGCAGGAATGGCAAGAGAACTGCAACGGTTGGAGTTTCTGGAAGCAATTCTGAAGGCACAGGATGGATACATCTCAAAGAAATAGTATCCTAAAGGTAGGATGACACAACTGTGGCCGACAAGAGAAGTGAAAGACAACATAAAAGCAAAAGAAAGGGCATAAAATGAAGCAAAACAGTGGGAAGTTAGAGGATTTGTAAGCTTTTAAAAACTAAGGAAGGAGAAGATGGTAAGCTAGCCAATACAGTTGGCCCTCTGTATCCGCGGGCTCCGCATCCGCGGATTCAACCAACCGCGGATCGGGATAGAAAAAAAATGGAACTTCTCTCTCTTTCTTCTTATTCCCTAAACAATACAGTGTAACAACTATTTACATAGCATTTCCATTGTACAGGTTCCCCCCGCTATCCGAAAGTAGAGTGTTCCTATGAAACCTTTCGTAAGCTGAAATGGTGTAAAGCAAAGAAGCAATTACCATCAATTTATATGGGAAAAATTTTTGAGCGTTCCCAGACCCAAAAAATAACGTACCAAATCATACCAAATAACACATAAAACCTAAAATAGCACTAACATATAGTAAAAGCAGGAAGGATATGGTAAATACACAGCCTATATAAAGTAGAAATAATGTATGTACAGTGTAGCTTCACTTACCAGAATTGGGAAGACAGCGAGCACACTGGAAGGTTCACGCATTTTTCTGTCATACAGTTCTTTGTAAGCACTCAAAATATCCTGCAAACCTGCCCTAAACCTGTGCTCTTTCAAATTTAAAGTCATACTTCTCTGCTATCATTGCAGCACTGTCAATCGTAGCGAAAATCTCACGCAGTTCAAAGCTATGGCAGCTTGATGCTGAGTGTTGTTTTGCTGAGAGCAAAACAAATGCTGAACGCTGTTTTCGCTTTTCACTACTCTCGCTGCTCGGGGTTCACGGAAGAGCTATGATGGTTGCATCTGTACTGTACATGTACAGACCTTTTCTTCTTGTCATTATTCCCTAAACAATACAGTATAACAACTATTTACATAGAAACATAGAAACATAGAAAATAGGTGCAGGAGTAGGCCATTCGGCCCTTCGAGCCTGCACCGCCATTTATTATGATCATGGCTGATCATCCAACTCAGAACCCCGTCCCAGCCTTCCCTCCATACCCCCTGACCCCTGTAGCCACAAGGGCCATATCTAACTCCCTCTTAAACATAGCCAATGAACTGGCCTCAACAGTTTCCTGTGGCAGAGAATTCCACAGATTCAATTATAAAATATACAACAGTGAGATTGTAGGATAGGATTTAGATAGGATTTACATTGTATTAAGTATTATAAATAATCTAGAGATGATTTAAAGTATATGGGAGGATGTGCAAACACTACACTATTTTATATACGGAACTTGAGCATCCACAGGGGGTCCCGGAACCAAACCCCCGTGCATACGGAGGACCGACTGTAATATCAAAGAGAATACCAAAGGCTTTTTCAAATATATAACAAATAAAAGAGGCGAGAGTAGATATCAGACCACTGGAACATGATGCTGGAGAGACAGTAATAAGGGACCAGGAAATGGAGAACGACTTGAATAAATATTTTTCATCAGTCTTCACTGTGGAAGATACCAGCAGTATACTGAAAGTTCAAGAGTATTAGAGGGCAGAAGTGAGTGCCGTTGCTATTACTAGGGTAAAGGCACCTTGGAAGCTGAAAGGCAGTTAAGTCATCTAGACCAGGTGAACTACACCCCAGGGTTCTGAAAGCAACAGGTGAAGACTGAGGAGGCATTGGTAATGATCTTTCAAGAATCACCAGATTTTGGCATCGTTCCAAATGAATGGAAAATTGCAAATATCACTCCACTCTTTAAGAAGGGAGGGAAGCAGCAGAAAGGAAATTACAGGCATTTAGCCTCACCTCAGTGGTTGGGAAGATATTGGAGTTGATTAAGGATTGCAACAAGTGATCATAATGCCATCAGTTTCAAAGTAAATATGGAAACAGATCGGTCTGATCTGTGGATTAAGATTCTAACTTAGAGAAAGATCATTTTGATAGCATAAGAAAGGATCTGTCAAGTTTGCATTGGGACAGGCTGATTCCTGGCAAAGGTACATTTGCCTTCAAAAGTGAAATTTTGAGAGTATAAAACTTGTTTGTGCCTTTCAGAATAAAAGGGAAAAATAATAGATTTATGCAACCATGGTTTTATAAAGATATTGATGCCCTAGTTAAAAAAAATGAAGTACATAGCAGATTTTCAGTAAAGTATATGGGAGGATGTGCATAGGTTATATGCAAACACTACACCATTTTATATACGGGACTTGAGCATCTGCAGGGGGTCCCGGAACCAAACCCCCGCGCATACGGAGAGTCTAGGATCCAAGGGCACAGCCTCAGAATAAATGGACATCCCTTTAAATCAGAAATGAGCAGAAAGTTCAATCAGAATTTGTTGTAACAGGAGATTGTGGAGGCCACATTATTGGGTGTATTTGTTCAGTAAATTAGTCAGGATTACGAGGAGAAGGTGGAAGAATGGAGTTAAAAACAACCACAAGAGAAAATCTGCAGATTGCTGGAAATCCAAGCAACACATACAAAATGCTGGAGGAACTCTGCAGGCCAAACAACATCTATGGAATAAAGTACAATCAACGTTTCAGGTTTTCACCTTTCCCCATCAAATACCTGGGGATACGAATTGACAATAAACTGGACTGGTCAAAGAACACTGAGGCTGTCTACAAGAAGGGTCAGAGCCGTCTCTATTTCCTGAGGAGGCTGAGGTCCTTTAACATCTGCCGGACAATGCTGAGGATGTTCTACGAGCCTGTGGTGGCCAGTGTGATCATGTTTGCTGTTGTGTGCTGGGGCAGTAGGCTGAGGATAGCAGACACCAGCAGAATCAACAAACTCATTCATAAGGCCAGTGATGTTGTGGGGATGGAACTGAACTCTCTCACGGTGGTGTCTGAAAAGAGGATGCTGTCCAAGTTGCATGCCATCTTGGACAATGTCTCCCCATCCACTACATAGTGGACTGGTTGGGCACAGGAGTACATTCAGCCAGAGACTCATTCCACTGAGATGCAACACAGAGCATCACAGGAAGTCATTCCTGCCTGTGGCCATCAAACATTACAACTCCTCCCTTGGAGGGTCAGACACCCTGAGCCAATAGGCTGGTCCTGGACTTATTTCCTGGCATAATTTACATATTTCTATTTAATTATTTATGGTTTTATTACTATTTAATTATTTATGGTGCAACTGTAACGAAAACCAATTTCCCCTGGGATCAATAAAGTATGACTATGACTATGATCCCCTTTTCCATCCCTCACCTTATCTCCTTGCCCACACATTGCCTCCCTCTGGTGCTCCTCCCTCTTCTTTCTTCCATGGCCCTTTGCCCTCTTCTATCAGACTCCCCCTTCTCCAATGCTGTATCTCTTTCACCAATCAACTTCCCACCTCTTTACTTTAATCCCTCCCTTTTCAGGTTTCACCTATCACCTTGTGTTTCTCTCTCCCCTCCCCCACCTTTTAAATATACTCCTCAGCACTTTTTCTCCAGTCCTGCCAAAGGTTTTTGGCAGGAAACGTCAACTGTATATTTTTCCATAGATGCTGCCTGGCTTGCTGAGTTCCTCCAGCATTTTTCGTGTGTTGCTTGGAGTTAAAAATAAAGTCTGTCATGATTGAATGGCAGAGCAGAACCAATGGGCTGAATCGCTTAATTCTGCTCCAATATCTTGTGGATTGTAGAGGTTCAAAAATGCAGTTCATCACAATCTTTTCAATGGCAATTAAATGCTGGTCTTCCACACCTTCATCTCATGAATTGTCAATCTAAAATGCAATCATACATTTTACAACAAATTTACATTTTCCCAGCTTTTATATTAACAGATTACACAAAGGTTTAAAAGCATAGATAAAATTTAATTGTCACGTAGGTTTTTACCTTGGAGCTGTTAAATTCCTAAGAGGATTCCACATTCTATCAGTCAGACCAACATTGTGATTCCTTTCATCAGCTGCAGGAGCCTGGAAAGCTACCCTGGGTCGCTCTGGTGGCTGTTCCTCAGCAGATCGGTCATCACTTGAATATTTTCCAATATGGACTTTACGTTTTTGGTCAGCGGCAGCATGTCTGCGGGAATTATGTTGGTGCGTAATAGCACCAAACTGCCTTATTCGATCTGGCTGTGAAACAGAACTAAGAATTACAACAAAGAACCTAATTTCATAGTTGTCATTGATAACAATCACCAAAATGTATTTACATTTACTTTCACAGAAAAATCCACAGCATTTTATTTCCGGGCAAAAAAAAACAATGCTAAGTTCCAAGCCATAAAAAAAAATGTAATGACATTTAAATGGTCAAATTAATGAGTCAAAGCATTGTACAGTTTAAATGGATGTAAATGTCATTAAATTTTCAGCAAGTGGTGCTGATCTGTAACTGTTACTGAAACAGTCAAATGACCTGTCTTAATGGGAATCTAAACCTTAAAAAGGTACTTAAGATTAGCACCAAAATACGGTTGGTGATGAGGGGAATGGAACAAAAATTCATGATTTTAAGATGTGGTATACTCCTGTTATATATAGGCAGGCTTATGAAGAGAGAACAAAGATATTAAGTGCAATATTTTTGGGTGGCAAGTTTGGGAATGTACTATGAGTATTCGTAAGCAGCAGCATATCAAAGTGGCAGAACGGGGGAAAAAAGTGAAAAGGACTAAAAGTCCTTGAAAATGGCTTATATGCAAAGTTATAGAAACATAGAAAACCTACAGCACAATACAGGCCCTTCAGCCCACAAAGTTGTGCCGAACATGTCCCTACCTTAGAAATTACTAGACTTCCCCATAGCCCTCTATTTTTCTAAGCTCCATGTACCTATCCAAAAATCTCTTAAAAGATCCTATCCTATCCACCTCCACCACCATTGTTGGCAGCCCATTCCACACACTCACCACTCTCCGAGTAAAATACTTAGCCCTGACATTTTCTCTGTACCTATTCCCCAGCACCTTAAACCTGTGTTCTCTTGTGGCAACCATTTCAACCCTGGGAAAAAGCCTCTGACTATCCACATGACTGGTTGGGCACAGGAGTACATTCAGCCAGAGATTCATTCCACCGAGATGCAACACAGAGCATCATAGGAAGTCATTCCTGTTTATGGCCATCAAACTTTACAACTCCTCCCTTGGAGGGTCAGACACCCTGAGCCAATAGGCTGGTCCTGGACTCATTTCCTGGCATAATTTACATATCATTATTCAACTATTTATGGTTTTATTACTATTTAATTATTTATGGTGCAACTGTAACGAAAACCAATTTCCCCCGGGATCAATAAAGTATGACTATGGCCATGATCAATGCTTCTCATCTTATGGACAACCTTGTTATAGACAATCTGGACTTTTACAGATTGGAAATTAGAACCTTAAGTAACAAGCAAACCTATGTTCAGAATATATGCTGGCTCTAAGTACATTCAAAAGAATCCATATCCAAATTCAAAGTGCAAAATAATGAAAAAAAGTTAATTTCTTACTTCCTTCTCTGGATCAACAGCTCCTGAAGCAGCAACATTGAGTTCAAGCTCCTTCTCCCTATCAAGTAAAGACAAAATTATTACAGCTGACAGATCTTCACTCAAATTTTCCACACTTTCTCATCTCTAGGATCAGCAAAAGGTCCCAAAAGAGATAAAAATAATTGATTTTCTTAATCAGTCTTTAACAGAATTACTCCCAGATCTTTAGAGAAAAAAAATAAAGGCAGTTCTGAAGAGTTAATTTGCCATTGAAGGGTCAACTTCGCTTTGCAGTTGACAATTCTGAAATCAAGTGACGGAGCATAAATTTCTACAGATTTTCCAGGATTTAGACAGGGAAATCTGCCCACTGAACCAGTGATCAATATGAGTGGGCCAACTAATCTGAAAACAGAAACCAGTTTTGGTGATTGTGAATGTCAGCCTATAATCTCCTTGATAGCTTTGACACTCAGTACGTCTGGGTTACAATTTAATTTTCTCTCGAAGAGTCTGTCAATTTTGATTGAAAAGGTCCTGTGTTGCATTTGTTCAATACAATAACACTGAAAGTGAGGAAGGATAGATGACCAGCTTTGTCTTCTTACTACTGAATAACCCTTAACATTGAACAACATATTAACCAAATAATTATGGTTTACAATGTATCAGCTCACACTTTCCCCAGCAGTACAGTTGATCAACACCTTAATCCACTAACTCACCCCTCCACATGCCTAATTACCACTACTTTATCATTTCCTGTCAGTTGTCTTATGTACAGACACTCCTGTGCCTACTGTCACTTTATGAACATACAATGAATCTATATTTAGCAATCATACATATTTATATTTATTGTGTTTTTCTATTCTTGTTGCATTCTTTATCTTATTGTGTTTTTTTGGTGCGGCATCAGATCTAACGTAACAATTATTTTGTTTTCCTTTACACTTGCGTACTGGAAATGACATTAAACAATCTTGAATTTGTAAACTAAAAGCAACCAAGATTCACTTCAAGGAAGGGTAACAAAATACTTCAAAAAGAGTGTATCAATTTAAAGCACTATCACTCCAGTTATAGTGCTAATAACTTTTATGTAATGAAAAAATTTAAATCAGTTCACACAAAATACAAAATATATACCTTTTCTTGCTTTTCTGCCTTTCTGATATTTGTTCTAACAATTCTTGTCTGTATCTTTCCATTCTTCTTCTTTGAGCACTCTCACGTTCATTGTTACCTAAAAATTAAGATTATTAAAATTCACTAAGATTTAAAAAAAATTTATTTCCCTAACTATGAACTAAAGTCATTTAGCAAATAAAAACAAGGGAAGCTCCGTATCTCAGTGACTTGTATTCTGCAACTTGCTTGACTTTTAAATCAAACTGTCGATAAAAAGAGGAAATTTGTCTAAATGTTTGAATAATACACATCTTGATTGAAAAGGTCCTGTGTTGCATTTGTTCAATACAATAACACTGAAAGTGAGGAAGAATAGATGACTAGCATAGAAACATAGAAAATAGGTGCAGGAGTAGGCCATTCGGCCCTTCGAGCCTGCACCGCCATTTATTATGATCATGGCTGATCATCTAACTCAGAACCCTGCACCAGCCTTCCCTCCATACCCCCTGATCCCCGTAGCCACAAGGGCCATATCTAACTCCCTCTTAAATATAGCCAATGAACTGGCCTCAACTGTTTCCTGTGGCAGAGAATTCCACAGATTCACCACTCTCTGTGTGAAGAAGTTTTTCCTAATCTCAGTCCTAAAAGGCTTCCCCCTTATCCTCAAACTGTGACCCCTCATTCTGGACTTCCCCAACATCGGGAACAATCTTCCTGCATCTAGCCTGTCCAATCCCCTTAGGATTTTATACGTTTCAATCAGATCCCCCCTCAATCTTATAAATTCCAACAAGTACAAGCCTAGTTCATCCAGTCTTTCTTCATATGAAAGTCCCGCCATCCCAGGAATCAATCTGGTGAACCTTCTTTGTACTCCCTCTATGGCAAGGATGTCTTTCCTCACATTAGGGGACCAAAACTGCACACAATACTCCAGGTGTGGTCTCACCAAGGCCTTGTACAACTGCAGTAGTACCTCCCTGCTCCTGTACTCGAATCCTCTCGCTATAAATGCCAGCATACCATTCGCCTTTTTCACCGCCTGCTGTACCTGCATGCCCACTTTCAATGACTGGTGTATAATGACACCCAGGTCTCGTTGCACCTCCCCTTTTCCTAATTGGCCACCATTCAGATAATAATCCGTTTTCCTATTTTTGCCACCAAAGTGGATAACTTCACGTTTATCCACATTAAATTGCATCTGCCATGAATTTGCCCACTCACCCAACCTATCCAAGTCACCCTGCATCCTCTTAGCATCCTCCTCACAGCTAACACTGCCACCCAGCTTCGTGTCATCCGCAAACTTGGAGATGCTGCATTTAATTCCCTCATCCAAGTCATTAATATATATTGTAAACAACTGGGGTCCCAGCACTGAGCCTTGCGGTACCCCACTAGTCACTGCCTGCCATTCCGAAAAGGTCCCGTTTATTCCCACTCTTTGCTTCCTGTCTGCTAACCAATTCTCTATCCACATCAATACCTTACCCCCAATACCGTGTGCTTAAGTTTGCACACTAATCTCCTGTGTGGGACCTTGTCAAAAGCCTTTTGAAAATCCAAATATACCACATCCACTGGTTCTCCCCTATCCACTCTACTAGTTACATCCTCAAAAAATTCTATGAGATTCATCAGACATGATTCTCTCTCTCTCCTCTCTCTCTCGTAAAAGCCATGAAAAAGACATCATCACGGACGCACGCACAGACGCGCATGCATGCAGGCACACGCAAAAAAAAAAGAAAATATTAAAAGGGCTGTTGAATGATGTTCAACAACTCATGATGTACAGAGAAGGAAAAATGAAGATTTTGAGCTTGTGAAGAAGAATTCTTCTTGTGAAGAGAAATTCTACACATGTCCTGCTACATGATAGAATTTTTTGGCCTATGAGCATAGAATAGCAGTCAGAAGTTATAATAAAGGAAAGAAAATATTAAGGGCCAGCTGGTGGCGCAACGACATGGCACCAGAACCGGGAGAGGACGTTCCCAGGTTTGAAACTAGTTGGGTCCGTTCCCGAGTACGCTTTCCATCCGTGCTGGGTTGAGTGTCAAGATCACAACTCGACCTCATAAAATAAAGGGAAAATACTGTGAAAACTATCTGTGTGAGGAGTGGCGTCTCCATCCGTCCGTGTCTCTCTGTCTCTCTTGTAAAAGCCATGAAAAAGAGATCATCACGGACGCACGCACAGACGCGCATGTATGCAGGCACACGCAAAAAAAAAAGAAAATATTAAAAGGGCTGTTGAATGATGTTCAAAACAAATTAGAGACGGAACAAGAAATTCTCAGATAGAGGGCATTACTGAGGTGCAAAATGAGGATTATGCATCTAACCAGTAAATAAAGGATGCTTACAACTTCAGTAAAGGAGGTGCTCAATGCTCTTTAATGATAGTGATATTCATCTGGGCATAACTTTAAAGACTGCATTTGGCACAAAATAGAGGAGTAGTAAGAGTGATTATAAAGTCATAGAGTTATAGAGCACTAGAGCACAGAAACAAGTGTAACACCTATGTAGCACCGGTCTTATTGTGTGTGACTAGTTGCCGCACTCTTGAGAAAAATCAAATTACATAGAACTAGACTAGGTGCAAGTAGGCCATCAGAAGATTCTACGTATCAGAAGGACGCAGTGAATAGAAACCACACACTCCTGGAGATAAGTTTTGTTTAAAAGAAAAAGACAATATATTTACATGAGCAAGAACAATGCAAAATTTCAACCTTCTGTTTCGCTTCCAAATTTTAGATATCGAACCAAAACAAATTCCTTTTTGATTAGAATCAGCGAGATTCCTTTATTACTCTAATTTCTGTAACTAATTAGATCTAATTTTCTTCTCTATTTAAAAGTTTACAAACTAAATTTTCCTTTTTACTTATCCCTAGTTAGTTAGAAAACCAAATATAATTCCTATTCTTGTGTATATAGTTAACTTCAGTTTCAGTTCCAGACGGTATATCTACAAGCTTAAATTCAAATTCAAGAATTATATATACACAGTTTAACTCCTTTCACGACAATTCTCCAACATCACATTTTTAAACAAAGTAAATCTCATTCAATTAACTTATCAAAGTCTTTGCAAAAATAATCAGTTCTTGCAGAAAATTAGATTCGGATTCCTCGAATGAAAATAAACTTGTACATCCAACCATACTAAATCCTCTACGTTATTACACATTTCGTTCCCGCCCTGGTTCGTCGAATCTTGGGCAGCTCACCATCTTCTTTCTCAGTTCATTGGAATGCAATAGTTTATTATCCACGGCAAGTCAATTCACAAACTTGTACAAAAAACTTGACCAAATCCCTTGGTATGATATTACAGAACTAATTCCCAACCACACGGTAGATATCTTGGACACTTGTCTCTGCCAATATTGTCTTGTAACTGCTGTGTGTTGTAGCCATAACTTCAATACAGGTGTCCCCCGCTTTTCGAACGTTCGCCTTATGAAACCTCACTGTTACGAAAGACCTACATTAGTACCCTGTTTTCGCTAACAGAAGGTGTTTTCACTGTTACGAAAAAAGCAGCACGCGATAAAAGGCAGCGCGCGCCCCGAGCAGCCGCTCTCACCGGATTTGGAACTGCAACCTCACCGGCATTGCTTCAACACATGCCTGTGAGCAGCCGTTTGCAAGGTGAGTTTTAAGGTATCGGAAAAATTCTGAAAGAGCTCGTAAGGGTGTTACACTTAGCGTAAAACTAGACATAATTAAGCATTTTGATCGCGGTGAATGAAGTAAGGACTAAGTGAGTTTGGTATGTGGAAGCTGACGAAGATGATGTTGAAGAGGTTTTGGCAATTGGAAGAGGAAAGAATAACAATCGAAACCGAATGAGTAATGATAAAGTACGACTTTAATTTTGAAACGGTACGTCGGTTTAGGGGATATTTGCAGGATGGTTTGAGTGCTTACAAAGAACTGTATGATAGAAAAATGCGCGAGGCTCAGCAGTCAAGCAAGCCTTTCACATCAGCCACAGCAGACGACGAACCTCGACCTTCGACATCAAGGCAGGCAGTCATACAAGATGAGCTGCCTGCTCTAATGGAAACAGATGACGAGATGACACCCCAGTGTCCCACCACCCCAACACCCAGGCCACAGACAGATACCGATGTCGGTACCAATATGTACCATGACCTCTGGCTGTTCACCTTCCCACTTCAGGCTATCATGGACCCAATCGGAAACATCCCGGACCCAGTAGGCAGTGTCTCCCTTCTATGCCTGTACCTTCCCTGCTAATTAACTCAAGATTGGTGCTCCAGTTATAGCCGCTGATAGGCCATGTAAAATGGACAAATGCTACAAAGCTCCCTTTATAAATAACTGCTGCTGACCTGCGAGAAATCCCTCTTGGTAAAGCTCTGTTGACCATGCTGGTGGGCTGATACTTGCAAACAGGGATAGGAGGAAGTTGTTCATTGCCTTCAGAAGGAAGAAATCCACAAGGGAGCAATAGGTTCCTATGTAATGTTCATATGGGCCCAGAGTGGTTCTCAAGACATACCTTGTAAGCAGGTACCAGCTTGACTCACCACTATATAGACTACTTCTTCCCATTTATCAGCAAGTTTCTTTTTACCTCGTAGGCACACATTCCTTCCTATATTTAGTCTCTTTCTTTCCATTCTGAAGCTGTCAGATCTTTATCATATCTGGTCTTGTTTCAGTCTGCCATTTTCTGTGAGCTCCCCGTAGCTATCTTGAAGCTTTCCTCAAGATGAGATTTCAAATTTTATACGTTCTGAGAAAGTGATGTGCCATGTTTGTCTTTCAAAGGTAGTCAGAAAGCTAAGTCAACTGAGTTATCGTCCAAACATCAATTCATATCGACTAAAGCCAGTCGTCTCATTCCTAGTACAATTATAAGCATGGACTAGTGATTTCACAAATTCTTGCCAGCGACTTTTATTTTTCCTCTCCAGGGTTAAGAAGGCCCTGTTAAGCCTCTCAACGGGGTTTCCTCTATGATGATACGGTGTAGTTCTGACTTTTTGAATTCCAGCTATCTCACACAATTGTTTAATTAAGTGGGATTCAAATTCAGGCCCTCTATTGCTGTACAGGCGCTCGGGATAACCATAATGTGAGATGAAATTCTCCCATTGGCATTTCACAGCCATATTGGCTTTTTGGTTTGGTGTATGAATAACCAAAGCATTCCCAACTAGACCATGCCAAACTATAAATCTCCCTAGTTCCATCGACCTGCAACCAGACCATAGACCTCCATACCCCCACCATCCACATACCTATCCAAATTTTCTTAAGTGTTGAAATCGAACCTGCATTCACTATTTCTGATGGCAGCTTGCTCCACACTCCCACCACCGTCTGTGGGTTTAGGTTTGTGAAGAAATTCCCACTCATGTTCTCCTTAAACCTTCACCTTTCATTCTTAACCCATGACCTCTAGTTCTGGTCTCACCCACCTCAAAGGAAAAATTATCAGTGGGTATTCCTGATATTCCCAGTTTCAGAATGGGATACTGGCCAATATTAATTTACATATATCCTTTACCCATTCTATCCCATCATACCCATAGAGCTCCAACTCTATACACATCCAGTTCCTTGACCTTCTCTTTCCCAATCAGAACCATTGATTTTACCAGTCATCAATCCCCACCTCTGGCAATGATTGTTCCAGTGATCAACCACTGATTAGATTGGTCATATTCCGCCAGTCCAGATACAGGTGCCTCTCTGATACTACAAATGCCTTTCTCTAATGTATCCCACCAAAAATATCACAAGTGACACTTGCAATTTCTCCAACACATGTACAAATCCTTCCCAACCACATAACTGCTAATCCCGACACCTTTAATCTTGACATTAATTCTGCTGGTCCCAATTCCCACACTGCAACCTTTAACAATTCTGATGTCCTAATGTCCCATCCTCACAAAAATACATTTTTGCTCATACAGATCTGACCTCCATAGCTCCATCTCCATCAACTTAGCATTGCATATTGCGTCGCCCTCTACACATCAAGAGTGCCAGCCTTTTGAAGGATTTATCACAACATTCTAATTTTTAGAAGTCCATTTTTATTGGAAATGTAGGCACGAACATTTATGATTTTAAAAAAACAATGCAAGATAAAGACAGAAAGATACTAAATGTCTTACTCTAATGCAATTAACCCCAACCTATAATCCCTTCTAGTTTTTGACTATTGTTTGTCACTAATCAAATATAGAATGTTGTAAATAAAGCTAAAAGAAATTGTCCTGAGATTGATAATTGGACTAAAAATAAAGCATCATAAACATTGCATATGTATGTGCTTAAGACATGTATGGAATGATATATCTGTGCTGCTGTTACCAATTACCAACATCACATTTTAGCAATGCAGTTAAATAGCCAATAATTAAAAAGGACGGAGTTAAAATTACTCAACTAATGCAGGTTACAACTTGGTCTTGTGGATAGTAACCAAATACTTCCTTGTGACCCCCACCCAAACCCTCTACAGAAGGAATGCAGCATATGTAATTGGGAAAAGATGACAATTGGAAGTGCACTGTGCATAATCATAAACCATTTCCCGACTAGAATGTTCATACAATTTAAGCCATTCTACATACATTTAGTAGTAATTATAACATATAGGGAGATTCATAGATGATGCTTTTTCACAATTTGGAAAGTTTCAGGGAAAACACCGGGCCAGAACTTATGCCAGCAACACACCACACATACTTGTTTCTGTCCCAAATATCAAGTGTGAACTTACTTTTTGCAGATTCACTGTTGTGAATCTATGCCATGAAGAAGTCACCTTCTTAAACTGCAACACATTGTATATCAGCAGGACACTGCCTGCCTTCATTTTGCTCCATGGAGAGAAGGAAGGGGCAGGGTACCAGAACATCAGCAGTAAAATGTCTAACACAACCCATCATGGACATACAATTGTCAAATACACTAAAATTGTTAAAGTGCCTCAAATTAAATGTTTTTTTCCCCCCGACAGGTACACTGAGAAAAACTGATTAATTCCTGGTTTAGAAACACTACTTCTTAATTCCTGGTTTAGAAATACTACTTCTTAATAAGTTTGCAACCAACATATTAGTTTATAAAATTTAATAAATTTCTGACTTACCTAATAATAAACCAGTACCAAATATGGCATCATCTTTCACTAAAGCAGACTTGGAGCGTTCTCTTGGTGAATCAGGTACTTCATTTATTAAATATCTATTGGAATCAAAAAATGTTAAGACTATGACAGAGATATTATTACCAGATGACAAGCCATAATTAAAAAATGAAATTGCCCCCATTATAGATGCAAGACTAAAAATAATAAATCTTTCTTCCTCTGATTAAACACAAAAAACTGTTTGATATAAACAGCAAAGTACATAATTACATATAACACCACCATGCCAATGATTTTTGAGACCGCCTGGCGAAGGAAGCCATTGAAGTAAAACTAGAGGAAAAGAATTTTAACAAAGATTAAGGTCTCGTCCTACAGAAGAACTGGAATTTAACTGTAAACAAGTTGGGACAGAGGAAACCTGATGCGATGAGGACTAACCAATCAGGAGTGATGGACAACGGGGGTATATATAACACTGGACTGGACGTGCTCAGGCATCATCCCTGATGAAGATGGTAAAGTTTGTCATTGAAACATTGATTAAAGTCAATACCTGTACCTGGCTGAAAGCCCAGAAAGAGTTTATTTGTCAAATACACCAGGAAAGCACTAGATCCTTTTTCATATCACACCGTGGTAGCGTAGCAGTTAGTGCGATGCTATTACTGCTTGGGACATTCCAGAGATTAGAGTTCAATTCTGGTACCGTTCTGTAAGGAACCTCTGTACACATTCCCCATGGAATATGCGGGGTTTTCCCCAGGTGCTCCAGTTTTCTCCCACAGTCTAGAGACGTACTGGGCAGGTTAACTGGTCATCATAAATTGTCCCATGATTAGGTTAGGGTTAATCAGGGTCCGAGAGTTGCTGGGACAGCATGGCTCGAAGGTCCTACTCCACAGTATACTGTTAAATTAATTAATTAAACTACACCATCTATGCTTATCTGAGAAAAGACATATCTTAAGTTTTATAACTTATCCAAAAGGGCTAATCACAAATTGGGAGAAAATAAAAATTTCTCTCTATTTTTGACATGACAAATGTGTAATTTTCTGCTGTATACTCATTTAAGCTATACACAAACCTTTAGTTACATAGAGTTCTCATTAATTGAATATGCTTTCTGTGAAGCGTGGAGAACTACCAGTGCAAATTTTTAAATCATCTCTCATTAATCTGAACATATCTGAAGTTGGTGATCCTAATTTACAACAAATCTTCATTTACACTAAATCCAAAGAATTTATTGGTCAAGGTATAGAATATGACAGCAAAGAGATCATATTAAAAGTCAGAAAACCTAAGTAGGAGTCACAGCTTGAGCACCACACAGAGATTAAATCTCCAAAATATAGCAAATATATGTAAGGATTTGAAAGGGTGTTACCAAGACTGGAGAAGTATAGTTATAAGAAAAGACTATGTAGACTGGATTTGTTTTCTTTGGGAAAATAAAGACTGAGAAATTCAAATGAGGTGAATTAAAATGTGAGACACCTATACAAGGTGAATTAAAATGTGAAACACCTAGACAAGGTGAACAGAAAAAAAAGCATTACCTTCAGCATAGAGGTCACTGAGGAATAGATCCATTAATTTGGAAAAGGAGAAAAAAAATACACAATGAGGTAATGGCCTCAAAGGCACTCATCACATTTAGAAATGTATTTAGATGAGTGCTTCAACAGAATAATTGACAAGGTTATGAACCAAGAGCAGGACTTGGCCAAGGTCCCCTTTTGACTGTAAACTCACTACTGTCCTGTGATATAAATTTCTATGATTCTAATGAAGAACTTCAAAAGCTCTCCTATACTTCTCAATGCTGATCAAGACAAGGCAGGACAAAAAAACAAGTATAAAAGAGTTGGCTTGTTTGGCTCTTAGAAAGATACATGCTGAATACCTTGCTAAGAAATATAAAAATACAATACAATGGATGTTTTACCTAGATTTTTCTGTGGCTGAAACAGGACGCCTTCTGTACTCTTTCTTATATTCATCTTGAATGTACAGTGGAAGCTCCTGATCATACCGCTCTTTGTACTGCCTGTAGTAAAATTAAATAATTTTGTATTGATTTAATAGATTACAGGCTTCCATACAGCAGAAAAATGTTGGTGGTGAATTAAATGAAGAATGCTTAAGTAATTCCATACTTCTCTGCAGACTTTACGTTTACAGTTTTCTGCCAACCCCATTGCGAGTCCTTTCACATCTCGGTTGCATTTTGATGAGAAAATGTCTGAGTGGAACTCAAACTATGATTCACAACACGCTGGAGGAACCCTTCATCAGGAGCATTCCAGCCCGAAACGTTGACTGATCGTTTCCACGGATGCTGCCCAACCTGCTGAGTTCCTCCAGTGTGTTGTGAGTGTTGCTTTGACCCCAGCATCTGCAGAATATTTTGTGTTTACGTCAAGCTATGATTACTAGTTATGTTCTGAATTTTAGTATGACCTCCCTGCTCTAAGCCTTGGCCAATGAATTTAAAGAATTGCAGCTGAAAAATCAGCACCAGAAATAGCAACCAACTTGTTTTAGGAGTGTAATGAATTCCAATGACTGAACCATCACAAAAAGTGAACGACATAAACATCAAGTTATTTTAACTCCAGCACATTGTGTAACTGGTGAAATTGTTTCAATACACAAGAAATCAAAACATACATTCCAAGTGATTACTTGGTGTCTGCTTCACACTTTCAGGTGCTTTTGCAGTCAGACTAATTCATGCATAACTTAAATTTACATCCAAGTGATTACCCTCAATTACTGTTTATCAAACTGTAAATATATAGCCTACAGAAAAGTATGGAATACAACAACCTTGGGATTTATATTCTAAACTATGAAAATCTTGAATTGCAGTTAATTTCACAGGGATTGACAATGGATGCATCAAAGCTAATTGCACCACAGTTTGTTATTTATTGCATTGAAATTGGTACTTCCTGAACATGGAACAGACCCTTCAGTCCACGAGCTTCCTGCCAAAAGGGTCGATGCAGGAAGATTGTTCCCGATGTTGGGGAAGTCCAGAACGAGGGGTCACAGTTTGAGGATAGAGGGGAAGCCATTTAGGACCGAGATTAGGAAAAACTTCTTCACACAGAGAATGGTGAATCTGTGGAATTCTCTGCCACAGGAAACTGTTGAGGCCAGTTCATTGGCTATGTTTAAGAGGGAGTTAGGTATGGCCCTTGTGGCTACAGGGGTCAGGGGGTATGGAGGGAAGGCTGGGGCAGGGTTCTGAGTTGGATGATCAGCCATGATCATAATAAATGGCGGTGCAGGCTCGAAGGGCCAAATGGCCTACTCCTGCACCTATTTTCTATGTTTCTATGTTTCTATGTTCAATCTCTTCTGCCTGCACATCATCCAGATCCCTCCTTTCCCTGCACATTCAGGTGTTTATCTTAAAGCCTCTTCAATGTCACTATTGTATCTGCTTCCACTACTACCTTTGGCAGTTTCAGGCATCTACCACAGACTGCGTAAAGAAAACTTGCCCTGCAAATCTCTTTTAATCTTTCCCCCCCGCCTCAGCTTAGTATTTGACATTTTTATCATTGGTAAATGATTCTGACTACCTACCCTCTCATAACTAAAAAAATTCTATGTCTCCCCTCAGCTGCTGAAGCTCCAGAGAAAACAAACAAGTTTGTACAAACACTTACAGCTTATACCATCTAAACTGGACACCATCCAGCATAAGTTCTGCCACTTTTTGGTTAGTTTTGGATTGCCCATCAACTCCATCTGTCCAAAACAACAATCACAACATGCTGGAGGAACTCAGCAGGTCGGGCAGTGTCCGTGGAAAAGATCAGTCGACGTTTCGGGCCGGAACCCTTCGTCAGGACTGTAGAGGGAAGGGGCAGAGGCCCTATAAAGAAGGTGGGGGGAGGGTGGGAAGGAGAAGGCTGGTAGGTTCCAGGTGAAAAACCAGTAAGAGGGAAGATAAAGGGGTGAGGGACGGGGGGAGGCAGGGAGGTGATAGGCAGGAAAGGTGAAGAAGGAATAGGGGAAAACACAGTGGGTAGTAGAAGGAGGCGGAACCATGAGGGAGGTGATAGGCAACTGGGGGAGGGGACAGAGTGACATAGGGATAGGGGTAGGGAGGGGGAGGGAATTACCAGAAGTTGGAGAATTCTATGTTCATACCAAGGGGCTGGAGACTACCTGGATGGTATATGAGGTGTTGCTCCTCCAACCTGAGTTTAGCCTCATCATGGCAGTAGATAAGGCCATGTATGGACATATCTGAAGGGGAGTGGGAAGCAGAGTTGAAGTGGGTGGCTACTGGAAGATCCTGTCTGTTTTGGCGGACAGAGCGGAGGTGCTCGACGAAGCGGTCCCACAATCTGCGTCGGGTTTCACCGATGTAGAGGAGGCCGCACCGGGAGCACCGGATGCAATAGATGACCCCAACAGACTCACAAGTGAAGTGTTGCCTCACTTGGAAGGACTGTTTGGGGCCCTGAATGGTGGCAAGAGAGGAGGTGTAGGGACAGGTGTAGCACTTGCGCTTACAGGGATAAGTGCCGGGTGGGAGATCCGTGGGGAGGGATGTGTGGACCAGGGAGTTGCAGAGGGGCCAATCCCTGCGGAAAGCAGAGAGGGGTGAAAGATGTGCTCAGTGCTGGGGTCCTGTCGAAGGTGGTGGAAGTTGCAGAGGATAATGTGCTGGATCCAGAGGCTGTTGGGGTGGTAGGTGAGGCAACACTTCACTTGTGAGCCTGTTGGGGTCATCTATTGCATCCGGTGCTCCCGGTGCAGCCTCCTCTACATCAGTGAAACCCGACGCAGATTGAGAGACCGCTTCATCAAGCACCTCTGCTGAGTCCGCCAAAACAGACAGGATCTCCCAGTAGCCACCCACTTCAACTCTGCTTCCCACTTCCCTTCAGATATGTCCATACATGGCCTCCTCTACTGCCATGATGAGGCTAAACTCAGGTTGGAGGAGCAACACCTCATATACCATCTAGGTAGTCTCCAACCCCTTGGTATGAACATAGAATTCTCCAACTTCCGGTAATTCCCTCCCCCTCCCTTCCCCTATCCCAATTTCACTCTGCCCCCTCCCCCAGTTGCCTATCACCTCCCTCATGGTTCCGCCTCCTTCTACTACCCTATCCTTTCTTCACCTTTCCTGCCCATCACCTCCCTGCCTCCCCCCTCCCCCACCCTTTTATCTTTCCCCTCACTGGTTTTTCACCTGAAACCTACCAGCCTTCTCCTTCCCACCCTCCCCCCACCTTCTTTGTAGGGCCTCTGCCCTTTCCCTCTACAGTCCTGACAAAGGGTTCCGGCCTGAAACGTCGACCGATCTTTTCCACAAATGCTGCCCGACCTGCTGAGTTCCTCCAGCGTGTTGTGAGTGTTGCTTTGACCCCAGCACCTGCAGATTATTTTGTGTTTACCATCTGTCCAAAAGCTGCCTCCGCCATGCCATCTTGTGGAACTTTTGTAGATCTAATTTCTTGACCCTCTTAAAATTCAATACTCTATTTTTGGAGAGCTACGAAAATTAGTCATTTCAGTAATTGGGTTAGTTTTGGAATCTACTTGGTAAAAACTACTCTTTGTCTGTATATTCCTTTTGTAACATTAAGACCAAAACTCTCCACACCACTCTGCAAACAAACCAGTGTTCTATTCAATTTTGATGCAACTTCCTTGCTTTTTAGTACTACGCCACTGGAAAATATGACTTTATAAGCATCATAGGACATCCAGATGTATGCAGCAAGAGCTATTTGAACAATGGAAGTGAAATACAAGTCAAAATTAAAAGGACAGAATTTTATAAACAGTATAGCAGAAATCCCACAGACTCTCAAAAGGGTTCAAAGAAATTTGTAGTTGACACTAGTGAACTAGAAGTAAAATCAGAGTACATGGAAAGTGTTTGATCAACTTAGTTGGGAGGTGGGAGACAGAATAAAAATAAGGATTATGCAGCATAAAGGGATGCAAGAATCTCAAAATTATATTAATATATTTAAAGCATTATTCACCTGTATTCATTTTTCAATCTCTGAAAGTACTTGCTTGAATCCGGAAAATTATTTTCATAATCCCCTGATCTTTCTGTTTGTGTCTGCACATTTCTGGAAAAAAATAATCTATAGTTCAAATAGTTTAAAATTTTCTTTAACTGCAAAGATGATTGGCATATTAATAAAGATCAAATCAAATTCAATTTTAATTATCATTCAAACATACATGAATACAACTTTCCTCTGGAGCCAAGGTACAAAACATACACAGCATATACATCAAAATAGCAAGCAAAGAAAAAATATATTTATAGCCCAACTCCCTGAATGACATGTCCCGTTGTAGACAGGATCAAAAAAAAAGCTGCAGAGGTTTGTAGACTCAGCCAGCTTCATCATAGGCACTAACCTCCCCACCATTGAGGAAATCTTAAAAAGGCAGTGCCTCAAGGTGGCAGCATCAATCATTAGGAACACTCACCATCCAAAACATGCCCTCTTCTCATAATTACCATCAGAGAGGAGGTACAGGAGTCTAAGAATGCACTGTCATATGTTATATGGATAGCTTCTTTCCCTCTGCCATCAGATTTTGGAAAGGCTCATGAATCCATAAACACTCTCTCACTTTTTAGCTCTTTTTCCCCACTATGTATTATTATGTGTTTCGCATTGCAACTTATAGTAACTTTTTATGTAGTCACTGTACGGCTGCCAAAAAACAAATTTCATGACAAAGTACTGTGCAAAAGTCTTAAGCACATGTAAAAAAAAATTGTAAAGCCAAGATGATTTCAAAAATAATGAAATTAAAAATTTTTAAATGTCAAACAAAATACTATAAACAGCAGTAACCAGTAAAAAAAAACTAAATCAAATCAAGCAACACACACAAAAAATGCTGGTGAACGCAGCAGGCCAGACAGCATCTATAGGAAGAGGTACAGTCCACATTTCGGGCCGAGACCCTTCGTCAGGACTAACTGAAAGAAGAGCTAGTAAGAGATTTGAAAGTGGGAGGGGGAGGGGGAGATCCAGAATGATAGGAGAAGACAGGAGGAGGAAGGATGGAGCCAAGAGCTGGTTAGTTGATTGGCAAAAGGGATACGAGGCTGGAGAAGGCATGGGACGGGAGGCTTAGGGAGGGAAGGGGGAGGGGGAGGGGGGAGTATTACGTACGAACAAGCGAAGGGGAGGTGGTGCATTAACGGAAGTTAGAGAAGTCAAGTCCATGCCATCAGGTTGGAGGCTACCCAGACAGAATATAAGGTGTTGTTCCTCCAACCTGAGAGTGGCTTCACCTTGACAGTAGAGGAGGCAGTGGATAGACATATCAGAACAGGAATGGGACGTGGAATTAAAATGTGTGGCCACTGGGAAATCCTGCTTTCTCTGGCGGACAGAGCGGAGGTGTTCAGCGAAATGGTCTCCCAGCCTGCGTCGAGTCTAACCAATACATAGAAGGTCGCATCGGGAGCACCGGACGCAGTATATCACCCCAGCAAACTCACAGGTGAAGTGTTGCCTCAGCTGGAAGGACTGTCTAGGGCCCTGAATGGTGGTGAGGGAGGAAGTGTAAGGGCATGTGTAGCACTTGTTCCGCTTACAAGGATAAGTGCCAGGAGGGAGATTGGTGGGAAGAGATGGGGGGGGAAACAAATGGACAAGAGAGTCGCATAGGGAGTGATCCCTGCGGAAAGAGAAAGTGAGGGAAGGGAGGGAAAGACGTGCTTAGTGGTGGGATCCCGTTGGAGGTGGTGGAAGTTACAGAGAATTATATGTTGGACCCGGAGGCTGGTGGGGTGATAGGTGAGGACAAGGGGAACCCTATTCCTAGTGGAGTAGCGGGAGGATGGGGTGAGAGCATTTGTGTGTGAAATTGGAGAGATACTTTTGAGAGCAAAGTTGATGGTGGAGGAAGGGAAGTCCCTTTCTTTAAAAAAGGAGGACATCTCCTTCGTCCTGGAATGAAAAGCCTCATCCTGAGAGCAGATGCGGCAGAGACGGAGGAATTGCGAGAAGGGGATGGCATTTCTGCAAGAGACAGGGTGGGAAGAGGAATAGTCCAGGTAGCTGTGAGAGTCTGTAGGCTTATAGTAGACATCAGTAGATAAGCTGTCTCCAGAGACAGAGACAGAAAGATCAAGAAAGGAGAGGGTGGTGTCCGAAATGGACCAGGTAAACTTGAGGGCAGGGTGAAAGTTGGAGGCAAAGTTAATGAAGTTAACGAGCTCAGCATGCATGCAGGAAGCAGCGCCAATGCAGTCATCGATGTAGTGAAGGAAAAGTGGGGGACAGATACCAGTATAGGCTTGGAACATGGATTGTTCCACAAAGCCAACAAAAAGGCAGGCATAGCTGGGACCCGTACAGGTGCCCATGGCTACACCTTTAGTTCGGAGGAAGTGGGAGGAGCCAAAGGAGAAATTATTAAGAGTAAGGACTAATTCCGCTCGACGGAGCACAGTGGTGGTAGAGGGGAACTGATTAGGTCTGGAATCCAAAATGAAGCAGAGAGCTTTGAGACCTTCCTGGTGAGGGATGGAGTTGTACAGGGACTGGACATCTATGGTGAAAGTAAGGCAGTGGGAGCCAGGGAACTTAAAATCATTGAAAAAATTCAGAGCGTGAGAAGTGTCACGAACATAGGTGAGAAGGGATTGAACAAGGAGGCATAAAACAGTGTCCAGGTATGCAGAAATGAGTTTGGTAGGGCAGGAGCAATCTGAGACAATGGGTCTACCTGGACAGGCAGGTTTGTGGATCTTGGGTAGGAGGTAGAAACAGGAAGTGTGGGGTGTAGGAACTATAAGGTTGGTAGCAGTGGATGGGAGATCCCCTGAGCTGATAAAGTTGGTGATAGTGTGGGAGACAATGGCCTGGTGCTCCTTAGTGGGGTCATGATCGAGGGGTAAATAAGAGAAGGTATCCACGAGTTGTCGATGTGCCTCGGCAAGGTAGAGGTCAGTACGCTGGACTACAACAGCAGCCCCCTTATCAGCGGGTTCTAGAGTAAGGTTAGGATTAGTGCGGAGGGATTAGAGAGCACAGTGTTCCGAAGGAGAGGTTGGAATGGGAACGAGGTGTGGTGAAGTTGAGACAGTTGATGTCCCATCAGCAGTTTGCAATAAAGAGATCCAGAGCAGGCAGAAGACCAGAGCAGGGTGTCCATGAAGAGGAGGAGGGTTAAAGACGGGAGAAGGGGTCATCGGTGGGGGTGGGAGAGTCCTTGCTGAAGAAGTAGGCTCAAAGACGGAGCCGGCGGAAGAAGAGTTCAGCATCATGGCGAACGCGAAACTCGCTGAGGTGTGGGCAAAGGGGGACAAAGGTAAGGCTGGTGAAGGGGGACAAAGATAATGCCTCAAAGATGTTGAGATCAGTGCTCTGTGGAGGGAATACCATCAGTTGTAGAACATCTCGTCCTTCTTTTCGCTGAAAATAAGTTCAACATGACCCTGGTCATGTATTTGGGACCACTGCCCTGCTGTAGAATGAAATTGGGTCCAATCAGACGCCTCCCTGATGGTATTGCATGACGGATGAGAACCTGCTTATACTTCTCTACATTGAGGATTCCATTATTCTAACCAGATCACCAAATCCATTTGCAGAAATGCTATCCCAAGCCTGCAGGAAACCTCCGTTGTGTTTCACTGTTGGCTGCAGACATTCATGTGGTGCTCTCCAGTTCTTCTACAAACAAACTGCCTCCTATTTGAGCCAAAAAATTCAAATTTTGACTCATCAGTCTACAGCATTTGCTGCCATTGTTTAGCACCCCAGTCATTCTGTTTTTGTGTATAGGTGAGTCTTGAGGTTTTGTTTCCACTTCAGAGGAATGGCTTTTTGGAATCAACTCTTCCACGAAGACCACTACTGACAAGACATCTCTGGACTGTAGAGGGGTGTACTTGGGTTCCAGTAGTTTCTGTGAGTTCAGAGCAGATAGTAGTATTGGATTTCTTCCAATTAGATTAGATATGTCTGATGTATCTATCATCTGCTGCACTCAGTTTCTGTGGCTGATCACCATGTTTCTGGTCCTCAGCTTTGCCCCTTTCTTTGTGCATCTTCAGAAGAGCATGGACAGCACATCTTAAAACTCTTGCCTGCTGCAAAATTTCTGTTTGGGAAAGACATTGCTGATGCAGGATGATCACCTTGTGTCTTGTTTCTATACTCGCCTTGCCATGGTGAAAGAATTGGTGATTTACATCTACCACACCATCACCTTTTAGTTTGGTTGTCGTTCACCCAGTTTGATTCCTTCCAGGTTGATGGAGGAGAAGATGGCGGCGCGATGGCAGCGCGCGCAGCCACTTCAGTGGTGATGTCTGTAACCTGTCAAGTAGGGGACTGTGCACAATTCTGATTTGATGGAGACAGACGTGAGAGCACGGAGGAACATCTGGAAAACTTCTAAAATGCCCACTTCGCTGCCACTGCTACTGTGTGGTAACCAGAATCTCCGGAGCAAAAGGCCCCAAAATCCTCGGCTTTGCGTGTTTCAGCGGCCGGGGTGAGGACAAAAGTGCTCGGCAGAGGATGGCACTCGGGAGTCTGTATCCGAGAGGCTGTTCAGAAGCTCAAAGTTTTCGGACGGATGGACTCAGTGTCGGTTGTGGTCGGCTGCTTCCAAGGCATCGGCAAGTTGACAGTGCCTGGAGGTTTATGGCCGGGAGTTTCTCCCGTTTGCCGCTTGCTATCGGGGACTCAGGGACTTTTGAGACTTTATTTACTGTGCCCATGGTTTGTTCTTCATCAAATTATGGTATTGCTTTGCACTGCTGTAACTATATGTTATAATTATATGGTTCTGTCAGTGTTAGTCTTTGGCTTGTCCTGTTTTCTGTGATATCACTCCGGAGAAACATTGTATCATTTCTTAATGCATGTATGCATTTCTAAATGACAATAAAAAGACTGAGTGTTCATATAATCTAATCTACATCGTTTCTGTTTCAGCTCGTCAGTTTAGTTCATTCAACTTATTATGTCATTGATCACTAACATCCTGTTTGTTTTTTTTTGTTTAATCATGCACAGGGGTATATACCAATAAAATAATAAAGTTTTTATTTGAAAAGTGGTCTACTACTTAGTATGTTACTTTAACACAATACAAAAAAGTTTTCCGTAACCTTCATTTTCCAAAAAGTTAAATGTTTTGTTACATGCTCAAGGAGATCTGTTTTTTTTTGTGAGAATGATGTAATGGTCTTTTGGAGGTCACCTGATGTGATTTTCTCACCGATGTGAGGTCACGTGATGACATGTGTCCCGTGACTATATAAGGGTCGACCCAGGTGACTCAGTTGGTTTTTGAGTTTGTAGATTTCCAGGTAGAACGTGCTGTATCTCCATTTCTGTTGCGTGTTTGTTTTTGTGATGCAGTTTCATTTTTAAAACGGTTGTGCGTCCTGTTGCAAAATACCATATTATTTGGACAAGAAATTTTTGCTAGATGTGTTGATTTACTCAATTCCAACATTCGAAGGGAAAGTGAAGAATTCATCAAAGTGCAGGATCGAAGGATCGAGAGAAGTCGGCATCATTTGGCAGTTTAATAAAGGATCGACCTTATTGAGTCTTCTTTGGAGTAGCAACCTGCATCGAGATAACTCTTGCCAAAGGAGCAACGAGTTCATGCAAAGGTGTGCTCTCTCTCTCTCAAGGAAGGTCAGTCGATTTAAACTGTTTATTTTCGGCATCGTGAATCCTGTGGACAGAACCAGCAGTAAAGGTGCGTCTGTGAAGAAATCCTTCTCCAGAGAAGTCTCTCCCAGTTGAACGTGTAAATCTGTTGGACTTTCGAAGTTATCGCTTTAAGAACTATATCTGACTGTATCGCTTTAAGAACTGTTTTCACATTTAACGCTTTAAAAACCAGAGCTGAGTGGCGAGTTGGTGAACGGCTGCATATCTGTTGACTTCCAGTTAAAGCTTTTGTTTGATTTTTTTTCCCCTTATCATTTATCGGTGTTTTTAATAAATGTTTGGTTATCTTTATATAACCTGTCTCGATTGATATTCATTGTTGCCGGTTACGTAACATAAACATGGGGGCTCGGCCAGGAAGTGTTCTGATTTTGAGTTTAAGTGCTGGTAATTGCCATTTTGATTTGGAAAAGGGAAATACCCGATTTTTTTTTTGGTTTTATTGGTGTGTGTGTTGTATTCGGCAACGATGGATATTGACGGGTTTTTGAAGACACCTGACTCGGGATTTTCAGAGAATGCCAGAAAACCTGACGTATTGGAGATTGCTAGGAAGTTGGATATTAAGGGAATTACGAGAAATTCTACCAAGGCTTTCATACAAAGAAAAATTGTATGAAATGCAGTTACATCTTGAACAAGTTAAAGCAATTAGAAGCTGATTTGGAAAAGAGTCGGTTAGAAGCTGTAAATAAACAGAAGGAATTCGAGGCTATGGAGGCTATTAAAAAAAGGGAATTCGAAGAAAGAGAAGCCCTTAAAAAAAGGGAGTTTGCAGAAAGAGAAGCTAAAAACCAGAGGAAATTCGAGCTAGAGATGCAGAAATTAAAGTTCGGGAGTCAGTCTTCTGGTTCTTCAAAACAGTTTAATGCTAGTCGTGAGGTCATTTTGGCTCCATTTAATGAAGCTGATGTGGACACATATTTACAACATTTCGAAACAGTTGCTCTGAGTTTAAAGTGGCTGAAGGACCAATGGCCAGTGATGTTACAAAGTGTAATTAAAGGCAAGGCACAACAAGTTTATACAGCTTTAAATGCTGAGCAAGCACTGGATTATGATATTGTTCAGCAGAATATATTAAAGGCATACGAGATGGTTCCAGAAGCATATAGAGAAAGATTTAGAAGTTTGAAGAAATCGGTGGAAAAAAACTTATGTGGAATTTGCCTATGAGAAATCTGTGTGTTTTGAGAGATGGGTTTCCTATAAAAATGTGAATGGGGAGTATAATAAATTAAAAGAGCTGATTTTGCAGGAGAAATTTAAAAGAAGCATTCCTGTTGAAGTGAGAACATACTTAAATGAACGGGACACTGCTACATTGCAGGAGATTTCTAAATTGGCTGATAAGTATGTTTTAATTCACAAGAATAAATTTTCTCCAGGTAAAATTTTTTAAAAGGAAAACTAGCACAGAGAGTCAAGGTAAATCAGAAATTAAATCTGAAGTTAGTGAGAAAAGTAAGGATGAAGGGAGACGTGAAGGAAAGTCAGTTTGGTATTTTTGTAATTATTGTAAGAAACCTGGACATGTAGTAGCTAATTGCTTCCGATTGAAAAGGAAAGAGAAAGAAGTGGCCCCAGATGCTTGTGTGCAGCATATTGAAAAACCTGTAAAGCCACAGGGTTTAGAAAATATTGATGAAGATGTGTCAGAGTCTGACCAAGTTAAGAAGGGGTATGAACATTTTATAACAGAAGGATTTGTATCCTTGAAAGAAGGATCCAATGCAGTACCAATAAGGATACTTAGAGATACTGGAGCTTCGCAATCACTAATATTAGACGGTGTGCTAAGGTTTAGTGATGAGTCTGACATTGGTGAGGTAAACTATATAAGAGGGGTAGGGAGCGTCCTTATGCCAGTACATTTACACAGAGTAAATTTAAGGTCAGGATTAGTTACAGGGTTTGTTAAAGTAGGACTACAATCCAATTTACCTGTGAAAGATGTTTCTCTTTTGTTAGGGAATGATTTAGCAGGTGGACAAGTTTTTCCTGAAGTGCATTTGACAATCAATTCAGATTCTGAGGAACCACAGAGGGATTCTAACACAGATTCTTCCTGTGTTGTAACAAGAGCTATGGCTAAAAAGACTGATGTAAAGGATGAGGTTGTTGCCCATGACAGTTCAAATCAAGATTCGAATTTTGAGGATGTATCAGAAACGTTCTTGCCTACCTTATCTGATCAGGATTTTGATGGTAAGTCTGATCAGGAAGGTTTGTCTTTATCTCGGAAGGAGATGATAGCAGAGCAGGGTAGAGATCCTGAGATAGTTAAATTAAAAGAACAAGCTCTTCCAGATAGTGAAATTGAAAAAGTACCAGTTGGATATTATTTTGAAAAGGAGGTATTAATGAGAAAGTGGAGATCGCCTACAATTCCTGCTAGTGAGGAATGGGAAGTTAATCATCAGGCAGTAGTTCTAAAATTTACCAAAATGAGATTTTGACTATGGCTCATAGTATTCCTTTGGGTGGTCATTTAGGGGTAAAGAAAACTATGAACAAAGTTTCTAAACATTTTTATTGGTCTAGTTTAAGACAAGATGTGGTGACATTTTGTAGAACGTGTCACACGTGTCAAATTGTTGGTAAACCTAATCAGGTTACTCCAGTGGCCCCACTGCAACCAATTCCTGTATTTGGTGAGCCGTTCTCAAAAATCATTGTAGACTGTGTAGGTCCTCCGCCAAAAACTAAAACTGGACATCAATATTTATTAACTATTATGTGCACAGCGTCTAGGTTTCCAGAAGCAACACCTCTTAGGAATATAACAGTCAAAACAGTGAGAAAGGCTCTTATAAAATTCTTTACTTATTTTGGATTGCCTAAGGAAATACAATCAGATCAAGGGAGTAATTTTATGTCTGGGTTGTTTCAGCAGATAGTTTATAAACTGGGAGCAAAGCAGATTATTTCCTCAGCCTATCATCCAGAATCACAAGGAGCCTTGGACAGATTTCATTCTACACTAAAAACTATGATTAGGACATATTGTGTGGAAAATGAAAAGGACTGGGATGAAGGTATACATTTACTACTTTTTGCAGTAAGGGAGGCAGTACAGGAATCATTAGGTTTTAGTCCTTTTGAACTTGTGTTTGGACATAGAGTTTGAGGACCTTTGGCTTTGTTGAAGGAACAGTGGATTAATAAGGAAGTACACACTAGTTTACTCGATTATGTTTTGAAATTTAAAGACAGATTGTACAAAGCTTGTAGCTTGGCCAAGGAAAATTTAAAGTTAGCTCAAGAGAAGATGAAGACATGGTACGATAAGGAAGCTAGGATGAGGTCATTTAAGCCTGGAGATAAGGTGTTGGTTCTCTTCCCAGTGCAAACGAACCCATTGCAAGCCAAATTCCATGGTCCTTATGAGATTAAATCTAAGGTAAATGATGTGGATTATGTGGTAAAAACCCCAGATCGGAGAAAGACAACATAGCTGTGTCATATAAATATGATAAAACCGTATTATGAGAGAGAAGTTGCTACTATGACTGTTGTGATCGATAATGAATCTGATTTTGATGAAAACTTACTGGAGGATTTATCCGTAACTCATTTTAAACCCAACATTATTTCAGCCAGGTTACCAAATTCGAAAATTCTGGAAAATATTAATGAAAAATTAGCTCATACAGCCAGAAGAGAGAGAGCAGATGAAACAGTTAATTTTTAAATACAGGGATTTATTTCCAGACGCCCCTAGAAGAACCACCGTAGCTACACATGATGTAGATGTTGGAGATGCAAAACCCATAAAACAACATCCGTATCGAATGAACAGGGAAAAATGTGAACTTGCTGAACAAGAAATTAAGTACATGTTAGAGAATGATATTATTAGACATTCTAATTCGAATTGGAGTTCACTGTGTGTTATGGTGCCTAAGCCAAATAATAGTATTAGGTTTTGTACGGATTACAGAAAGGTGAATGCTGTGACAAAGACCGATGCATATCCAATCCCTAGAGTAGATGATTGTGTGGATAAAGATAGAAAGGCCAAATTCCTTACAAAAATTGATTTGTTAAAAGGTTATTGGTGTGTTCCATTGACGGATAGAGGTAGAGAGATTTCAGCATTTGTAACCCCATCTGGATTATATGAATATAATGTTCTTCCATTTGGGATGAAGAATGCACCAAGTACTTTTCAGAGGATGATTAATGGCGTGATTCAGGGATTAAAAGATACAGATGCCTATATTGATGATTTGGTTACAGGGAATAATACGTGGAAAGCACATATTACGGTGGTGGAGAAATTATTTGAGAGACTTTCAAAAGCTGACTTAACTATTAAGTTAGCTAACAGTGAATTTGGTCATGCCACTGTGACCGTGAAGGAAAAGGGTTAAGGAAATTAGACTCTAATTTAATAACACAGTTTAATATTACAGGAATACAATATTTTGATCACTCATATTAAGGGTAAAGATAATGTGATTGCTGATTGCTTGTCTAGATGTTAAATGTATAATGAAAATTTGTTTTTTTTTGGAGTGATATTTTAACATTTGTAACACTCCTACTGTACATTAGTTTGTAAAAGGCTGAAAGATAAGATTGTATGTATTGTGTATTTTGTAAATTTTATATATTTGTTGTTTTTTGTATAAAATTGTTAAAATTTTGTTCTTCAAGAGACCAAAATTTTTTTTTTGAAGGGAGGTGTTACATGCTCAAGGAGATCTGGTTTTTTTGTGAGAATGATGTAATGGTCTTTTGGAGGTCACCTGATGTGATTTTCCTGCCGACATGAAGTCACGTGATGACATGTGCCCCATGACTATATAAGGGTCGACCCAGGTGACTCAGTTGGCTTTTGAGTTTGTAGATTTCCAGGTAGAACGTGCTGTATCTCCATTTCTGTTGTGTGTTTGTTTTTGTGACGCAGTTTCATTTTTAAAACAGTTGTGCGTTCAGTTGCAAAATACCATATTATTTGGACAAGAAATTTTTGCTGGATGTGTTGATTTACTCAATTCCAACATTCGAAGGGAGAATGAAGAATTCATCAAAGTGCAGGATCGAAGGATCGAGAGAAGTCGGCATCATTTGGCAATTAAATAAAGGATCGACCTTATTGAGTCTTTGTTGGAGTAGCAACCTGCATCGAGATAACTCTTGCCAAAGGAGCAACGAGTTCATGCAAAGGTGTGCTCTCTCTCTCTCAAGGAAGGTCAGTCGATTTAAACTGTTTATTTTCGGCATCGTGAATCCTGTGGACAGAACCAGCAGTAAAGGTGCGTCTGTGAAGAAATCCTTCTCTAGAGAAGTCTCTCTCAATTGAACGTGTAAATCTGTTCGAAGTTATCACTTTAAGAACTATATCTGACTGTATCGCTTTAAGAACTGTTTTCACATTTAACGCTTTAACAACCAGAGCCGAGTGGTGAGTTGGTGAACGGCTGCATATCTGTTAACTTCCGGTTAAAGCTTTCGTTTGTTTTTTTCCCCCTTATCGTTTATCGGTGTTTAATAAATGTTTGGTTATTTTTATATAACCTGTCTCGATTGATATTCATTGTTGCCAGTTACGTAACAGTTTTGAAATCTAAAATTTGCTCTTTTCTACTGACACACACTAATGCAGAAGATAAAAACAATCCAAAAGAAAATTTATAAGAAATCTACGGTGCCTAAGATTTTTGCACAGTCCTGTATGTCAGTGATATTTAATCCGATTTTGATATTCAAAATTACACTTCCTAATTAGAACTGAATATTACAGCAATTATTCTTTAACCTGATCAGTTAAAGCGATTTAACTGTTGTTTTGTTTGCATAGGTTACAGATCCCCTTGTAAAATTAATAACCTTACTCAATTTCCTATAACTGTGAAAGTCAACAAATGTTGAGGGCAACACAAGTATAAAAAATAGTAAATAATATGCTACAAAACCTGGGCTATGATAATTGAAAAAGAAAAGGGGCAAGATTTAAAATGGCAAATGAATCATCATTGAGGCCTGGATTCAGTAATTACCTATCCTCTTACCATTTGGTCTTGACTCCTCATGAATAAAATTACAAAAGCTAAAATTACAAAAATATTCAGTTTGCAATGAAAAAGGGTAAAGGTGAGAAAGCATCAATAAGGAGAGATTGTAATAGAGTAATTCATTCTCCACTTTCCACTCAGTTGCATCTTCCTTCTCATTCTTTTCTCCACTATACCTTCCCCTACCTCTTAAACAATTCCACAGCAGGATTGTTAACATTCCCACCTCCACAGGTGCTGCCCAGTTTGTCAAGTTTTCCTACTTCACGAACTAATCACAGATAAGAAATTTGAACGTTTGATGGCAGCCAGTTTGCAAACTGCCCTTTAAAAAGCAGAAACCTGATTAAATCCAATTCAAACATGTTGGAAATCTTTAATAGAAATGATTAATTCTACCCCACCAAAATAAATCCCAAAAAATAGGCAAATGATCAAGACCAAGTGAAGTGATTTTGAATTGCCCCAAAGTTCTCTCGTTACAGAAAGTAACTATTTATTTTTAATATAACTAAAAATTGTTTAACCAGGTGACTATGGCAGGATGACAGTTATAACTGAAAGTAAAAGCTGGCTTAAAATCTTTCTTCATTCAAGATACTAAAATGTCTGATTAAATCTAATGAGCAAACATCAAAAAGCAGAACAGCCTATCAAAGTGTTCATTCCTTGAAACCAATGGAAATACCACAAATGAAATCTGACTTGATGGAAAGGAAATGACTTTCAAAGCTAATGATTCTATTTGAACAGATATAAATCTAAAATTTGTTATTTTAAATAAACCATTCATACAAGTCCTTTTAAAGATGATTTTAAATGAAGTATTTTCAACAAAACCATACATCAAAATTACCAAAATGTGTTCAATAATCAATACATCTCATTATTAATTTAGTCTACACATGCTTTATCAATATTATTACCTTCGATGACCAACCTCAGGATCATCAGAACTGCGATATCTATCCTCTTCCTGACGCTTTTTATTCAACAACTTTTCATAGGCCTCCATTGTACGTGAATCATTCTTATAAGAAACAGATTCATGTGGTTGTTGACCAGATCTTAAACGACGTGCAGCCTGAAATCCGGATTCATCCGAAGGATCGATATTTTCCTTATAGTATTAGTTATAATTTTAAAAGGAATTAGTTAGTATCCAAATAAATATTACACGTAGCTGTAAAAGTTAAAAATGCTCTTATAAAACATATTACAATTAAATGTATTTTCTATCTTTGGATATAAATAATGACAATAAGTAAGCATTTTTTTTCCAAACATTAACATTAAATAAAACTGGCAGACAAAACACAAATGAAAAACAGATATGATGGATGGTAAGTAAGATAGAATTCAAACACAGGCATTAACAGCTTTCATTCCAACAACATTTTCAGTAAAGGAACTATAAAATATACCGTATATTCTGGAGTATAAGCCAACCCAGAGTACAAGCCCACCCCCTATTTTTAAGGCTAAAGAAGTGCCTTTTTCATGTTACGTTTGTATAAGCCGACCCCTTTTGTAGAGGTTTTTGATTTAACCAAAAAAGATCACAAGATCTCACATGCTGGTACTCAGCTTTGCTGGATCCAGAACCTGGAAATTTTGTGAACCAGTACCTGCTAAGAAAACAGGCCTACACATTGTAGAGCGTTATAAGCCAATACTTAATAAATAAATCAGGGAGGGAAATTTTGGATTAGGTCTCCAATGGTAAAGAATCCTCTGGAATGTAACCCCCATGAAACCATTTAGCGCCCATCGTAATCTCATTAAAATATAACACTGGGTGGCAGGATCAGTACGTGTACTCAGTATTGAGTTTGCAACCACCACGATACAAAAGATTAAAACGAATGCGATATGATGCTGGCTTCAAGCTGAAGCTTGTTGATTTTGCTAAAGGAACGAATAATTCTGCAGCTGTTAAGAAGTTTAGTGTAAATGAGAAACAAGTGAGAGAGTGGAGAAAGGCAGAGGACATGCTGAGGGAAATGCCAAAGATGAAATGTGCAAGCTGCAGGAAAACATGCATGTGGCCAGAACTGGAAGAAAAAGTTTTAGAGTGGGTGAATCACCAGCGATTGTCTAGATACATCGTTTCAGAGAAATGATTCAAGTTCAAGCGTTGAAATGGGACGAAAAACACCAAGAGGTCAGCGAAAATTTCAAAGCTACACAAAGTTGGTGCACCCGATTTATGAACAGACGTGATCTTGTGTTGAGACAAGAAACAAAGATTGCTCAGAAAATTCCTGTGGGGTGTTGTTGTTTAGGTCTAAAAACGCTGCTGGTTAGATGAAGCGGGTTGCTTGAAGTGGGTTAAAGAGGTGTGGCGTCGACATCCCAAAGGCTTTGGGAAGGAAAAGTCGCTACTTGTCTGGGACATGTTCAAAGCGCACTTGTCAGGTGAGACAAAAGCAGCATTGAAAGCTGAAAAAACGGACACTGCAGTCATCCCCGGTGGTTTGATGTCCGTGCTCCAGCCACTAGATGTGAGTTTAAATAAACCATTCAAAGAATTTGTGCGTCAACAGTGGAACAAATTTGACTCAAAAACAGCCGATAAATATGAACTGTCTTCCGTGTATTCGTTTTTCCAAAATTGGCACCCTCTGTATAAGCCGACCCCTTAATTTTAGGACCAAAATTTAGGGCCAAATTCTTGGCTTATACACCGGAATTTACGGTAATACAGAACACAAATGAAAAACAGATATGAGGGGTGGTAAGTAAGATAGAAGCATTATATGGAATTCAAACAGAGGCATTGACAGCTTGCATTCAAACAACATTTTCAGTAAAGAAACTATAATATATAATACAATTAAAAGCTCTATGCTCAATTATATAAAACATTAGTAGTAAATCTCTGACTTCTAGACTGAAGGGAGTTCATTGTTGCTCTCTTTGGCATTAAAAGCACATGGATTTAGTATACAGGGTATAATTAAAAGTTTACATATAACAACAAGCAACTAAAACTTTAACAGTAAGCAGTGCAGTAGCCAATCTCAAAAGGACAGAGTCATAATGGTTAATTAGGCAAGTCAAATTTAATACACAAAAATGAGAAGAGATGCAGTGTGAAAGATAAAATGATAAACAAGGTAAATAGTGTAATTTTAAAGAGGGTGAAGTGGAGACTATTAATTCATAGGCTCAAAACTCTGAAGGCGGAGTGTCCTGACTTCAATTCTGATAACCATAATAACCCTAATGAAGAAGGTTTAAATTCTTGGAAAAAGTCCAGAAGAAATTTATGACACCACCACCCAAAATAGAGAATTTGAGTTCTAATAGAAATTAGGATTAAGATTAGAAAAACTGAGATCATTCTTTTTAAAACAAAGGTGGTAATGGGAATATTTGATAGAAACATTTACTGGGGGAATATGGTCTTACAGTAAAGGCAGCAACTAATTATGATTTGAAATCCAATACCTGAAAGGGATATTCAGGCAGATTTAATTGTAAGCTTCAAAAAGGGAATTTGCATTGCATTAGGTGAGAGGAAGGTAGTAAGATTTACTTGGATCTTTCATTTACAGAACTAACACAGGTACAAAGGGCAGAACAGACTATAAGATTTTTAAAACATAATTTAGTTAGGACAGCATTAACTATATTTTTGATTTGATGTTAATACTGCTTTATTATGAGTACTACTTTCATTTCAAAACAAAAAATGTCACCTTTGGAATCCATCTGCCATCTCTTCTTAATTGCTCATATTTATCTTGTTCTCTTAATAATTCATTGTATTCTTGGTTTCTTTCTATTCTCAATCTGTCCTGAAATTAATGACAAACTGCATATTATTGCAACAGAGTAATGTATAACAAGCAATATAAATTGAAACTGCAATTTCAGAATCAGCATTTCATAGTCACAGGTAAGTTAGGGACATAAAAAAATCAGATCAGTTCAGTATAATAAAAGGGAATAATACTTGAAAAAGCCTTTGTATGGCTACATATAAAATATGTCCTATGTTAGACCTCTGGAAATAGAAATTGAGAAGATTTAGAATAAGGGAACCATAGTGATAGCTAGGTCCTGGTGATCTAACAGAAAAGGTCCCAGGAATGAATGACCTCTACAAAGAGTAGAATTTCTCCATTTATGAAATTGAGAAAATGAAACCAAGTTGATTCTACTTAATTGAATTAAATATTTCTACTAAAATAATTCTTAAAAAACTAGGAATGTCAACATAAAATAAAAAAAATTCATGAAGTGACCATTTCATAGTCATGAATCTCTAAATTATGAAATAAAAAGTAGTTTCCATGTGACTATTTATCTGCTATATTCAGTTTTGGATCCCCACCCAGAATTTTATACACGTTAAAACTCACATAAACACTTCATAATTCTAAACCCTGAATTGTCTAATAGTTGTCCAATTAAATATTAGGACTCCCACCATATCTTCCTATTGCTTCTACTGTTAAGTTACTGGACCAAGTCATACAAAGTTTGTATTAAGTCACAGGGTTGGAGCAGAAGTGTGAAAAATAGTAATTTAGGTATTTTCACTTTCTTCTCCAGGCCATGCTTTGGTATTAACATTAGGAGATACACTCAGTGGCCACTTTATTAGGTACAGCTTTACACTTGTTCATAAATACAAATATCAAGTCAGCCAATCATGTGGCAGCAACTCAATGCAATACAGCATGCAGACATAGTCAAGAGGTTCAGTTGTTGTTCAGACCAAGTGTCAGAATGGGGAAGAAGTGTAATCTACGTGGCTTTGACCATAGAATGATTGTTGGTGCCAGATGGGGTGGTTTGTGTTTCTCAGAAACTGCTGATCTTCTGTGATTTTCACACACAACGGCCTCTAGTTTAGAGAATGGTGCGAGAAACAAAAAGCACCCAGTGAGCTGTAGTTCTGTGGACAAAACGACTTTGTTAATGAGAGAGGTCAGAGTTGAATGGCCAGACTCGTTCAAGCTGACAAGAAGGTGACAGTAACTCAGTACCACAGTGGTGTGCAGAAGAGCATCTCTGAATGCACAACACACCCCAAACTATGAAGTGGACGGGCTACAGCAGCAGATGACCACGAATAGTACCAGGTTACACATACAGTATATGCTGTGATAAGATCCAAGTCTGCACAACCTCTCTAGAGCAGTTAATTGTTACAAATTCCATAGACAATTTATCTAGAAACTATTATTATACAAGCAGAAATTTCTTATTATTAAATAACATGATGGCAATGGAGAAGTGCTCTATAGTGTTCATCGTAAATTTGGCTCCCTGGAAACTGAAGCCGAGTTATGCCATTTATTACTATTGTCTCAGAGCTAATTCCACTCCATTACCAGGTTTGACTGCTTGCTTCAGTGGAGCATTCTCAAATTGTAACTCAGCTCACTTGGGTGACTAAACCCTCTTGCATATCTTTGCTATTCCTAGACTTAACTATTCCAATACTCTCCTAGCAGGCCTCCCATCTTTCATAAGTTTGCTTGGACAAACTTCTGCTGCTTTTTTCATAATCCTTCCATCTCATTGTGATCTATATTGGCTCCTGTTCCAATAACAATTCAATTAAAAATTTGCATTTTTATTTTCAAATACTTTAAAATGGACTATTTTAAACATCCTGGAAATGAAATATGCTGGATAGAGCAGGTGAGATAAGACCACAGGCTTGAAATAGCATCATAACTTTTCAAATCTGGCCAACAATAACTGATTCAATGTTGTGAAAATGCATGTGTAGGGCATGCCTAGTGGATAACTTTGTTTGTTCCTATCACTCCCAACCTAATTGTTTGTGACCAAGCTTACCTTATTCTCAACAATGCACTTAATCTTCAATCTACAACCCAACTGACTTCCACTGCCAGTTTTACACAGAACAGTACAGCAAGGGCCCATCAGCACATGATATTGTACCAACCTATATAAACATACCCCATGGTCCAGCTAATCTTTCCCTTGTACACAGTCCATCTCCCTCCATTTTTCTTACATCTGTTTGTCTATCCAACAGTCTTTTAAATATCCCTATTGTATCAGCCTCTACCACCACTCCCGCAGTGCATTCCAGGCACCAACCACTTTCTGTAGAGAGAGAAAAAACTACCACTGGGGCCCACCTCCCCTAAACATTGCTCCACTCACCCTAAACAGATGATCTCGAGTATTACCCATTGACACCCTGGGAAAAAGTTGCTGGCTATCCATTCTACCAATGCTTCTCATAATCTTATACACCTCTATCAAATGCCATTGATACTCTGTTGTTTCAAAGAGAAAAGCCTGAACTCGCTCAGACATTACTCATAAGACATGTCCTCTAATCAAGGAAGCATCCTGGTAAATCTCCTCTGCATCTTTCCTATAATGATGCAACCAGAACTGAACACAATACTGAGAATTTTAGAGCTGCAACATTACCTCACAGCTTTTGAACTCACTCACCCAACCAAGAAAGGCCAGGACACTATATGCATTCTGAAACACTCTATCAACTTACACGGAAACTATGGATTTGGACTTCAAGATCCCTCTGTTCCTCCACATTGCTAAGAATCTTGCCACTAACTTTATACTCCACTTTTAATTTCAATTTTCAGGTCAGGTCAGGGCCTTGCCTTGCCACTGGTGCCACGTAGCCCAGTACTACCTGTCTCGGGTCAGGTTGTCGGTGACTCAACCGGCACACCCCCTGGTGCACTTCGGTTAAACAGGGAGGAGGGTGTGTAGGCACCCAGCAGGACTAAAAACAAAACCTGTCAAAGGGCGGATGAATTCTTTGTGAGTCAACGGCTACCTGTCTGTGTGAGGAGTGGCGCGCCACACAGTCTTTCATTTCGTGCCTCGTAAGGCATTATGATGACAGACAACCCAAAAAACCCTATACTTCTAGAGCCGGGAGTGCTCAGCAACTCTGCGGAACGCCCAGACCCAGGCCGAGACAGGCAGTATAAAGTTGCAACCTCAAACCTCACGGGGAGAGTTCAGCCGACAAGAGGGCCGAGCGAACTGCGCCTCTTTTGCGTTGTAAGGTAAAAACGATCATCTCAGCCTTCAACGCAAACACCATCTGCCTCTTGCCTCGATGCACAGAGTTGGCATCACAGGCCAGCAGATACAAGATCTCCATCCTGGGGATCCAAGAACACCATCATGTAAACCCTGACGAAGAGATAAGGTTCAGAGGTAGAGGGGATGCATCTCATCACCTCGTCTGTATGGAGAGAGCTGACGGCGATGTCAGCACTAGGTGGAGTAGGGCTGATGTTGAACCACAAGGAGAAGGAGGCACTGAGGGGCGTAGTATCAGTTAATGACAGAACCCTTACTGCGGAATTTGACGGAAACCCGGCAACCTCTGTCACTCCCCACACAACTGCAGTGAGGAGAAGGAGGTGGAGGCCTTCTACAGTAAACTTCACAAAGCTGTCACTTCAATACCGGCACATAACTTCCTAGCTGTGTTCGGCGATTTTAAAGCCCAGGTCAGACTGGAAGACGTTCCATACTCATACCAAGACTTTACCAACAGAAATGGACAATATCTAGTTGATTTCATCCAGGGACACAGACTCATTGCCGCCAACACACAATTCAAGAAGCGAGCTGGTAAACTGTGGACATATGAAAACAGAGCCTCCATCTACAGGAAACGGCTCGATTGCATCCTCATAAGAACAAAATGGTGTAATTGTGTGATCAACACAGAAGCCTACAGCACCTTCAACTCAGTCAGTTCTGATCACAGAGTAGTCTCAATGCAAGTGATACAGAGCCTGCGGCAACCCAAAGCCACAGGTCCCAAGGAGAAGATAGACTGGAAGGTATTCTCCTCACAACCTGTTCTTCAAGCCCAGTACACAGTGGAGGTGAGAAATCACTTCAGCCCACTGGAAAGGGAGGAGGAAGAGACTACCACCGACCGCTATCAACGGCTCACAGATGCACACACAGATGCAACAAAGAGTTTGCCTACTGTGAAGCAAATCAAGAAGAGTCAGATCTCAAAACATCCTGACGTCATCTCAGCAAGAAACGTGGTCAATGCTTGTCATGCCGAACTTAGAAGGAGTGAAACAGAAGAGCTAAGAGACGAGTTCAAGACAGCAAAGAAGAATCTCTTTGCCACCTACGACCGACTGAAGGAAGAAGAACTAGCTGAGAGGATTACAGAGATAGAAGCTACTAATGAAGACATGCAGCATGGAGAAGCATGGCGCCTAGTCAATGAGATCAGTAGACGGAAGGAGTCCCCATTAGGTCAAATAAATGGTAAAACAGCAGAGGACCATGTCCTGACATGGTTTACTCACTTTAAGAACCTGCTGGGAAGCCCTTCAACGATCACAGAAGAAGAAGATGACATACCCACGATACTAATGCAAGTCGACATCAGTGATGGCCCATTCACTATTGGGGAACTGAAGAAATATGCACTCAAACAGGGCAGGAGCACTGGACCAGATGGGATACCACCAGATGTCCTGAAGAACTGCGACCTGGATGACATCTTGCTGGATATATCTAATACGGCATTGACGAAACAACAGTGGTCACTCAAACATTATCCCAATCCCCAAGTCTGGATCCCTCACAAAGACAGATAACTACCGCAGCATCAGCTTGACCTGCATCTTAGCAAAGTTATACAATCGGATGATCTTGAACAGGATTTGCACCGCCATTGACCCTAAGCTAAGATTCAATCAGAATGGTTTTCGGAGAAGTGCACAACAGTAATGCAAATACTTGCTCTCCATAGGATTATTGAGGAAGTCAAGAAGAACAACCTACCAGCCCTGCTTACTTACATCGACTTTCGCAAAGCTTTTAACTCCATTCACCGAGGTAAAATGCTGAAGATCCTGAAAGCTTACAGAGTGCCAGACCATCTACTGAGAGCAATAGAGTCCCGCTATACCAAAACCATGGCGAAAGTTGTATCACCAGACGGAGAAACAGCAATGTTCGAGCTCCTAGCTGGTGTGCCGCAAGGAGACACTCTGGCACCCTACATCTTTATAATTGTCCTTGATTACGCTCTACGTCAAGCTACCAAAGATCATGACAAGCTTGGTTTTACCATAAAAACAGGGAGAACCAAAAGGGTCAGACCAGTTACACTCACAGATCTCGATTCTGCAGATGACATAGTCCTGCTCTCTGACCAGATGGAGGAAGCACAGCAGCTACTGACAAAAGTGGAAATTGAATGCAATAAAGTTGGACTTCACCTAAACGCTAAAAAGACAGAGTACATGGCGTTTAACTGCGACGAAGGTACTCTCAAGACCGTAGAGAATGATACCATTAAGAAAGTCTTTGACTACAAGTACCTCGGGTCAAGAATGATGAGCTTGGAGAAGGACATAAAGATACAGAAGGCGCTGGCATGGAGGGCTATGAACGACATGAAGGAAATCTGGAAATCAAACCTGACCAGAGGGCTTAAAAGGAGGATTTTCATAGCAGTCATAGAGTCTATTTTCACGTACGGACGCGAGACGTGGACACTCACCAAGATGATGCGAAAGTCTCTAGATGGTTGCTATACACAAATGCTCTGGATTGCTCTTGATGTGTGTTGGCAATAGCAAACGACAAATGTTGAGCTCTACAACAACCTACCAATGTTCTCTACTAAAATCGAGGTGAGAAGACTGTAACTAGCGGGGCACTGTCTACGCCACCCTGAGCTACCTGCCAGCCTAGTCATCATATGGGAGCCCAAGCACGGAAGAATGAACCCTGGGCGCCCTCCCAAGACCATGGTCAACCCGCTCCTAGAAAACAGTGGCGCGGCTAATGTAGATGAACTGAACACACTGATGAGGGAGAGGGAAAAGTGGAGAGTCTGTCATCGTGCCCAACACCGGCCCCCTAGGCCTGAGTCGACATAGTAGTAGTAGTTTAATTTCAATCTTCCAAATTGTACAACTTCACACTTTACAAGATTGAGCTCCATCTGCCATTTCTCCACTCAACTCTGCATTATGTCTTTATCTATTTAACTGTTGACAACCCTCTACACTATCCACAAAACCTACAAGCTTTGTGTTATCTATAAACTTACTAAAACACCCCTCCACTTCCTCATCCAAGTCATTTATAAAAATCACAAGAAGCAGGGGTCATATTGAAATCACTTTGGAGGACAGGCCTTCACATATGTTAGGCCTGTACTATGAAACAAGATGCTCTGGATTTTGAGAGAGACAGAATCTTGTACCTTGAGGCCTCGTGTAAAAAAAGTCCTAGAAACACTGCTACATTAACATACTTTTTAAGGTGTCAGACTATTTCTACTCTACAAATACAGTGGATTCTGTTAATGGGCCATCATCTTATCGAGGCAGCTGCTTACTTGGGACAACTCTTAAAGAACAAAAACTGATCGAGAAAATTGCTGGGATTCCCCTCCCCTCGTCTATTTGGGAAAAATGGTACATGCCACTTAATTAGGACAGGAGACTGTTGCCAAACAGTTTCCAACTAGCACCAGTCATGCTTAGAGCAAAGAGTTTTGAATAGTGTCAGTTTCATGTGTCTATGCTCAAAAAGCAGTGAATTTTCAGTCACTAATAGTTGGCGAGTAATAAACAGTAAGACAATTTAGAAATGTTTTGCTCACTGCCGCTTGGAGATGCCAGAAACAGCCTGGAGGGAAATGATCTCACTATTTCAACAAGTTAGGAACTACAAAGAATTTGAAGGTGTCGACAATCATCTTGAATGTTACAATGAAAATGAAGATTTAGAGGATGTAATCATTGAAAGCACTGTTCCAATCTGCACGAAGTGTCTGCACTGATTTTGCTCACTTATAATCAGTCAAAAGAATATGTCAGCATACACAGAATAAATTTCTCCATTGATAATTATTAAGAACCAATGCAGTTATACAGTGCTGTAGTATTTTTGGTAGTGTTCTAATATGTTGCAACACCACTTAAATACAGAATTTAATACTCAGTTAAACGGTGCATAGCTTGCTTTTTTTTAAAAATACCTTTTTTAAAATATTTCCATGAAACCAGCTAACTGGGACAGCTGCTTAATTGGGACAAATGTACTGGTCCCAATGTGCCCAAAGAAATCAGAATCCACTGCACTTACAGATCTAATTTCAGCAATGCAGTCAAAGCAATAAGCTTAAAAAAAATTAGCTTTATTTGTCACATTGAAATATACAGTGAAATGCATTGTTTCTGTCAAATCAAATCAGCAAGTATTGTACTGAGCAGCCTGCAAGTGTCGCCATACTTCCAGCACTAACATAGTTTACTTATACATCCTTTGGAATGGGGGAGGAAAGCCACAGGTCACAGAGAGAATGTGCAAACTCCTTACAAACAGCAGCAGAAAGTCGAGCCCCTATCTTACAGTGGCACTGTAAAGCAAACCCACTAACCACTATACTTGTAGTACATACTCCAGTGCTATAGCCATAAATTAGAGAGGCAGAACATAAATCATAAGACATTGTACTTTGTGACGAGTGAAAAGTGGAATCTATGGCAAGTGCATCTGCCATGAGTGCTTGTAGCTCAATGAAACTCAGCTCAGAGATAGTGATAGTGAGTTGGAGTCTGGGATGTGGACATCGCAATGTGTCGGGATGGGAGAATATTACCGGGACACATTTCTTCAGGACAAATGTACATCCTTTAAACTGGTCAGTTAAGTGAGAAAGAATCGAGTTAGGTATAGGGCTCCAGTACACAGCAATGCTGGTCAGAGTCTCAGCCCTTGTACCTGATATCAGGTATGAAGTTTTCAGCCTGCAAAGATTGTAGAATGGAAAAATAAAACACACAAAGCACCTTGGACTGAAAAAAGAGTGGTAAAGAGGACGTGTTATTAGGAGACATTGCTTAGAATAGCTGTGAGAACAAGATCCATATGCTGTACTGGAATAGAAAGGGACATTGCAATTGTTCATATGGGAACCAATGACATGGATAAGATAAAATATGTTCTGATGAAGGAACATAAGTGGCTAAGACCCAAATTAAAGACAACAAAAGTGATAACCATTGAATTATGACCTCAGCTACATATAAATTGTGAATAAGATCAATTGGATTGAATGTATGGGTCAAAATCTGGTCAGTTATGTGGGGTTTAATTCTTGTCCAGACCCAGGCCAAAGCGCGCGTGTGTGTGACAATGAATATAGCATCCATAAATACAAGAAAAGTTATTATAATTTAACGGCCATTACACATATTAAAGTGATGAAAGTTGAAAATTAATACTCCAGGTTACCTTAAAATAGCAATTGGAAGAGGAGCTGGGTTTTAGAGAACAGGATTAGGTTGTAAAAAAAGAAGAATTCTAGTACAGAAAATCAAGTATCAGTTTATCAGAAAATAAGTAATAGCAAAGAACAGAAAACACCGATGTGAGTTGTATACAGGCTCTCAAGTTGTATACAGGCTCTCAAACAGCAAGGACAATGTCAGGCACAGTACAAATTAAGAAACTGGGAAATGCAGTGACTAAAATATTCATGGGAACTTCAATCTACAACCAAAGTAGCCATGATAGCATGGAAGAGAATTAATGGAGTTTATAAAAGATGATAATCTAGATCAATGTATCAAAGAACCAATGAGAAACAGGCAGCTTTAAATCTAGTATTGTATAATTGATTATATGCAACCTGTAAGAAATAATGTTTATTAAATGTTATACACAGGTGAAAGTGATTTAATTCATTGTGGGATTAATCAGTTTTTAAATAGAAATAAGAAAACTATAAATCATATGGTCATGATAGATTGCAAAACTGCAATAAAAGTATGAAAGTAAACAAACAATTGCTACCTTCTGAAGAACTAATACAAGTAATATATTTCCCTTTAAGATAAAATAAAACAGGAAAAGTATTCCAGAAGTGATTTTCACGTTAAAGATGGCATAACATTAGATCAAAAGAAGAGGTTGATTAGATTGCTAAAGGCAACAAACACAACTAATGGTAAATTTCAGAATTCAGCAAAGGATCAAAGCATTAATAAAGAAAGGGAAAGTAGAATGGATGAGTAGGCTAACAAGAGAGACAATTAAATAATGAAAGGAAAATGACAAACTTTAATTGTGGCTCACATACAAATCGTCTTTTTGTCTGACATTATAGATACAGGAAACTTCCCAGCAATCATGGAATTCTACAGAGCTGTGGTAACTAAGGGGTTCAAAGAATTTAGTGTTAATAAACACTAACTTTGTAGAAATTAATTGAAGAAAGCAATAAATTCATGAATACTAATTAGTTATGCCACATGGATTCATTAAAACTGAGACCACTTGGAATTACTTTGAGATTGTAATAGCGGAATAGATTAGGGCGAAGCAGTGTATTTAATCTTTGGAGATGCTACACAAGAAATTATTGAACAAAATTGCAGCATGTTGTATTGGAGATAATTTACTGATGTTAGTTGAGAATCGATTAATGGGCAGAAAACAGAATAGGAATAAACAGATCATTTTAGGTTACATAGAAAACCTACAGCACAATACAGGCCCTTCGGCCCACAGTGCTGTGCCGAATATGTACTTACTTTAGAAATTACCTAGGGTTATCCCATAGCCCTCTATTTTCCTAAGCTCTATGTACCAATCTAAGAGTCTCTTAAAAGGTTGGGAGACTTAACAAATGAGGTGACACAAGTATGAGTGCTGGGGCTCCAGTTGTTCATAATCTATATTAATGATTTAGATAGGGGAAATCAAGTGCATTCATGATTGCTGATGGTACAAATCTAGGTTACTGGATAGGTCAGCTGGAAAATGTAAAGGAGCATCAGGGATATAAACAAACTGAGCACCGTGAGGATATGGTAGATGAAATGTATTGTGGAATAATGCAAGGGCATCCACTTTAGAAGCAAAATAGAAAGGTTCTTTTATTTAAATAGTGAGAAACTGAAAAGCACTGGTCTTCAGAGGGACCCGAGTGTCTTTATGTATGAATCAATGAAAGTTAAAACAGTCTAACCCCGTGTTATGGGTGTTTGTGTTCCTAGAAAAATGCCTTTATTACGATTTTCCAGAATGCAAAACTGTTAACTGCACATGCATCAAGAAATAAGAGTTGAAAATTATATTTATCTTTTTTCTACTTAAATTCTATAAGAGCAAATGTTAATCCATAGCTCAAATTTTTAAGTAGTGATTTGCAAATTCTGTGAAAATGAATTTCCATTATCTGAATGCAGATTACACGCAGGAGTCACCTGTATGCAGTCCAAACAGGTAATAACAAAGGAGAACATTTTGTTGGCTTTTTTACAAGAGAATTTGAGTACAACTTAAGTGCTAGCAATCTGACTTGGTCTTCCTAACAACAGAAGCATATACTTGTAACAGAAGGTATACAAAATGTTCACCAGAATGATACCCAATATGGAGAGCTTGTCATGTGAGGAGAGGTTAGGCAAAGTTACCCGAATGTCTATTAGAAGTATGAAAGATCTGACGGAAACAAAGTTTTTAGTGGCTTGATACAGAGATGATTTTCCCCAGCTATGGCGCCTAGAACCACAGATCACAGTACTGGCGACCCTTGCATTACAGCTGTTCTAGTTTAGGAAATTCACCCTTTCAGAAATAACGACCCAAAAATCTAAGCTACATAATAAACTTTGCTCTTACTGAACTTATGTTTGTATTTCTTTCTGCAGGCGCAACTGAAGTAATTTTTAAGCACAACAGATTTATTTCGTAGTCTAGCTATTTATCTCCTTCTCCAAAAGATTTTCCATATTATTTACTCTCAAGATGTTTGAAACAGAGCCAGCAGGTTTAAGAGCAAGTTATAAACCTAAATGACCCATTATCTGTTGTGAGTTGTATTATTACACTATCTTAACTATATTTGGTATACAGTTGTAAGTGTGTACTGCCATGAATCTACAGTCACCTTCATCTCCAAATTACAGCTGCTAGCTACTTGTCAGCCAGCAGCTGCATTGTCAGTTACTTGTCAGCTTCCAAATTAAGTCTCTAAGATGACCAATGGCCCTGAATTAGCAGCTGCAGTACTTCTCATTACCATTCATTTCTTCACATATTGAATATTATCAAATATTCTGAAGAGGGCTGTAGAGGCTTTGTTACGTTGATTCAAGGCAGAAATCAACAGAACTTTTTAGATATTTAGGAAACAAGAGGATATGTAGTAAGCATAGGAAAATAGTAGAAAGGTTAAAAAAAATCTGCAGTAATCTTCATGAACGGTGGAACAAGCACAACATCATCAATATTCTTCTCATGCACTTTTCTCACGTTTATTTTCAAGGGAAGCAAAAATGTTAAACATTTGACTTTCACAACACGAGAAAAGAAGGCTCTTGAAAGATTCAGATTTATGCAGATGAACCAACTGAGGCATAAGCATGAAGTAAATTGTGATGTCACTAAAAAGCACTCAGAAAAATCAAACCGACAGGTTCAAAAACAGTGTATCATCTTAGATGCTATGCACATGCCATTAAATAAATTACTTAAATTTAATATTGAAACCTATTTTTAGAAAGTTTAAAAATAATGCATAAAGCACTCAAAGAAAATACTAAGACTGTAAGCAATGGGAGCAGAATTAGACCATTCAGCCAATCAAGTCTGCTCCATCAATCCATCATGGGTGATTTATACCCGTCTTAAACCCATTCTCCTGATTTCTCCCTGTAATCTTTGACACCCTTACTAATCAAGAACCTATCAACCCCGTTCACTTTACATATACCCTAATGAATTGGCCTCAACAGTCACCTGGGGCAATGAATTCCAGATTCACCTCAATCTAGCTAAAGAAATTCTTCCTCATCTCTGTTCTTTCTTTCTTTTTAAATCTTTTTATTGAGTAAGTATACAAAAAAGGTAAGCCATATAAACATTAATACAATGTTAAAGTATAATAAAATTCCAAAAGATAACAATTCCAAAAAGAAAATACTACAAACAATGTAATTTAAGCATAAGAAACCAAGATAACATAATAGTATACTAGATTTTATATATATCAATGGAAAAAAAGAAAAAAAAACCCCAAAAAAAAACCCACCGTGCAACTAACTAAAAGCAAAGCAAAGCAATGGGCTAACTTGAAACCAAACAGAGTTAAACTTAAAATCACGTCCTCAATCCCGACCTCCATTAAAACAGTGAAGAAAAAACAAGAAGGGTAAATATTACATTAAATGAAAATATCGCATAAAAGGTCCCCAAATCTGTTCAAATTTAAATGAAGAATCATAAAGGTTACTTCTAATTTTCTCCAGATTCAAACATAAAATCGTCTGAGAAAACCAAAAAAAGGTAGTTGGAGCATTAAGCTCTTTCCAATGTTGTAAAATACATCTTTTCGCCATTAAAGTAAGAAATGCAATCATTCTACGGGCTGAAGGGGAAAGATTACTAGAAATTTTAGGTAGTCCAAAGATAGCAGTAATAGGGTGAGGAGAGATATCTATATTTAATACCTTAGAAATAATATTGAAAATATCTCTCCAAAAAGTTTCCAAAGTAGGGCAAGACCAAAACATATGAGTTAAAGAGGCTATCTGCCCCGAACATCTATCACAGAAAGGATTAATATGCGAGTAAAAACGCGCTAACTTATCTTTGGACATATGTGCTCTATGCACCACTTTAAATTGAATAGGGAATGTTTAGCACAAATAGAGGAAGTATTAACTAATTGTAAAATCTGCCCCCAATCATCCACAGAAATGGTAAGCCCCAATTCCTGTTCCCAATCTACCCTAATCTTATCAAATGGAGCTTTCCTGAGTTTCATAATAATATTATAAATCATAGCCGATGCACCTTTCTGACATGGATTAAGGTTAATTATCCAAGCTAAAATATATATAGGAGGAAGCATTGGAAAGGAAGGAAGTATAGTACTTAGAAAATTTCTAACTTGTAAATATCTAAAAAAATGTATTCTTGATAGGTTATATTTATTAGATAATTGTTCAAAAGACATAAGGGAACCATCTAAAAATAAATCCAAAAACCGTAAAATACCCTTAGTCTTCCAAGTTTGAAAAGCGCGATCCGTAAAAGAGGGAGGAAAAAATATGTTACCTAAAATAGGAATCGCTAACCCGAATTGATTAAGATCAAAAAATTTTCTGAATTGAAACCAAATACGCAAAGCATATTTAACGATCGGGTTAGAGACCTGCTTAAGGCGTTTCGAATCAAAAGGAAGAGATGAACCTAAAATAGAACCAAGTGTATAACCCTGAACAGATTGTAATTCCAATGCTACCCATTTAGGAATAGATAGTATATCCCGGTCAAGTAACCAAAATTTCATATGTCGAATATTAATAGCCCAATAATAAAATCTAAAGTTAGGTAATGCTAAACCTCCATCTCTCTTAGCTTTCTGTAAATGTATTTTACCCAGTCTCGGATTCTTATTCTGCCAAATAAATGAAGAAATTTTAGAGTCGACTTTATCAAAAAAAGATTTAGGAACGAAAATTGGTAATGCCTGAAACACATATAAAAATTTTGGCAAAAAAAACATCTTAACTGCATTAATACGACCAATCAAAGTTAAATATAAAGGAAACCATTTAGATGAAAGTTGAGTAATATGGTCTATTAATGGTAAAAAGTTAGTCTTAAATAAATCTTTATGTTTACAAGTAATTTTAATCCCAAGATATGAAAGGTGATTATTAATCAATTTAAATGGAAATTTATAATATAAGGGAAGATGTTTATTAATCGGAAAAAGTTCACTCTTACTAAGATTTAATTTATAACCTGAGAAAAGACCAAATTGTGCTAATAACTCTAAAACAGCAGGAATAGATCTCTCAGGATTAGAAATATATAAAAGTAAATCATCAGCATAGAGTGATAATTTATGGGACTTTAATCCCCGAGTTATCCCAGTAATATTTGAAGATTCTCGAATAGCAATTGCAAGAGGTTCTAATGCAATATCAAATAATAGGGGACTAAGAGGACAGCCTTGTCGAGTACCACGAAAGAGAGGAAAAAAAGGTGAGTTTAAAGAATTAGTACGAACCGAGGCTACAGGGGAGTGATATAACAGTTTAATCCAGGATATAAATTTCAGGCTAAAATTAAACATTTCAAGCACCTTAAATAAATAAGGCCATTCTACTCTATCAAAAGCTTTCTCGGCATCTAAAGAAATAACACACTCAGGAACATTTTGTGAGGGAGTATAAACGATATTTAACAATGTACGAATATTATAAAAAGAGTAACGACCTTTAATAAAACCCGTTTGGTCTTCTGAAATAATAGAAGGAAGTACTTTTTCTAGTCTATTTGCTAATAACTTAGAAAAAACTTTAGAATCAACATTTAATAAAGATATTGGTCTATAAGATGCACATTGAGCAGGGTCTTTATCCTTCTTTAGTATTAAAGAAATTGATGCTCTATTAAAAGATTCCGGAAGTTTACCAAGTTTCAAAGAAGCCTCAAAAACCTGATAGAGCCAAGGAATCAATAAAGAAGCAAAACATTTATAAAATTCAACGGTAAACCCATCAGGGCCAGGAGCTTTCCCCAGATTCATAGAAAAAATAACATTCTTAATCTCATCCATTGTAATGGAAGTATCTAATAAAGAAGACATATCCTGTGAAATCTGAGGAAAGTCTAACTTATCTAAAAAATCATTCATATATTTAGAATCTCGAGGAGACTCTGATTGATATAAAGAAGAATAAAAATCACAAAAGGTTTGATTAATCCCCACATGATCCAATATCAATCGATCATTTTGGTTATAAATCTGATTGATTTGAGATTTAACATAATTAGATTTCAATTGATTAGCCAGCAGCTTGCCAATTTTATCACTGTGAACATAAAAATCACTTCTTGTTTTCTTTAATTGGTTTACAATCGAGGACGAGAGTAGTAAACTGTGTTCCATTTGAAGTTCAGTTCTTTGTTTGTATAGCTCCTCAGAAGGAGCCATAACATATTTCTTATCAATTTCTTTAATCTTGTCCACAATTGCCATCTCCTCCTGCTTCTGTTTCTTCCTCAAAGCAACGGAATACGAAATAATCTGACCCCGAATATAGGCTTTAAAAGTGTCCCAAAGAGTGTTAACCGAAATATCTTCTGTATGGTTAATTATAAAAAAAAGCTCAATCTGTTCATTCATAAAATTAACAAAGTCCGAGTCCTGAAGCAACAGCGAATTAAAACGCCATTGTCTATTGTTTGGTATATTGGCCATAATTTTAATAGAAAGCTTAAGTGGAGCATGATCCGAAATGGTTATAGAATCATAATCACATTTAATCACTGAAGGAATGAGACGAGAATCAATAAAAAAATAATCAATTCTTGAATAGGAATGATGAACATGTGAAAAAAAGGAAAAATCTTTTTCCTGAGGATGCAGAAAACGCCAAATATCCGTCGACCCAGAATCAGAAAGGAAAAAATTAATCAAATTTGCAGATTTATTAGGTAAAGTCCGTAAAGGAGCCGAACGGTCCAAAGCTGGAGATAAACAGGTATTAAGATCTCCGCCCCAAATCAATGAAAACTCGTTCAAATTCGGAAACTGATCAAACAATGATTTATAAAATTCCGGACAATCCATATTAGGAGCATAAACATTAACCAAAACTACTTTTTTATTAAATAGTAAACCACTAACCAATAAAAATCTACCATTCGGATCAGAGATAATATCCTGTTGTATAAAAGTAACTGAGGAATCTATAAAAATAGAGACGCCTCGAATCTTAGCATTGGAGTTCGAATGAAATTGTTGTCCCTTCCAGAATTTGAAAAAACGTAGTCTGTCCCCCCTTCGTACATGGGTCTCTTGTAAAAATAAAATTTGTGCTTTAAGTCTCCGGAACACTTTAAAAACTTTTTTTCTTTTAATAGGATGATTAAGACCATTAGTATTCCAGGAGACAAAATTAATAATAGACTCCATAAATCCTAAAGTCAACCCACGACAAGGAGGATTGACAATAGGCGCGACCCACAAACCCGGAGAGGAAACAGAACATACAAAAGATACCGGGGAAAAGGACGCAACCAGTACTTCAATAATGTATATAGCCCAAAGAAAAACAAACTAAAACGTGAAGCCCCTCCCGCCACCCCCCAGCCCAAGACCCCAAGGCAAAATCTAAAGCAGACCCGCCAGAAAGAAGCAAGCGCTAAAACTACCCCCATGACTTCCGGTATACGCTCCCTAAAAAAAAGGTATAAATATGAAAAGGATCAGCTAACTGTAAAACAGTAAAAAAATAAGTTAAAAAAAGTTAACTCAATTAGAATACACACAGAACAGAACAAAAGCCGGAAAATATATATTAAAAAAAAACCACAATAAACCTCAAACTCATGAATAGACACAGCAACAAAAAAAAATAGGATTATTAACATAAAGTGATTATAAAAAGCAAAACAGAATAAAATTTAAACAAAAACTACAAAATTTAAGGCCGCACAGGAAATACGTAAGATGACAAAAGGGAAGTAACCACCCAGAATCCCCTGGGAAAAGAAAGAAATGACGCAGTTAAAAAGAAAGTTTAGTAGCCATATTAAGAAATCGAAAGTAAACTTTTCTGCCCAAATAGGGCACAGAAAAGTTAAAACCAACCAATTCACAGCCTCCGATCGACGGAGAAAATTAAAAAGAAAGCAATTAAGATGTTGGAGATGAAAGTTGATCCAGATAACTCTGGGCATCCGATGGAGAATCAAAAAAACGAAGGGCTCCATCTGCCATGCGAATCCTTAGACGTGCAGGGTACAGCAGCGCTGGTCTTAAATCCCTCTTATAGAATTCCGACATCACGGATCTGTAACGGACCCGTTGGTCCCAGATTGGTTTACTGAAATCTTCCACGAATCGGAACTTAAGATCCGAAAAATCAATGAAACCTTTAGATCGAGCGAATCGAAACAGTCTCTCCTTGTCTTGAAAGTAATGAAAACGTAAGATAACATGCCTAGGTCTATCTGACCTAGACGAGTATGATGGGATTCTGTGAACACGATCCAGTAGCGGTGGTTGGTCAGGAAATACAGTAGGGAATGCATCTTTTAAAAGTTGGGAGAAATATTTCATGGGGTTGTTACCTTCAGCGGCTTCCCTCACGCCAATCATTCGTAAATTCTGCCGTCGCATTCTAGATTCCAAGTCAGAGTTTTTAAAAGTCAAAAAGTCAAGTTTCTTCTTCATTACATTAATTGTTTCTTCGATTTTCCCCATCTTAAGCTCACTTTGTTGCGCGAATTTTTGAAGATCAGATATAGCCGACTGATGTTCCGCAATACATGTTTGCATCTTATCAATTAAAGCGGCAATTTTCTGGAAATTAGTTGAGATTTCCGTATGAATCAGGTCTTTAACAGGGCCTGCAATTTCCGCACGAATCATCTCCCTAACAGAGGTTGAGATTTCCCTCTGAATTAACTCCGCTATCGCTTTCAAAGTCACCGGTGATTCAGTCGGAGGGAGATCCGTAGCTTTCGGTTTAACCGGAGGTTTACCATCCTTACCGTCTTTCTCGTTCTTAGACATAGCAGATCTAAGTTCCATCCAGTTGTCGGAGAATTCAGTTTAATTCAAAGTATTGTAAGAGTTGATGCCTTAATGGTTAATTAAAGTATAGCTGACCATAGAGAAAAAAAACTCAGAGGTAATGGAGCGAGTCAAGAACGCGACTTCACTCCATGAGCGCTACCGGAAGTCTCCCCATCTCTGTTCTAAAGGAGTCTCAGAATCCTTTTATTCTGAGGCTCTGACCTCTGCCAGCACAACCTCTCTTAGATAAGGAGTCCAAAACTGCTCAGAATGCTCCAAGTGATGCCTCATCAATGCTTTATAAAGCCTTAAGTATTATATACTTGCTTTTATATTCTAGTATTCTTATATTTGCCTTCCTTACCACCAACCCATCCTTCAAGTTAACCTTTAGGGAATGCTGCACTAGGACTCTGGTCACTTTGCACCTCTGAATTATGAATTTGCTTCTTATTTAGAAAATACACTACACCTTTATTCCTTCTACCAAAGTGCATGACCATACACTTCCCTATGCTATATTTCATTTCTTTGCCCATTTTCCTAATCTGTCCAAGTCCTTCTGCAGTATCCCTGCTTGCTCAACACTACCTGCCCCTCACCCATCTTTGTATCATCCACAAACTTGGCCACAGAGTTATCAACCATCCATGTGCAATAATTATTCAGCTATATATTTATTTTCCCACTTTTTATTACTCTCCCCTCCCCCTTTTGTGAGCTCAGAACAATCCAGCTTGACTCATTAAGTTCATCTTTATACTTTGCAATTCACAAATCCTACTTTTCTTTGTGCTACTCTCTGAATGCCCCCATCAATTACCAGATATCCACTTTTATGTTTATACAATATATTGCACAGAGTCAGGACCTTTGTCCCAATTAGTCCATGCCAACCATGATGCCCAACCAATGAATCTTTTTTTCTGCATTCAGCCATATCCCTCCATACCCTGCCACTCCATGTACTTCTTAAATTATGCCTAAACCATTTCTTCTGGCAGTTCATTCCATATACTCAGCACAGTCTGTATGAAAAAGCTGCCCCTCAGGTCCCTTTTAAATCTTTTCCCCTCTAACCTTAAAGCTATGCTCACTAGTTTTAGTCGCCCCGGACCAAAACGTTGACTGATTATTTCCATGGATGCTGCCCGACCTGCTGAGTCCCTCCAGCTTGTAGTGAATGTTGCTTTGACCCCAGCATCTGCAGAATATTTTGTGTTCTTGAACTGCTGCAGTTCCCGAGTTGTAGATATACCCACACTGCTGTTAGGGAGGGAATTCCATGATTTTGACACAACAACAATGAAGGAACGGTAATATGTTTCCAAGTCAGGATGGTGAGCAGGATTTCCAAGTGATAGTGTTCTCAGTTATCTGCTGTTCTTGTCCTTCTAAATGGTACTGCTCATGGGTCTGGAAGGTGCTGCCTTAGGAACTTTGGTGTTTTGTTGCAGTGCATCTTGTAGATTGTACATACTGCTGCAACTGTTGATTGATGGTGGAGGGGTTGGATGCTTGTGGAAGCAGCACCAATCAAGTGGGCTGCCTTGTACTGGATGGTGTCAAGCTTTTTGAGTGTTGATGGAACTGCACTCATCCAGGCAAATGGCGAGTATTCCATGACACTCCTGACCTCAGCCTTGTAGATGGTGGACAGGCTTTGGGGAGTCAAGAAATGAGTTACATGTCACAGGATTCCTAGACTTTGACCTGCTCTGGTAGCCACAGTGTTTATATGGCTAAACCAGTTCAGTTTCCTGTCAATAATAACCCCCAGGATGTTGATAGTAGGGGATTTGGTGATGGTGATGCCACTGAATGTCAAGGGGCGATAGTTAGAGCCCCTCTTGTTAGAGATATTGCCTGGCACTTGCATGTTTTGAATGTTACTTGCCACTTGTCAGCCCAAGCCTGGATACTGTCCAGGTCCTGCTGGATTTGGGTATGAACTGCTTCACTATCTGAGGAGTCACGAATGGTGCAGAACATTGTGCAGTCATCTGCAAACATCTTCACTTCTGACCTTATGATAGTTCAGAAGGTCAGTAATGAAGCAACTGAAGATGGTTGGTCCTCGGACACTTCCCCAAGGAACTCCCGTAGTGTTGTTCTGAGGATGAGATGATTGAGCTCCAACTACCACAACCTGTGTCAGGTATGATTCCAACCAGCGGAGGATTTTCCCCCTAATTCCCACTGACTCCATTTAAGCTAGGGCACCTGGATGCCATACTCGGTCAAATGTTTCCTTGATGTCGAGGGCTATCACTCTCACCTCCAGTATTCAGCTCTTTGGTCCTTGCTTGGACCAAGGAGGTGATCAGGTCAGAGTTGAGTGACCTTGACAGAATCCAAACTGAGCATCCATAAGGAGGTTATTGCCGAGTAGGTGCTGCATGATAGCACTGCCGATGACCCCTCCATTACTTTCCTGAGGATTGAGATTAGGCTGATAGGGCAGTAATTGGCTGGATTGGATTTGTTCTGTTTCTTGTGTACAGAACATACCTGGGCAATTTTCCACATTGCCAGGTAAATGCCGGTGTAGTAACTGTACTGGAACAGCTTGGCTAGTAGCACGGCAAGTTCTGGAGCACAAGTCTTCAGGACTATTGCCAGAATTTTGTCTGGGCCCTTAGCCTTCGCAGTATCCAGTGCTTTCAGTCGTTTCTTGATACCACGTGCAGTGAATCAGATTGGCTGCATACTGACATCTGGGATGCTGGGTTTTTCTGGAGGTGTCTGAGCTGGATTATCTACTCGGCACATCTGACTGAAGATTGTTTCAAATGCCTCAGCCTTATCTTTGGCACAGGTGTGGTGGGCTCTCTATCACTGAGGATGGGGATATTTGTGGAGCCTCCTCCTCCAGTGAGTTGTTTGTTTGTCCACCACCATTCACGGATGGATGTGGCAGGACTACAGAGCTTAGATCTGATTCGTTGGTTGTGGGACCACTTAGCTGTTATCGTTTTATTTATGCTTCTCATAATTTTAAACATTTAAGGTCACTCATCATTCCCTTATATTCCAAGTAACAAATACCAAGCTTTGCCAACCTCTCCCTATAACTCAGGTTCTCGAATTCTGGCTACATCCTCAAATCTTTTCTGCACTCTTTCAAGTTTAACCACATCTTTTCTATACAAGGTGAGCAAAACTGTACACAGTACCCCAAGTGCAGCCTCACCAATTTACACAACTGCAACATAAGGTCACAATTCTAATACTCTGTGCCCTGACTAAAGTTTATCTTCATGATTACCTCAGTTTCACCTCATCTCTTCCCACAGATGTGGGCTACCCTGCTGAGCATATCCATCACTTTTAGTTTTTATTTGAGATTAACTGAAATTATTGGAGTCAGTTTATGTCCAGAATTTATTAGATGCTTAATTAGGTATTGATCTTCAATGTGGTAATGGGTTTCAAGTTCGTTTAATAATCATTCAACCATACATGAATATAGCCCAACAAAACAGATTTCCTCCGGGGCCAAACCGCAACACATATTACTAACAGCACAGTCAGAAAGAAAAAAAAGATAAAAATAATATAGCCCAAGTCATTAGATAGCAAAGAAAGCATCTGAAACAAATATATAAGAATTTCAAATTCAAGTCATGGAGGACTGATAGCATCGGCAAAGTTACCAGAAATAGCGTTAGGTGAACTGAGGATTGCAGGCAATTTTTGGAAGATGATATAATACTTGTATATCTATATCATCCATGCTAACAACTGTTTAACTGATAACCTTCTCACTTTCAACTCAGGCGTATTAACTAATGTCAAAGAAATTTTCATTTAATCTATTTATTTAGTTACGAAGTTAAACAAACTTGCTCTAAAAACTTACCTTTGCTGATTTTCTGTCAGAAATGGGAAGTGAAAGGTTTTCAACTGTTGGCTGCAACTCCCTTTCAATCCTAGAATTTTTCTGCAATAGCAAAGACCTAGAATCAATAATTTTAAAGCAATAAAATTCACTTCTTTGAATACACAATTCAGCCATTGATTCCTAATGTTTTTTAGGACTCCATGCAGACCTGGAGCTACAAATATTAATATCTCTAAAGTTAAACTAAAAAAAAATCTCAAATAGATGGCATTGTCACTCTCCTATATTTTTGCTCTTTCCCATTAACACTTCTGTCTTTTGCATTTCGTTCATCTTGTCAACTATGTCAGTCAAATCATGACACTTTTCCTCCTTCTTATCTACCTAGCTCTGTTACATTTAACAGCACTTAATTATAGTAGCATTACAGGATCTGGAAGCGTCTATGCAACTAGCACCAACATGAAAATACAAAAGCAGAACATCAAGAGAGCTATGGTCTAGTATAATGTAAACTGCACTCTCATCCAGCACCATCTTATTTTTGTAGAGCTGCTGACTCACAAGATTTAGGGTGCCATGTGTATGGAGACTGCACATTCTCACTTTGACAACATAGACTCTCCCTCTTTCCCCACGCCCCACTAGGTACTCCAACTTCCTCTTATATTACAAAGATGTATTAGTTGGAAAATTAATTAGTCACTGTAAATTCTGTCCAGTATTCTTGGGTAGCCAGAATTGATGAGCATGTGAGGATTGATTATCAGGAAAAAAAAAGGAGGGGGAGAAAAGACTGATGTAATTGCTCTAATTGCCAGTATAGACTCAATTACCAAATGGCCTCCTTCCGTTGTAAGGAAAATATGAAAACATAAACATTTAGCACTGAATATTAAGAATATTGTATATTCTGTCAACGAAGGCAATGCGAAGTTAAGATGGCACTAAACAGCGACTCCTTTGCTTGCATCTTTGGAAACAGCTTTATTTCTATCTCTGATATCTTTTTTTTTCCCCCTTTTCAGGGTGTGGGAGGTTCTTTTGAAGACCCTGACCTGGAGTTACACTCTGACTTCGATTCTTTGAGGGAATGAGACCCACTCTCTGGGCCTCACGACCAGCCGCTTGATAAGGGTGCGGCCTGGAAGATAAGCACACCTTCAGAATTCCGGGATTTCGTGGCTGTGGTGATGTGCTGATTCTAGGCTGGTGCCCCTGACTGAAGTATTGCAGGAGAACACAGAACATCGGGAGCAACGGGTTAGCTGCTGGGGGTTGTGTGCCTGGACAGCTGCGCATTTTTGGTGCCGACTCTCCAGGTGCAGAGCTTGAAAAAAGTGGCGCAACAGACTTTTAACATCATAAATCAGCAAGCTGTTTGTTCTGCCTCCCCTCTTTGCTGGTGGGGGTGGGGAGGTTGTTGCCTTGCTGCTGCTTGTGCATGGGAGGGGGAGTTGGGTGGTGCTTTGGGGATCTAACGTTTTAACTGTTGTTCATTCTTTGGGGCACTCCTCTGTTTTTGTGGATTTCTGGGAAGAAAAAGAATTTCATGATGTATATTGTATACTTTTTCTGACATTAAATGCATCTTTTGAAATCTATTGGCTCAATGGTAAATGATGGAAGATTTGAGATTCTATACGATCAATTGATGTCATTCTGAGAAAGACAGTGAAAAAGAAAAAAAGAATTCCTACTCTAGAAGTCCAGTATTTACTGATAGAATGCACATGCAGATGGACAAGGAGATAACAAACATAGCTGTGAATTTCTTCCTTGTTCCCCACATGCACCCAAGTAAATAACACTGTAACACTTCATATCTAGCTTCTAAAATGGGCAAGGGAAAAACAATAGTGCCCACAAAAAAGCAGGAATGATTACGCTTTCAGAACAGATGGAGAGGAGAAAATAACTAGTTACACATTGGCACTGACATAATCATTCGTTGCAGGGCTCTACCTCAGCCATATAGCGTCTGTAGTCTTGTCGAAGTTCTTCCTTCAATTTCTGCTTCTTTTGATCATATTCTAATCCAAGTGGCAGGCTTAACCCATAGTTTTCTTCTAAAAATAGAAGTTTTTGAAATAAATAACTTCTAAAAATTAATGATATGTCTGAGCAAATTAGCCTGCATACAATATTGATTTTAAGTTATCTGGTATGACATAACATTATGGGTGGATTTGAGAAATGTAAATAAAATAAACGCACATAAACATAAACCATTTGAAATGTGGGGAACATCCTCTAACATGTTTTAGTTGAGTCAAATATTGTTTCTGTGCTGTAATTTTAATCTAATTCTATGTAATCATGCATAAGAATTAAACAAGCTGACTTTCAAACAGTAAATCTTCACAATTTGTGCATAAAACAGATGTATCATTAACCAAAGACAAGGGACATTTGATCCTCCTATTTAAAATAAACCAATCCAACACAAAATGGTACTGAGCATAATAGGAACAGTAGACCTATCTGTTGGGTGCTATCAACATACCTTTAGATCTATCGGTATGTGGATATTGTTTTGTAGGCTGAATAATTGGGAGGCTATTTCCATTGGCTGTTGAGTCAACTGCTTGATTGGTGGCACCAAGTGGTTCTGAAGATTTTGTCTGGGAGAGGGAATTGGGGATGAATGAAGTTATAAGATTATGAACTGTAAGTACCTCAAACTGTCTCTATCAAAGAAACAAGTCGTAATCACATAGTAACATTTACTTACAAGTTACATAGTTAGTTAGTCACTAGAACAGCCACTCAGAATATGCTAAGAACTGACTAAATCCCCTTAACTCATCTCTTAATGTTGCCTTCTTGTCCATTTCAATGCAACTTCTCCAGCCAAACTTCCTTTCCAATCTATTTTCTCCAGAGGTTTATTTGCTCTTGAAGTACAACTTTAAAAAGATAAACATGCATGTTTTTGCATTTCACAGGTGTAGCCACATTTCAGAGGCATAAGCAACTACAACATTTAAATGTTAAGTGACCACAAATAGGTGAAATAATTATCTTCAAACCCAGTGCTATTTTTGGCATTTTCTAAAATTAGCATAATAAAACTGGCATATTTATGTTAAAAAATTACCAGTTCTATAATCAACAATCATTGTTTTACTTTACCATGTACACAACCGGGACTAAAAGTACAAGCGCATGCACCCAAAAAATGTGTGCTGGAAAAGTGTTGCCACAGATATCATAAATGTCCTATGAAAAGAAGCTAAATAGGCATTGCATATTTTCATTGAAATGGCAAGGCTAAGGTATGTTCAGAGGAATTTGACAGTGGCCTGTCATGGAAGCACATAGGGGAGACAGAGTGGCACTTGAACTAATGTGCATCTGAGGTTATCAATTGGGGAAGTGGTTGGGAGATGGAGGAAACAAAAATGGAGCATTTATTTGGTACATTGGTCGATTGAGAAGATCAAAGGGTTCAGGAACATTAAGAGAAACGAATGACAAACACAAAAAAGGCCTCGGCCCGAAACATCAACTGTTTACTTTTTTCTATAGATGTTGCCTGGCCCAGTGAGTTCCTCCAGCATTTTGTGTGTATTACAAGGGAAGAGAATGAGTTGAAGGTCATAACAGTAAAAGACAAGAACAGGTAACCCAATTCAACACTGTGACATGAAGATCCATTGTACCAGGAGTCAGTAATAACAATCATCACTGCTATAACCTCATTTATATTACCAAATGCACAGATGCCCAATCTAATTTTTGGAATAAAGTAGCTCAATCAAGCTGGAAATGATCAATATCTGGGGAACAAAAAAAAAATTCAATGGTATAATATTGAAAGAAAGAAATTAGGCCACAAGGGCATAAGACGATAAGACATAGGAGCAGAATTAGGCCAGTCAGCCTAGTGAGTCTGCTCTGCCATCCAATCATAGCTGATTATTATCCCCCTCAATCACATTACCGTGCCTTCTACCCGTAACCTTTGACAACGTGACTAATCAAGAACCTTGCGACCTCCACTTTAAATATACTCAATAATTTGGCCTCCACAGTTGTCTATGGCAATGAATTCCACAGATTCACTAACCTCTAATGAAATTTCTCTTCATCTAAATGGACGTCGCCCTACTCTCAGGCTGTACTCTCTGGTCATAGACTCACCCATGAATTCAACCTCAAGATTCCCGCACCCCCCATTTCTACCTCCTACCCAAGATAAACAATCCTGCCTGTCCAGGAAGACCCATTGTTTCAGCTTGTTCCTGCCCCACTGAACTCATATCTGCATATCTCGACTCAGTTTTATCCCCCCCCACCCCCAAACCCCCCCGCCGGTTCAGTCCATTCCTACCTACATCCATGACACTTCACATGCTCTTGGTCTTCCCAATGATTTCAAGTTCCCTGGCCCCGAGCATCTTATTTTTACCATAGATGTCCAGTCCCTATCACCTCCATACCCCACCAGGAAGGCCTCAAAGCTCTCCGTTTCTTTCTGGCGCCCAGACTCAACCAGTTCCTCTGCTTAGCGGAACTCATCTTCACTCTAAATAATTTCTCTACTGGCTACTCCCAGTTTCTTCAAATAAAAGCTGTAGCCATGGGTGCTCGCATGGGTCCAAGCTATGCTTGCCTTTTCGTCAGCTACATGGAACAGTCTATGTTTCAAGCTTACACTGGTGTCAGTCCCCCAATTTTCCTCTGCTATATCAACGACTGCATTGGTGCTGCTTCCTGCATCCGTGCCAAACTCATCGACTTCATCAACTTTGCCTCCAACATCCACCCTGCCCTCAAATTTACCTGCTCCATTTCTGACAGCTCGCTCACTTTTCTCTATATTTCTGTCTTGGAGACAACTTATCCACTGACTTCTATTATAACCTCACTGACTCTCACAGCTACCTGGACTACACCCTTCCCACCCTGTTAATTGTAATAATGCCATCACCTTCTTTCAATTCCTCCATCTCTGCCGCATCTGCTCTCAGGATGAAACTTTGCATTCCAGAAAGAAGGAGATGTCCTCCTTCTTGAGAGAAAGGGGTTTCCCTCCCTCCACCATCAATGCTGCCCTCAACCACATCTCTTCCATTTCGCGCATGTCTGCCCTCACCCCATCCTTCTGCCACCTGACCAGGGATAGAGTTCCTCGTGTCCTCATCTATCACCCCACTAGCCTCCACAGCACATAATTCTCTGTTACTCCACAGGATCCCACCACCAACCACATCGTTCCTCCGCCCCCACCCCCCCAACACTTTCTTCTTTCCACAGGGATCATTCCCTATGCAACTCCTTTGTCCATTCATCCCTCCAAACTCCTCTCCCTCCCGGCACTTATCCTTGCAAGTGGAACAAGTGCAACACCTGCCCCTGCACCTTCTCCCTTACTACCATTCAGGGCCCCAAACAGCCCTTCCAGGTGAGGCAACCCTTCACCTGTGAATCTGTTGGGGTCATACACTGTATGCAGTGCTTGCTCCTGGTGTGGCCTCTTGTATATCAATGAGACCCAACATAGATTGGGAGACCACTTAAACCATAGAAACCACAGAAACTACAGCACAGAAACAGGCCTTTTGGCCCTTCTTGGCTGTGCCGAACCATTTTCTGCCTAGTCCCACTGACCTGCAAACAGACCATATCCCTCCATACACCTCCCATCCATGTATCTGTCCAATTTATTCTTAAATGTTAAAAAAGAACCCGCATTTACCACCTCGTCTGGCAGTTCATTCCATACTCCCACTACTCTCCGTGTGAAGAAGCCCCCCCTAATGTTCCCTTTAAACTTTTCCCCCCTCACCCTAAACCCATATCCTCTGGATTTTTTCTCCCCTTGCCTCAGTGGAAAAAGCCTGCTTGCATTAACTCTATCTATACCCATCATAATTTTATATACCTCTATCAAATCTCCCCTCATTCTTCTACGCTCCAGGGAATAAAGTCCCAACCTATTGAACCTTTCTCTGTAACTGAGTTTCTCAAGTCCCGGCAACAGCCTTGTAAACCTTCTCTGCACTCTTTCAACTTTATTTATATCCTTCCTGTAACTTGGTGACCAAAACTGAACACAATACTCCAGATTCGGCCTCACCAATGCCTTATACAACCTCATCATAACATTTCAGCTCTTATACTCAATACTTTGATTAATAAAGGCCCATGTACCAAAAGCTCTCTTTACGACCCTATTTACCTGTGACGACACTTTTAGGGAATTTTGTATCTATATTCCCAGATCCCTCTGTTCCACTGACCTCCTCAGTGCCTTACCATTAACCCTGTATGTTCTACGTTGGTTTGTCCTTCCAACGTGTAATACCTCACACTTGTCAGTATTAAACTCCATCTGCCATTTTTTAGCCCATTTTTCCAGCTGGTCCAAGTCCCTCTGCAGGCTCTGAAAACCTTCCTCACTGTCTACTACACCTCCAATCTTTGTATCATCAGCAAACTTGCTGATCCAATTTACCACATTATCATCCAGATCATTGATATACATGACAAACAACAATGGACCCAGCACTGATCCCTGTGGCACACCACTAGTCACAGGCCTCCACTCTGAGAAGCAATCCTCTACTACCACTCTTTGGCTTCTTCCATTCAGCCAATGTCTAATCCAATTTACCACCTCTCCATGTATACCTAGCGACTGAATTTTCCTAACTAACCTCCCATGCGGGACCTTGTCAAAGGCCTTACTGAAGTCCATGTAGACAATATCCACTGCCTTCCCTTCATCCACTTTCCTGGTAACCTCCTCAAAAAACTCCAATAGATTAGTCAAACATGACCTACCACGCACAAAGCCATGTTGACTCTCCCTAATAAGTCCCAGTCTATCCAAATGCTTGTAGATTCTGTCTCTTAGTAATCCCTCCAATAACTTACCTACTACCGATGTTAAACTTACTGGCCTATAATTTCCCGGATTACTTTTCGATCCTTTTTTAAACAACGGAACAACATGAGCCACTCTCCAATCCCCCGGCACCTCACCTGTAGACAGCAACATTTTAAATATTTCAGCCAGGGCCCCTGCAATTTCAACACTAGTCTCCTTCAAGGTCCAAGGGAACACCCTGTCAGGTCCTGGGGATTTATCCACTTTAATTTTCCTCAAGACAGCAAGGACCTCCTCCTTTTCAATCTGTACAGTTTCCATGATCTCACTACTTGTTTCCCTTAATTCCATAGACTTCATGCCAGTTTCCTTAGTAAACACAGACGCAAAAAACCTATTTAAGATCTCCCCCATTTCCTTTGGTTCCGCACATAGCCGACCACTCTGATCTTCAAGAGGACCAATTTTATCCCTTACAATCCTTTTGCTCTTAATATACCTGTAAAAGCTTTTTGGATTATCCTTCACTTTGACTCCCAAGGCAACCTCATGTCTTCTTTTAGCCCTCCTGATTTCTTTCTTAAGTATTTTCTTGCACTTCTTATACTCCTCAAGCACCTTATTTACTCCCTGCTTCCTATACACGTCATACAACTCCCTCTTCTTCTTTATCAGATTTGCAATATCCCTTGAGAACCAAGGTTCCTTATTCCTATTCAATTTGCCTTTAATCCTGACAGGAACATACAAATTCTGCACTCTCAAAATTTCTGCTTTCAAGGCTTCCCACCTACCAATCACATCCATACCAGAGAACAACCTGTCCCAATCCACGCTTTTTGGATCCTTTCTCATTTCTTCAAATTTGGCCGCCTTCCAGTTAAGAACCTCAACCCTAGGACCAGATCTATCCTTGTCCATGATCAAGTTGAAACTAATGGTGTTATGATCACTGGAACCAAAGTGCTCCCCTACACAGACTTCTGTCACTTGTCCTAACTCATTTCCTAACAGGAGATCCAATATTGCATCCCCTCTAGTTGGTCCCTCCATATATTGATTTAGAAAACTTTCCTGAATACATTTTACAAACTCTAAACCATCTAGACCCCTAACAGTATGGGAGACCCAATCAATATATGGAAAATTAAAATCCCCTACCACCCCAACTTTATGTTTCCTGCAGTTGCCTGCTATCTCTCTGCAGATTTGTACTTCCAATTCTCTTTGACTATCGGGTGGTCTGTAATACAATCCCACTAATGTGGCCATACCTTTCCTGTTTCTCAGCTCCACCCATAAGGACTCAGTAAACAAGCCCTCTAATCTGTCCTGCCTGAGCACTGCTGTAATATTTTCCCTAACAAGCAATGCCACTCCCCCACCTTTCATTCCTCTGCCTCGATCACATCTGAAACATCGGAACCCTGGAATATTAAGCTGCCAGTCCTGCCCCTCCTGTAGCCAAGTTTCACTAATTGCTACAACGTCATAATTCCACGTGTCAATCCACGCCCTCAACTCATCCGCCTTCCCCACAATACTCCTAGCATTGAAATATATACACCTCAGAAGACTTTTACCACCACTCACAACCTTTCTATCAGCGGATTTGCTTGAACTTTTAACATCATTTATTTTCACCCCAGCCACACTGTCAGCTCTGGTACTGTGGTTCCCATCTTCTTGCAAATCTAGTTTAAAGCCCCCCCCAATAGCATTAACAAACCTCCCTGAAAGGATATTGGTCCCCCTGTAGTTCAAGTGTAACCCATCTCTCTTGTACAGGTCCCACCTGCCCCAGGAGAGGTCCCAATTATCCTGAAATCTGAAACCCTGCTCCCTACACCAGTTCCTCAGCCACTTGTTCATCCTCCAGAGCATCCTATTCCTACCCTCACTGGCACATAGCACAGGTAGCAATCCTGAGATTACCACCCTCGAGGTCCTGCTTTTCAACTTCCTACCAAGCTCTCTATACTCACTCTGCAGGACCTCCTCACTCTTCTTTGCTATGTCATTGGTACCGATGTGCACCACAACATCTGGCTGATCACCCTCCCATTTCAGAATGTCATGCAATCGATCAGAGACATCCTTGACCCTGGCACCTGGGAGGCAACAAACCATCCTGGATTCTCTGTCACGACCACAGAACTTCCTATCTGCACCTCTAACTATCGAGTCCCCTATCACTACCACTCTCCTCTTTTTCCCCACTCCCTTCTGCACTGCAGAGCCAGACCCAGTGCCAGAGATCCGGCTACTGCAGCTAGTCCCAGCTAAGTCATCCCCCCCAACAGAATCCAGTGCGGTATACTTGTTGTTGAGGGGAATGGCCACAGGGGAACCCTGCTCTGCCTGCCCTTTCCTCTTCCCTCGCCTGACAGTGACCCAATTTCCTGTGCTCTGCTCCTTTGGCGTAACTACCTCCCTGTAGCTACTACCTATAATCTCCTCATTCTCCCGAATGATCCACAGGTCATCCACCTCCTGCTCCAGTTCCCTAATGCGGTTTGTTAGGAGCTGCAGCTGGATGCACTTCTTGCAGGTGTCGTTGTCAGGGACACCGGAGGGCTCCCTGACTTCCCACATCCTGCAAGAGGAGCATTCCAACATCCTGCCTGGCATTCTCTCTACGCTAGACAATCTGAACAAAAATCTTACCAGAACCTACCCTGGCCTCTACCTGTTCTCGCCGAAGCCTGTTTGAGCCAAAGCCGCCCCACTCTGACTCAGTCCACTCCGACGATGGCCGCTGTATATGGTGGTCTGCTTTTTAAACCTTGGCGCACTACGTCACGCGCCTGCACAGTGCAGACTCTTCTCCCCGAGCAGTTTTTTTTAAAAAAATGACTTTTTCCACCCGAATTCTTCCGCTCACTTCTTCAGCTACTTGCTTCGACTGAGCACCTACGCTCCATCCACCAGAAAAATCAGGAACTCCCAGTGGGCACCCATTTTAATTCCACATCCCATCACAACATGTCCATGCATAGCGTCCTCTACGGCCACCTGAGGCCATACTCAGGTTGCAGGAACAACACCTTATGTTTCAACTGAGCAGCCTCCAATCTGATGGCATGAACATCTATTTCTCAAATTTCTGGTAATGCCCACTCCCCCACTTCACCACCTCCCAGCCTCTCTTCCCTCTCTCCTTGCCTGCCCATCGCCTCCCTCTGGTGCTTCTCCCCCTTTTCTTTCTTCCATAGCCTTCTATTAGATTCCCCTTCTCCAGCCCTGTAACTCTTTCACCAATCAACTTCCCAACTCTTTACTTCACCCCTCCCCGTTTCACCGATCACCTTGTGTTTCTCCCTCCACACCCCACCTCCCACCACCCCCCCCAGACTTCTAACTCTGACTCCTCATCTCTTTTTCTCCAGTCCTGCTGAAGGGTGTTGATGCAAAACGTCAACTGTACTCTTTTCCATAGACGCTGCCTGGCCTGCTGAGTTTTTGCAGCATTGTGTGTGTTGCTTGAATTTCTAGCACGTGCAGATTTTCTCTTATATCTGTTAGGGATAGCCAACATGACATTGTGCAAGATAAGTCATGTCTAACCAATCTTATAGAGTTTTCCGAGGAAATTACCAGGAAAGTTGATGAAGGCAAGGCAGTAGATATTGTTTATATGAACTTTAGCAAGGCCTTTGACAAGGTCCTACATGGAAAATTAGTTAAGAAGGTTCAATCGCTTGGCATTCAAGATGAGGTAGCAAATTGGATTAGACATTGGATTTGTGGGAGAAGACAAGAGAGGGGTAACAGATAGTTGCCTCTCTGACTGGACGCCTGTGACTAATGGTGTACCGCATGGAATGGTGCTGGGTCCATTGTTGTTTGCCATCTATAACAACGATCTGGATGATAATATGGTGAACTAGAACAACAAATTCGACACCAAGATTAGGATGTAGTGGATAGCAAAGAAGACATTCAAAGCTTGCAGTAGGAGCTGGACAAGCTAGAAAAATTCCCTGAAAAATGACAGATGGAAATTAATGCGAACAAGTGTGAGGTGTTGCATTTTGAGAGAACCAACCAGGAGAGGTCTTATATGGTGAGCAGTAGGGCACTGAGGAGTGTGGAAGAAAAGAGAGATCTGGGAATACAGATTCCTTGAAAGCGATGTAACAGGTAGATAGGGTTGTAAAGAAAGCTTTTGGCACACTGGACTTCATAAATTAATGTATTAAGTTCAGGAGTTGGGATGTTATACCAAAATTGTACAAGATGTTGGTGAGGCCTAATATGGAGTATTGTGTGCAGCTTTGGCCACATACCTACAGGAAAGATATCAATAAGACTGAAAAAGTACAGAGAAAATTTATAATTATGTTGTCGGGACTTGAGGAGCTGAGTTATAGGGAAAGAGTGAAAAGATTAGGCTTTATTCCCTAGAGCATAGAAGATCGCGAGGAAATACAGATATGCAAAATTATGAGTGGTATCGAGTAAATGGAAGCAGATTTTTCCACTGAGATTTGGTGAGACTACAGCTAGAGGCCATGAGTTAAGGGTAAAGGTGATATGTTGAAGGGGAACATAAAGGCCAACTTCTTCAGAGTGAGGCGAGAGTGTGGAATGAACTACCAGTGCAAGTGGTGATTGCAGTGTCAATTTCAACAACTAAGAAATATTTGGATAGGTACATGGAATGGAGGGGTATGGAGTGCTATGGGGCGGGTGCATGTCTACAGAACTAGACAGATTAATGGTTTGGCACAGACTAGTTGGGCTGAAGGGTCTGTTGCTGTGCTGTAGAGTTCTATGACCATGGGCTCTTATCTCGTTAAGCAGCCATGGGTGGCACCTTGTCAAAGGCCTTCCGAAAATCCAAGTAAACTGAGTAAACAACGTAATTGGACTTCAACTACTGCACAGAGCCTTGTCATCTTCAGAAGTTTTCGGATGACCCTGCCATAGTTGGATGCATCAGCAAGGGAGATGAGGCTGAGTACAGGGCTAAGGTAGGAAACTTTGTCACATGGTGTGAGCAGAATTATCTGCAGCTTAATGTGAAAAAGACTAAGGACCTGAGGAGAGCTAAGATACCGGTGACCCCTGTTTCCATCCAGGGGGTCAGTGTGGACATGGTGGAGGACTACAAATACCTGGAGATATGAATTGACAATAAATTGGAATGGTCAAAGAACACTGAGGCTATCTACAAGAAGGGTCAGAGCCGTCTCTATTTCCTGAGGAGACTGAGGTCCTTTAACATCTGCTGGACGATGCTGAGGATGTTCTACGAGTCTGTGGTGGCCAGTGCTAACATGTTTGCTGTTGTGTGCTGGAGCAGTAGGCTGAGGGTGGCAGACACCAACAGAATCAACAAACTTATTCTAAGGCCAGTGATGTTGTGGGGGTGGAACTGGACTCTCTCACGGTGGTGTCTGAAAAGAGGATGCTGTCTAAGTTGCATGCCATCTTGGTCAATGTCTCCCATCCACTACATAATGTACTGGGTGGGCACAGGAGTACATTCAGCAAGAGACTCATTCCACCGAGATGCAACACAGAGCATCATAGGAAGTCATTCCTGCCTGTGGCCATCAAACTTTACAACTCCTCCCTTAGAGGGTCAGACACCCTGAGCCAATAGGCCGGTCCTGGATTTACTTCATAACTTACTGGCATAATTTACATATTACTATTTAACTATTTATGGTTCTATTACTATTTATTATTTATGGAGCGACTGTAACGAAAACCAATTTCCCCCGGGATTAATAAAGTATGACTATGACTAAATGTAGACAATAATACCATAGATATTGGAGCAGAATTAGGCCACTTGGCCCATCAAGTTTGCTCTGCCATTTCACCATGGCTGATCCATTTTTCTTCTCAGCCCATCTTCTGCCTTCCCCTAAATCCCTTCATGCCAACTAATCAAGAGTCTATCAACCTTTTCCCATAAATATACATAAAGACTTGGCCTTCACAGCTGCAACGAATTTCACGGATTCACCATGCTCCAGCTAAAAAAATTACCACTTCAACTCTGTTCTAAAAGGATGCCCCTCTATTTTGAGGCCATGTCCTCTGGTCTTAGGTACTCCCACCATAGGAAACATCCTTTCCACATTCACTCTGGTGAGGCCTTTCAACATTTGATTGGCTTCAATGAGATCCCCCCCCACCCCGCCCATCATTCTGAATTTCATGGAGTACAGGCCCAGAGCCATCAAACACTCCTCATATGATGAGCCTTTCAATCTTGGAATCATTTTTATGAACTTCCTTTGAATCCCCTCCAATGTCAGCACATCCCTTCTTAAATAAGGGGACCGAAACTGCTTACAATTCTCCAACTGAGGGCTCACCAGTGCCTTTTAAAGCCTTAACATTATAAGATTACTTTTATATTCTAGTCCTCTCAAAATGAATGCTAACATTGCATTTGCCTTCGTCACCACCAACTCAACCAGCAAGTTAACCTGCACAAGGACTCCCAAATCCTTCTGTGCCTCAGGTGTAAAGAAAATAAAGATAAAAAAATACAAAGTAAATTCACTTTTGAACAACTTCAAAAATCTTCTAAAATTTTAAGAATATGCAAATAAAACAAGCTTAAAACCTGAAATTTGACTAATAACTTTCAAAATGAAAAAGATTAAAAGCAAGTTGGAACAAGTCAAGCCGATGCTTGGCCATTACTGGAGTGGAATTGGAGTCAAATCAAAGTGGCAAGGCCCGGGGCTGAGAATGGGAAATGAACCCACGTTTGGCCAATTTAAGAGTCTGGCCAGATTGAAAGGGTTGGTTACGGGCTGAATTTAGGCAGCAAGGCCCAGGCCTGAGAATGAGACGATGTTTGGCCATTGTTGGAGTGGACAGGGCTGAACTGAAGTGGTAGGGGCCCCGAGTCCAGGAGCAAGGAACAAGCTGACATTTGGCCAATTTAAGTGTCGGGCCAGATTGACAAAGTCAGGGTGTCAGGGTCTGGGGCAAGGGATGGGTCTTTGTTCAGCTCACTGCTCCGCGACTTTTACTCATCTGGGTGCTGAACTGAGGCTGTGGCCTGCAAATAATGAGCTCTTGGACGGGATGCAGCAATGATCTGGCTTCATGGCTGCACACTCACTTCCGTGAACTTTAGTTCTGAGTGTTATTGTTTACTTTTTCTTGTTTGCATGATTTGTTCTTTTTTCCCCCAGACATTGGGTGTTTGGCAGTTTTTTTTAAAAAAATTCGTTCTATTGAGTTCAGCTGTTTTGTGGCTGTATATAGTACACATGCTTTGATATTAACTATTTTGAACTTTGAAACTTGAAACTGACCAGGTACAAACTCCTGTATATCCAGGTCCTTAATTCATCCCAGAACACTCTTAGACTCAGTGGTAAGTCCAGGAGTGAAGCCTATAGTCAGATGTGTTCACATGTTTCAGCACGTCCTGTACTTACACACAGCAGTGTCCAGAAGAAGAAACATGGAACACACTGACATGTACATAGAATTAGTGAGCAGTTGCATTTTGGCTCAAGCCTTTATTACAACTGATGGAGTAGAGCTGTAATCCAAGAGAAAATAGATAAAGACTGGAAAAAAGTAACATGCAATTTTAGAAAAGTATTTAGGAGGTCTTGCTTCATTATTTGGCATTGACTGAATCCTTCAAGTCATATTGATAAAGCAGGCAATAAACAGAAGATCCAGTTCTCAACCTAAACATTAACCCTGTTTCCCTCCTCACAATTGCCACCGAACATGCTGTGTACTTAAATCAGTTTCTGCTGTTAATAATATTAAGTCAATACATATTTTATTGTGACGTACATATTTTTCTATTGTTCAACTTAATATTATTAACTTAATAGTTTCAGTTTGTTCTAAATTCCAATGGCAAGAACAGGAAATACTGAACAATTTATGAAGAAACCGGATAAACATATGGTTGGTAAGATAGCACTGTTCAGATCATCCCAAGTGCTAATAACTACCACAAAGAACTTGGTAGAAAAAAAACATTTTTACATTAGATATTTCATAGCAACTTTTTATACACTCAACAAAAACAAATGTTACAACAGAACCATAGATTATTTACTTCAGTCCTACTCAAATCCCCTTGCTCACCACTTTTACTAATAGATTGCAGAATTTATTGGTGATATTATACCACACTAAAAGATTTAATCACTTTTGCTGCCAATTTCCAACCCTACTCTCAACTTCACACAGTTTATTTCCACTCCTCCTTTTCTCAATTACTCTGTCTCTGTTTCAGTGATAGGCAAGTACCCAGATTCCATTATAATCCCACTGTAAATGCCTTCTTGTGCACCTTAGCTCTAGTCTAGCTAGAGCCATAATCTCTGGAATCCATTATTGCTCTAGTCACTCAATTTTCACAAAACAATGGAAAGTTTTCTTGACATTGATATTGAACAGCATTGATAAGCATTGTAGACTTCATTGTACATAATGTTTCTTTCAAAACTGCTTCAGAATTTAAGCTATTTACATTGTTCCTTTTTCAGAAAGTTAAGTTTAAGTGTTAACTGATATGCCCACCATCCATGAAAACAGTATTTTAAAAAATGTTTCTGAACCATCTACCTTGGAGTTTTTCACTTTAATGCAAGTTTCTTCAAAAAGGAAAATAAATGTGAAGGATCAAGAACAATCTTAAATGCATTACTTGCCCATGTTTCAATTAAATAACAATAAATTATTAAGGCACAGTCATCAACTACCCAACTAAACAAACATATGCTATATTATATGCCTTGAATTTTATTATATTTTAATGATGTTCTGACTAATATCAACCTCATACAAGCATTTATTAAAATTATTTAGCTATCCATAATTTTATTATTAAACTATTGACTTACTCGCATTTCCATATATGGTGGATCTTGGCCCAGCTTGAGTTTATCTTGTGCTAATTTGGCCCTTTGTTCCTCAAGGAACTTTTCTAATTCATCTGCCATTTTCAGCAAAGTGCCTAAAACATTTAAATTTTAGAAATCACAATTAGTTTCATTGAAAGTTAATCAATTATAACATGCATTATGGGGTCAGTAGGGAAGGTGGTGTGGTCACAAGGAAAATGCTTCTAACAAGCTTCCTAGTTCAGTAAAATAACATCTTTGGGAAAGAAAGTGATGCTCCTCTAGATCAACAGCCTATTGACACTGGCTTATAACTACCATGACAGTAAAGCAATATTATAGATTAGAAGCAGGTCCTTTAGCACAAAACATTTAAATCTTGGAAACTGCAACTTCGTTTCTATCATCACGAAAGATGATTGATTATATGCTTCCAGAGGATTCAGTAAGGAAGGTGGTGTGGTCTTTAGAATCTTGATTCGAAAAAACAATATCTTAAAAGGCATGTATCATGTGATGCAGCTGGGTGAATGTAGGTCCAACAGCACTCAACGCCATCCAAAAACAAACTGCTTGATTACCGCAAACAAGAGAAAGTCTGCAGATGCTGGAAATCTGAGCAACAGACACAAAACGCTGGAGGAACTCAGCAGGCCAGGCAACACCTATGAAAAAAAGTACAGTCAACATCTCTGGTGCTCTTCCCCCCACCCCCGCTTTTTCCTTTTTTCCATGGCCTTCTGTCTCTGTCACCAATCAACTTCCTAGCTCTTTGCTTCATCCCTCCCCATCCAAGTTTCACCTATTGCCTGGCATTTCTCTCTCCCCTCCCACCACCTTTCAAATCTACTCCTCAGCAATTTTTTTCTCCACACCTGCAGAAGGGTTTCGGCCCGAAACGTTGACTGTACTTTTTTTTCCCCATAGATGCTGCCAGGCCTGCTGAGTTCCTCCAGCATTTTGTGTGTGCTGCTTGATTACCACCTGACTTTCTACACTAGACATTCACTCCCTTGACGCTGATGCACTACGATGCACAACAGCTACGAATGCAACATAGCAAATGTATACCCTTTAAGGACAATAGGTCCTAAAGTCACAAGTCACAAATCTGCCTAAATTACTGGGTTAAAATTTCTGAAATCCTTGCCCAAATCAAGGGAAGGCCTTTGCCACATGAACTATAATAGGCCACCACAGCTTGGAAAAAAATGGTAGCTTTTCAAGTACTGTCAGAAACCAATATTAATGTACTCTAAGCTCTAATTTGGATGCTGAAACCATGCAATTTTGGAAATTAGCTCATGAGAAGCAAGAAATATTTTCAGTTGAATTTTACTGTCATCTGACTATACATACATACAAGCAAATGAAACGATCTTCTTCTGGACTATGGTGCACCAACAAAACATACCACGCATAGCACATAAAACAAAACATTACTACAAACAAGTTAATAAAATACTGTTTGAAGTGCATGTAGTGTGCAGCACAGTTAAACATTAAAGTAAACCTAAACAGCTCACTGTCCTAGTGATGAGACCTCAGTGGTGGCAGGATATTCATTTTCACAGCTTCAGGGAAGAAGCTATTACACGGTCTGTCAGTCCTAGTCCTGAAGCTGCTGTACCTCCTACTTGAGAGTAGTAGGTCAAATAGATTGTGGGATGGGTGGTAGGGATCCTCAACAATGCTTTGGGCCATTCATATACAACACTCCCGACAAACGTCATAAATGGGGGTGGGGGGAGAAAGACCCTGGTGATTTTTAACTATCCTCTGTAGGGTCTTGGGGTCTGATGCCTTAGTTTCTGCAGCACACAATGTTAAAGCCAGACAGGACACTGTCAATGGTGCTCCTGTAGAAAGTTGTTACAATGGGGTCAGGGAGCCTTGCATGCCTCAAATCTCCTCAGAAAGTGTAGACACTACTGTACCTTTTTGACTAATCAGGAGGTGTTGTGGCTTCAGGTTAGAATGTCCGTTATGTGCACACCAAGGAAGCGTGTGCTCTTCACTCTCTCCATAGCAGAGCCATTGATGTGAAATGGAAAGTGGTCAACCTGCAAAGTCCATAATCATCTCATTTGTCCACATTGAGACTCAAGTTATTATCACACCACTTGACAAGCTTCTCTACCTCCTCTCTGTATGCCAATTCATCATTGTTGTTGATGAGGCCAACCATTGTTGTAGCTACATCACGTGATACATGCTTTTTAAGATAGTTTTTACGAATCAAGATTCTAAAGACCACACCACCTTTCTTACTGAATCCTCTGGAAGCATATAATCAATCTTTCGTGATGACAGCAAACTTGATGAAATGGTTTGAGCTGAATCTGGCAGTGCAGTTGTGAGTCAACAGCATGAACAGCAGCAGATTGAGCACACAACCCTCGGGGGCACCAGTATTCAGTGTGATGGAGCTTGGAATGTGGCTGCAAACTCAGACTGACAGGGACCTTTCCATCAAGAAGTTACAGAGAGAGCCATTGAATCACAAATAGGACACTTTATCCACCAGTTTGAGGAGCAATTGCGTCAAACACGGTGGGAGAGGACGGAGTGAATAGCCGAGGCTATGGCATCATCAGTGATAAAATGCAGTAAGTCTGCAGAGGCACCTTTAGGTCTTTCAGTTTTTTGAGCACCTTCTCCCTTGTAATAGTAACCGCACTTACTTCTCTTCCCTCACACCTTCAACACCTGGCAAACTGCTAGTGTCTTCTACAGTGAAAACTAATGCAAAATACTCATTTAGTTCATCTGCTATCTCCTTGTCCCCCATTATTTTTCTGGCTTCATTTTCTAGCTGTCCTAAATCTATATCCACTCTCATTTCTCCTTTATTTTTCATATACTTGAAAAAGCTTTTTCTATCCACCTTGATATTGTTTGCTAGCTTGCTTTCATATCTCATCTCCCCCACCCTCATGATTCTTTTAGTTGCTTTCTGTAGGGTTTTTTCAAAAAGCTTCCCAATCCTCCATCTTCCTGCTAATTTTTGCTCTGTTGTATGTCCTCTCTTTTATATTTACATTAACTTTGACTTCCCTTTTCAGTCACTATTGTACTATATTTCCATTTCAGTATTTCTTAAGTTTTTGGAATACATCTATCCTGCACCTTCTTCATTATGAATAGAATCACTAGTATACAGAATATCATGAAATTTGTTGTTTTGCAGCAGTATATTGTAATACATAATAATACTGTTAACATTCAACAGATTTTCTCTTTCCACAGGTGCTGCTGATCCTTTGAGCGTTGACAGTATTTTCTGTTTTGTTGTATGTATGTACTGAGGTACAGCATGGAATCAGCCCTTCCAGCCTTGCCACCCAGTCTAAGCACAGGACAATTTACAATGTCTAATTACCCAACTAACCAGTAGATCCTCAGACTGCAGGCAGAAACTAGAGCACCCAGAGAAAACTCCCATATTTCACAAGGAGAATGGACAGACTCCTTACAGATGACATTGGAATTGAACTCCAAACCCTGGCGCCCCAAGCTGTAATAGTGCTGCACTAACCACTACGCTACCGTGGCATCACAATTTCATTCCAGAAGCCCAAATATAGAAAATTTAGGCACTTCCCTGCAGCAATCAAGAACCGCTGCATTGCAGATGTTATTTTTTGGATCCAACTTAAATGGAGGTTCTCTTCTAACACTCAAGCTGATACAAAGGGATAATCAGGGTATATATGAAAGCATTCTTCAGAGATGAATCTTATTTTGGGAGGGTGTGGGAGGTTTATCCCAATTATCTTGGCGAATAATTATTTATTACTTAAAAACAAACCGTTTCATTAATATACTGCAGATCAAAAATTATGTTCCAATATTTCAACAACATTGGATAATTATGCTGTGTTTCAATATTATGATTTATTCGAGAACAGCAGGGATAAGCCAGTTACAGGCTAGCAAGACTATAATCAGTGGTCTGGTAGTTAATGGAAAAAACTTTTCAAGGGCAGGATTAAACAATACTTGGAATATCAGGTGTTGATCAGGGATGTGGCTTTATTGGTGGTAGATCCTCTCTAACTTGATTTGAGCATTTTGAAGTAAGAAAATACATTGCAGTGCAGCTGATATAATCTACATGAACTACAAGATTTTGGACAATGTCTCATGTGAAAAGTTGCTCAAAAAAGGTTAGCAACCTTTGGATCTTAAGCAACTTGATCAATTGGATCCAAAGTTGGTTTTATAGTAGAAGACAAAGAGCAAAAGTGGAGGGCTGCTTTTGTGATTGGAAAACTGTGACCATTATAACTGTAACAGGTATCAATTCCGGGACCCTTACCATTTGTCATACATGTTAACAATTTGGATACCCGTGGAGAGAGTTTGCATATGACACAAAATTAACGTTGATGATAGGAAGATAATTTTGGACTAAAGAATGACACTGATCAGCTGGTCAGAACAATGGCAGATAGAATTTAACCCCCATAAATGCGGGGTGATAGCTTTTGGTGGGTTTAAAGAGGATAGGGTAATTACCATGAATACTGCTGTGGAACAAAGGAACTTTCATATACAAATCCCCAAAGTGGCAGCAAAAAGAGGTGGTTAAATGGTGATTATTTAGGATAGTGCCCTTTATTAGCCAGAGCACGACATACAAAAGAAAGAGAGAGATCACAGTACAATTTTATAAAACTTTGGTTAAATACAGCTAGCATTTCGTTTGCAGTGCCACAGGAAAGACGCATATACACTGGAAGGAGTTTATCTTTATTCTCGAGTCTAACCACTTGCACCAACATTCTCATTTCACCACAATGTTGATATCAAAACTTTAAACCATCAAACCCCTCTCGACACCCAAAAGTTCCTTCCATAATCCTTTCAACCTTCACCTTCTCAGCTTTTTAAATACACTTCTAGTAACATCATTCCAAGGCAAAACAAACTTCCTATCATCTTATTTAATGAAATACGTGTTCTACTTTGCACTTTCATTTGCCAACTTCCAAGCAGCCAACACCGACATTTACAAAGTACTATCTAAAAAATATAATTTTTCTATATCAAGATGTAAAAGTGGATTATTATTTTTTCAGAACCGGCTGCACAGCATAGCGCACCAGCTGACAAGCAATTTTAGTAAACAATCATCTTCACCGAAACGAATCCAAACTCTACAACCGAGATCTTACCACTAAATGCGAATTTAGGAATTTAGTTTTAAGCAGAACACAAATAAATTCCCGGCCGTTGTCAGGGCAGCGTACGATGACCCGAAGAGACCGCGGCGCTACCGGGGAAGCCGAGTAGCTTAGCAACATCAACAACAACGCTCGCTTTTCAAACCGCTCCGGGCCCGGCAACAGGCCTGTCGGGCAGCACCCAGAACCACGGAACGAAGCGGGGGAAGCGGGCAGAGACCGGGCTGGCGCCCTGCTCGTTCCGGAGGAGACACTCGGACCATCGGCTGCTTACACTCGCCACCACGCCTCGCGCTCGCCGCCGGCGATTCAAATCTGTCTGCGCGAGAGGCGCACGCACCAGCCCGCTCGCTCGCTCCCATCGATTCCTTCGGGTCTCCCCAGGACCAGCGTGCATCACGGCCGCTCGCCACCAACGAGCGTTCGCGTCGGGGGCAAAGCAAAGGGCAAGAGTGGACAGTGCGCGGATAACAGGCGCGGCTGGTTTGTATACTTCCCTCTAAGTCTGGATGACCCATTGTTGAGAAAGGACGAGACAAAAAGCTCTCAATGTCGGTCTCTTTCAATTCATTTTCAAAAATGTTCCAGCTTCTTTTTCATTTTCCTGATAGAAGAACGCAACAGAAGTCATTATTTTGAAGAACAATCAAAATTGTCGGACTCACGGCCCTGGCCGCCTTTTTCTATATGTGTTTTTTTAATCTTGACATTTGCTCCGTTCCAATTGAGTCTGTATCCAGGAGTGATAATCTATTTTCGATGCATTGCAAGTCCTAACCACGCAAGTACTGAACAAAAACTTGTGTTCCAGTTGGTTATTTTGCGAATCGCCGTCTTCATACAAATAAACCATAATTCTATACAGTTCCCTCAGATATGCCTACAAAATCACAGCTTTTCCAATCTTTCAATATTTATATAAACCCTTTTAATTATAACCTTTTCTGTATCCCTCCAAAGTCATGCGTCTAATTGTAACACTACATTCTGCATTCTGTCCTGATCAAAGTTAAAATAAATATATTATCAATGCAAAGGTCTCAGCCCAAAACTTTTCGTGTTATTCACCTTCATAGATGCTGCCTGATCCGTTGAGTTGCTCCAGCATTTTGTGTGTTGTTCTGCATTCTGTTAATGCTTTTCCTAGGTACTACCTCTATATACTGATGTAATGCGATTATCCGTGTGGATGCCATTCAAAGCAGTGTTTCACTATACCTCAGTACGTACATGAGACAATTGCTCCAACTACATTTACTCGAACTGTGATTCTTGTGTGATGGGATCCTGAATTACCCCTATTGACTGTGCTTTTGAAAAGAGAGAGAGAGTTATTTACCACCGATAGCTAGTTTGTAAAAGAGAGAGAGAGAGAGAGAGAGGGGAAGACTAACGGCTGGACTGTCACTTTAAGACACTGGAAGTAACTTTGGATTTCTGCTTAAGCAGAGATAGTACCGAGCAGCTCGTAAGTTGCTATGGTGACTGAGGGTGTTATTAAATGGACAATTGATGTTATGATTTTCGGCATGTTGTTGACACTTTTTTCAAGGATTTTTGCCTGCTTGCATTTCTTCACAGAGAGAGGAAGGGGGAGTTATTTGAATGACAGTTGATGCTCAGTACGGGAAGATAAAATAGGAGGTCAGATGGTACAGACCTCAGACACATGTTTGGACACTGAATGAGCATTGTTGTGCCCGCAGGAAAAGTGGGTTTTGGGCGATCGATCAGGCAGATCGATCCATCGCTCTTGCAGTGAAAAGAGGAAAAGGGTTGACTGGTGGGGAGTTGTCCATGTGTCCACCCTCGCCTGGGGAATAGCTCCACCACAGAAAACCGGTCCCCTTCATTAAAGTCACAGTCGGTGACTTTTAAAGGATTTCGAAGGACAACAAGAAGATCGACGGCGTCAGCTCACCTGAATACTGAAATCACTCCCTCTCCCCCTCTCCATCACTATTCAACTCAATACCATGAACTGAACTGAATTGAACTTTACTCATCATCATAAGACTGTATCTTTTTTTCCCATAGACTTAAAGAAGCTTGGTTTTTCATACATATATTTCCACACTTACTGATATATATAATTATTGCTAACCTGTTTGATTTATCTACATTTATATTACTGTATTGCATAGTTACTAATAAATATTATTGGTTTATAGCAATACTGGACTCCAAAGTGTTTATGTGACACTTGTGCTGACAAAAGATTCACTTGGCACATGTTCCTGCACTGACTCACCAGGCCCCATTTCCAACACTTCCTACTTCATTGGACCCCGACATAGGAGCAGAATTAGGCCATTCAGCCCATCAAGTCTGCTCTGCCATCCATCATGGCTGATTTATTATCCCTCACAACCCCACAACCTTTTCCCCGTAACTTTTAAAACCTTCCTAATCAAGAACCTCCATTTTAAATGTACCCAGTGACCTGACCGCCACAGCCGTCTTTGATGATAAATTCCACAAATTCACCACCCTCTGGCTAAAGAGCAAAAAGCAAGTCAAGCAGGTGGACTTCCACTTGCAGCTCAATGCAGTAATGTATAAATTTTGTGGCTGCCTTTAATTCCTCCTTTTCCCCAGTTTAAACCTTGAATTTTTAACTTTTATTTCTCGGATCTTAGAGGGGAATAGTTGTCATTATGTCATATCCTTTAAGAAGTGGAAATCAGCTTTTGAATCCAGCAATGGAAAGGGAAAAACTTCGAAAGAAAAATCAGAAGATATGCCTGTCTGGGCTGAGCATTTGGAACGTGCGTTGATGGGTCTCGACAACAAAATGTACAATAACACTTCTGAGTTGAAGTCGTTCTGACAGAGTTTTCAGACTGTAGAGGAAAATATTATTTCCTTGAATACTGAGTTTAAAGAATCGAAACGTCAGATTGTGGATATTTCAACCCGCTTAGAACAGGCTCAATGCAAAATTGTTGATTTAGAGGCGAAATCTCGTCAGAATAACATTCGAATTGTTGGACTGAAGGAAGGTTCTGAGAGTGGGAATTTATTGGACTATTTTGCCAATTTTGTTTCAATCTCTGTTTCTGGATATTCTACCTCAGCCTCCCGATATTGAAAGAGCTCATAGAATTTTCACTTCGAACTCTCAGATTTCAGGTAAAGCACTGCTAATTTTGGTCAATTTTCTTCGCTTTAAAGTTAAAGACCAAATCATAAAATGTGCAAGGGAACAGAGAATTTTTAAACTTAAGGGTTCCAAGATTCATTTTTATGAAGACTATCCACGGGAAGTTATGGAACAGCGGATCAAATTTGTTCCAGCTATGAAGATAGCCCATGAAAAGGGATTTTTCCAACACTCCGCTACCCTGCCCGATTAAAATTATTTCCTAAAGATTCTACTCCACGTGTTTTTTCGGATCCCCAAGCAGCATTGGACTATGTCAATTCTATCTCGGAGGCGGCTGACATGTGAAGGATAATAGGTTTCCTGAATAATTTTCTGAAAGAAAACAGGCTTTGAAGATTTCTGATATGTTGAAGATATCCTTTGATCGATGGACTATTTAAAAAAGAAGTGAACTTCTTGGTTTGACTAATGAATTACTTTTCTGAAGTCTGTTTGGTATACAGAGTGAATTAACACAGCGGACAGATTGTTAACTGGTTTGATTACCTGCTCCTTTCTTCCTTTTCTTTCATTAATTGATAGTTTTTATAGTTTATATAGACATTTTTTATATAGTGAGGAGTGTTTAGTAATAGATAATTAGCTTTAGTTTTTTGTTAAAATCGGGTAGTAAGTCAAAGGAATAATGGCGCTGATTTTCTCTTGTTAGAGATTATATTGTTTAAGTCTAATAGTATTGCTTTGACGTGTCTGGAGACTGTTTTTGCATTCCCTAGTTTATTTTCAATGATTAAGTATAAACATCTTTTTTTCTCTGCTGGGCTTTCTTATCTTAGGGTCATGTGTTTTCTTCGTAAAGGGGAGGGGGGAATTGAGAGAAAAAACTTTTAAATCACTATTTAAATTGAGCAGCACGCGGAGTTCTGCTTCTTTTTTCTTTCTCTGGGGATGCATTCCGGCTTTTTCTCTCTTTCTGCCAGATTTCTACCTTTTGGGATGGTGGGAGGATTGGGAGTATTTTTGTATTCTGGGGTTTATCGCGGGATTTTTTTTTCTTTAGTTTTTTTTACATATATCCTGTATTTTTTCTGCATTATGGAGTTGCGGAGCATGCGTGTTTTTGATTAGCCCGTGATGGTGTGCATATATTTTTGTGTTAAAAACAATATTCTATGGTAGTTAAACAGATAAACATTATTAGTTGGAATGTACCTGGCTGGAATCACCCTATTAAGTGAAAGAAGACCTTTAAAATTATTAATCGATTCCAGCCCGATATAATTTTTGTTCAAGAAACACATATCAGAACGAGCAATCAAAATAGATTTTTAAAAATGTGGAAGGGCCTTCAATATCATGCTACTTGTCAAAATAAAACAAAGGGACTATCTATTTTTATTAAATCTAATATTTTATTTATCCAAGAAGACATCGTCTCAGAGATCAATGGTAGACTTTTAATTGGTAAAGGAACAATTTGTAATAGAAAAATTGTCCTGGTTAATCTATATGGACCTAATGTAGATGATCCTTTTTTTAAAAATGTATTTGGTTTATTACCAGACTTAAATAAATATATGTTGCTGATGGGAGGTGATTTCAACTGTTGTTTAAATCCTTTGATTAACAAGAGTTCAACCAATCAGCAGCTTCCGAGTTGTTCAGCATCACTTATTAATTCCTTTTTAATTGATTATGGTTTGATCAAAATTTGGAGAAATCTACATCCTAATGATAGAGATTATTCTTTTTATTCACATGTTCATATAAAATATTCGAGAATTGATCCAATTTTTGTCCGAAGTCCAAAAATGTGAATGTGATGCTATTGTAGTTTCAGATCATGCACCTTTAAGCTTAACTTTTGAATTGATTGATGTTAGTAATGTAAACTTGCCTTCGCGTTTTCCAGAAAATTTATTTCAAAGTTCGCACTTTGTCAAATTCATAGAGATTCAGATAAAAGATTTTTTTCTTTTTAATAATACGGGAGATATGTCGAAATTGATTATATGGGATACATTTAAAGCATATTTGCGAGGTCAGATAATCTCCTATTTGGCTAAGCTTAAGAAACAGACAAAAATAGAGTTAGATAGGATTTCAGAACAAATTAAGGACTTGGATAACACTTATGCAGTTTCTCCTAATATTGATTTATTTAAACAAAGGGTTGAACTTCAATCACAACATAATTTACTATAAACTTACCCTTTTGAAAGAAATGTGCTTAAATTAAAAAGTCAATTTTATGTGTTTGGAGATGAAAGTAATAAGCTATTAGCATCCCAACTATAGGCAGTGAGAGCCAAAAGACAAATTTTAAAAATTCGTAAGGGAGATGGTAGTTTAGCATGTAATTATGAAGATATTAATAAAATTTTCAAGACTATTACAGTGAACTCTATAAATCTCAGTTTCCAGCTGATCCTTCTAAAATGAATGCCTTTTTACAAAAGATTGATTTTCCCAGAATATCTGTTGAAGATCAACAAATTCTTGATACTCCTTTGACTGAAAAAGAAATTCAGAAAGCTATTCTTTCGATGCAATCTGGTAAAGCTCCTGGACTGGATGGTTTTTCCTGTAGGATTTTATAAAAAATTTGAAAATTTGCTTACTCCTTATATGTTGGAAATGCTTAAAGGTTCTTTTTTGTTAGGAGAGTTACCTTCCACATTTTATGAAGCTTTTATCTCTTTAGTTCTTGAGAAAGGTAAAGACCCTACTGATTGTGCTTCATATAGACCTATCTCATTATTAAACGAAATTCTTTCAAAAATAATGGCTAATCAGTTGGAGAATATACTAGCTAAAATTATTTCTCAGAACCAAACAGGTTTTATAAAAGGTTGTTATTCCTTTTCTAATACTCGGAGACTGTTAAATACTCATCCCTCTCGAAGACTCCCCAATGTGTTGTTTCTCTTGATGCTGAAAAGGCATTTGATAGAGTTGAATGGAAATACTTATTTAACATTTTAGAGAAATTTAACTTTGGTACTAATTTTAATAAGTGGATTAGAATGATATATACAAGCCCTATTGCCACTGTTCTTACTAATAACTGCAGAGCCCCCTTTTCTCGACTTTCGCGGGGTATGAGACAAGGATGTCCATTAAGTCCTTTGTTATTTAATTTGGCACTGGAACCTTTGGCTATTGCACTTTGTGAAGCTAAAGATATTCAAGGAATTTCCATAAATGGGACTATTCATAAGATTTCCCTTTATGCTGATGATCTCTTAGTTTATGTTTCAAATCCTGAAGAATCTATTCCTAGTTTATTGAAATTATTAAATTAATTTGGAAAGTTTTCAGGATATAAATTAAACCTGCATAAAAGTGAATTATTTCCTCTAAATGATTCTGCTTCTATATATGACTACATTCCTTTTCAAGTTACAGATTCTTTCAGATATTTAGGTATTATCATCACTGAAAATTATGGAGACCTTTATAGAGCTAATTTAGTTCCCTTAATGGATTTTATGAAGCAATTATTTTCTAGATGGAATCCACTTACACTTTCGTTAGCTGGTCGAATTCATGCAGTTAAAATGATGATCTTACCAAAATTTTTATATGTATTTCAAAATATTCCTATTTTTCTAATGAAGAAGTTTTTTGATCAGGTTGATTCTATTATTTCATCTTTTGTTTGGAATAATAATAGATCAAGAATTGGAAAATATCATTTATTTAAACCTTCACTGGTGATCCTACCTTTTCTCTTTGGAGGAATAAAGGAATTTATTCCTTTATGGATCTGTTTCAAGAAGGCCGATTGATGTCTTTTGAGAAATTAGTAACTAAATATTTTCTCTCATACTCACACTTCTTGCAATATCTTCAGGTCAGACATTTCTTACAAGAATATTTAAGTAATTTTCCATATATACAAGATTCTGACCTGTTAGACATTATTTTAAAAATGAACCCTTTAGTGAAAGGTTTCATTAGGAAAATTTATAATTTACTATTACAACAGGATAATTATCCTTTAAACGCAAACAACAGGAATTCTGCAGATGCTGGAAATTCAAGCAACACACATCTTTGATGTGTGTTGCTTTAATTATCCTTTACTTAAGATTAAGCAAGATTGGGAAACAGAGCTTAACATGACCTTGATAACAGAAGGTTGCGAATTTTGAAGTTGGTTAACTCTTCTTCGATTTCTGCCAGTCACTCTCTAATTCAATTTAAAATTGTACATCATTATTATTTGACATAGGAGAAACTGTCTAAAATATTTCCTAATGTTAATAGTCAGTGTGATAAATGTAAAACTGAGACAGCTACATTGACACATATGTTTTGGTTGTGTTCTATATTGAAAAAGTTTTGGAAATCTATTTTTTCTACAATTTCTAAAGGTTTAAAACTTCTTTTAAATTATGAAGACATGCAGTCCTCTTTTATTGTCATTTAGTAATGCATGCATTAAGAAATGATACAATATTTCCTCTGGTGTGATATCACAAAACACAGGACAGACCAAGACTGAAAAAACTGACAAAACAACATAATTATAGCATATAGTTACAACAGTGCAACAATACCATAACTTGATGAAGAAGTCCATGAGCACAGTAAAAAGTTCAAAGTCTCTCAAATGTCCCACATCTCATGCAGACGGGAGAAGGAAGAAAAACTCTTCCCGCCATGCCCGACCACAACCCATCTCTGAGTCATCCGAAAACTTCGAGCCTCCGAATCAGCTCTCTGGCACCGAGTACTGAGCGCTATCTCTGTCCGAACGATTCGACCTCAATCTCAGTCGCCAACAGCAGGCAAAGCTGGGGATGTTGAGGCCTTCCCTCTGGAAGATTCCCGACCGTGCAGTAACGACAGCAGCGAACGAGCGTTTCAGAAATTTCTCCAAATGTTCCTCTGTGCTTTCACACCCGTCTCCATCAAATCAGAATTGTCCACGGCCCCTATTTAATGGATACGATGTCATTTTTCACTGGAGGGCTGCGCACACGCGGCACGCTGCTCTCTCTCCTCCCACCGGTTGTAAAATTAATTTACAACCTAATAAATTGACAGTTTTGTTCGGTATAATCCCTCAATATATTCACAGTGTTTCTATATCAGATCAATATGTAATTGCATTTGTCACACTATTGACCAGAAGGGCTCTTTTATTAAAAAGGAAAGATGCTTCTGCTCCCACTTTGATACAATGGTTTTCCCAGGTGATGTTATGTCTTAGTTTGGAGAAAGTCAGAAGTCGAACTTTTGATCCTCAATTTGACTTTGAGAAAAGGTGGGGCTCTTTTGCCTGCTACTATCATTTGACTTGAGTTAATTAGGATGGTCCCCTTCTGATTCTTGGGCAAATGGATTTGGTTGGCAGATTGATGTCTTTCTTTTATAGAAGCTTGTATGGCGTGTAGCTCTGGGTTTGTGCTCCAAATGGTTTTTTTTTGTTAGGGTTTTTTTTGTTTTAATTAGTAGGGGTTCTTTTTCCCAAAAAAATAGCTTTAACATTTTGTTTTTTCTTCTTATTATTGATATATTGTTTAACTTGGTTGATAGTTTAACTGTTATTGTACATATTGATATTTTGATTTGATTACTTCAATGTATTTTTTTGTTGTTGATTTTCAATAATAATTAATAAAAAGATTTAATAGAGCAAGTCAAGCAGCAACTATGGAAATAGAAATATTATTAATCAGTCAGGTAATGTATTTATAGGGCCATAGAACACCCATTCATTATGTACTGTGTCGTATGATGTGGGCAATCATGTTCTTGACCATGACTGTGCTTGGAAAATTTTTCCAAGCCTTCTTCTGGGCAGCCTCTTTACAAACCAGATGACCCCAGCCATTATCAATACTCTCACGGGATTGTCTGTCTGGTGTCTGTGCTTGCATAACCAGCACTTCTGTTATGCACCAGTTGCTCATCCAACCTGCTCCCATAGCTTCACGAGACCCTAATCAGAGGGCTAAACAGGTGCTACACCTTGCACTCTCACCACCTTCTGCTCGATCAGATCTGCTCTCCTCTCCTGTGTTTTTAGAGAATAAAGTCATAACCTATTCAATCTTTCCTCAAGTCCCGGCAACATCTTATCGATATTTCTTCTGCGGGTAGGTGACCGGTACTGCATACATTACTCTAAATTAGGCCTCACTAACATCTTATATATCTTCAACATAACAATCCATCTCCTATACTTTATGTTTTGTAACTCTACAAAGTAATCAAAAGAGAGATGCAGAATCAGGAATAACGTGTCTACTCAGTTTCTCTTTAGTAAGTAGCGCTCGGGGGTGTGTGCTTAGCCAACTGCTCTACTCTCTCTATACCCATGACTCTGTGGCTAGGCACAGCTCAAATACCATCTATACATTTGCTGATGATACAAACATTGTCAGTAGGATCTCAGATGGAGACGAGTGAGCATACAGAAGTGAGATATGCCAACTAGTGGAGTGGTGTCACAGCAACAACCTTGCACTCAACGTCAGTAAGATGAAAGAGCTGATTATGGACTTCAGGAAGAGTAAGACAAAGGAACTCATAGAGGGATCAGAAGTAGAGGAGTGAGCAGTTTCAAGTTCCTGGGTGTCAAGATCTCTGAGGATCTAACCTGGTCCCAACATATCAATGCAGTTATAAAGAAGGCAAGAGAGCAACTATACTTCATTTGGCGTTTGAAGCAATTTGGTATGTCAACAAATACACCCAAAACCTTCTATAGACTGTGGAGAGCATTCTGACAGGCTGCATCACTGCCTGGTATGGGGGTGGGGGGGGGGGGCTACTGCACAGGACCGAAAGTAGCTGCAAAGGGTTGTAAATTTAGTTGGCTCCATCTTGGGCACTAGCCTACAAAGTACCCAGGACATTTTCAAGGAGCGGTGTCTCAGAAAGGCAGCGTCCATTATTAAGGACCTCCAGCACCCAGGGCATACCCTTTTAGATTAGATTATGAAGACACGTAGTCCTCTTTTATTGTCATTTAGTAATGCATGCATTAAGAAATGATACAATATTTCCTCCGGTGTGATATCACAAAACACAGGACAGACCAAGACTGAAAAAACTGACAAAACCCCATAATTATAACATATAGTTACAACAGTGCAACAATACCATAACTTGATGAAGAAGTCCATGAGCACAGTAAAAGTTCAAAGTCTCTCAAATGTCCCACATCTCACGCAGACGGCAGAAGGAAGAAAAACTCTCCCTACCACACCCGACCACAATCCGTCTCTGAGTCATCCGAAAACTTTCAGCTCTGATCAGCTCTCTGACACTGAGTATTGAGCGCCATCTCTGTCCGAACGATTCGACCTCAATCTCGGTCGCCAACAGTAGGCAAAGCCGGGGATTTTGAGGCCTACCCTCCGAAAGATTCCCGACCACGCAGTAACGACAGCAGTGAGCAAGCGTTTGAGAAATTTTTCCAGATGTTCCTCTGTGCTTTCACGTCCATTCTCCATCAAATCAGAATTGTCCACAGCCCTTATTTAACAGATACGGTATCACTTTTCACTGGAGGGCTGCGCATGCGCAGTGCGCTGCTCTCTCTCCTCCCGCCTTTTCTCACTGTTACCATCAGGTAGGAGGTACAGAAGCCTGAAGGCACACACTCAGCAATTTAGGAACAGCTTCTTCCCCTCTGCCATCCAATTCCTAAATAAACATTGAACCTGTGAACACTACTTCACTTTTTAAATATATATTATTTCTGTTATTTGCATAATTGTTAATCTATTCAATATATGTATCCTGTAATTGATTTACTTATTTATTTATTATTATTAGTCATCATCTATATTATGTATTGCATTAAACTGCTGCTGCTAAGTTAACAAATTTCACAACACATGCCAGTGATAATAAACCTGATTCTGATTCTGAGTTTGATTCTGAAATGACGCGGTGGCTGTTAGAGCGATTTTTGGGTTTAGCATATTTATGTCACCAATCTTCAAATCTGAATGTAAATTGTAGAGTTAATTTAAAATGCAGCTCTGAGCAATTGGTTCCTAAAAGCTGCGAATCACAGCCCAGACATTGCTTATTAAAATTCACTTGAATGGCTGTGGTGTGGGTGAGAATCGGGAGGTGTGAAGTTTGTGTGTAGTTTCAAAGAAAGCATTGTAGATACATTATAAATATAGAATTACATAAGAACATAAGAAATAGGAGCAGGAGTAGGCCATCTGGCCCATCGAGCCTGCCCCGCCATTCAATAAGATCATGGCTGATCTGTCCGTAAACTCAGCTCCATCTACCTGCCTTTTCCCCATAACCTTTAATTCCCTTACTATGCAAAAATCTATCTTACTGTATCTTAAATATATTTAGTGAAGAAGCCTCAACTGCTTCTCTGGGCAGAGAATTCCACAGATTCACCACTCTCTGGGAAAAACAGTTTCTCCTCATCTCTGTCCTAAATCTTCTCCCCTGAATCTTGAGGCAATGTCCCCTCGTTCTAGTCTCACCTGCTGATGGAAACAACTTTCCTACTTCTATCTTATCTATCCCTTTCAAAATTTTGTATGTTTCTATGATCCCCTCTCATGAACAAGCACTCCCAAGTCCCTCTGCACAACAGCATGCTGCAATCTTTCACCATTTAAATAATAATCTGCTTTTCTATTATTACTTCCAAAGTTGGTGATCTCGCATTTACCAATGTTGTATTCCATCTGACAGACCTTGGCCCACTCACTTACCCTATCTATAACCCTCTGCAGACTCTCCACATCCTCTGTACAATTTGCTTTTTCACTCAGTTTAGTGCCATCAGCAAATTTTGCTCCACTACACTCGGTCTCCCCATCCAAATCATCAATGTAAATGGTAAACAGCTGCGGGCCCAGCACTGACCCCTGCGGCACCCCACTCACCACCGACTGCCAACCGGAGAAACACCCATTTATATCAACTCTCTGCCTTCTGTTGGTTAACCAATCCACTATCCATGCCAATACACTTCCTCCAACTCCATGCATCCGTATCTTATTTATAAGTCTCTCATGCGGCACCTTTTCGAACACCTTCTGGAAATCCAAGTATGCAACATCCACCTGTTCCCCTCTATCCACTGCACTCATTATGTCCTCAAAGAACTCCAGTAAGTTTGTCAAACAGGACCTGCCCTTTCTGAATCCATGCTGCGTCTGTCGAATGGAACCACTCTTTTCTAAATGTTTCGCTATTTTTTCCTTAGTGACAGCTTCAAGCATTTTCCTGACTACAGATGTTAAACTAACTGGCTGGTTTAGTGACATCCTTTTTTAAAAGGTAGCGTGGTATTTGCTGTCTTCCAATCCACCAGGACCTGCCCAGAGACTAGAGAATTTTGGTAAATGGTTACCAACGCATCTACTATAACCTCTGCCAATTCCCTCAGCACCCTGGGATGCATCTCATCAGGACCGGGGACTTATCTACCTGCAAGCCCTCTAGTTTGCTCATCACTATCTCTTTAGTGACAGTGATTTTATTGAGGTCTTCACCTCCCATTTTGTCCAATACATCATTCTTTGGCATATTAGACGTGTCCTCCACCGTGAAGACTGACGCAAAATAGTCGTTCAATACCTCAGCCATTTCCTTATTTCCCAATATCAATTTCCCCTTCTCGTCTTCCAAGGGACCAACATTGCCTTTAGCCACCCTGGATGGTAGCAGCTGGAACAGTTTGTGGTTGGAGTGACTCAGGTCCCTAATGATCCTTCTAGCCCTTTTCACACACCTGTCTTTGTAAATGCCCTGAATAGTGGGAAGTTCACACCTACAAATGTGCTGGGCTGTCCCCACCACTCTCTGCAGAGTCCTGCGATTGAGGGAAGTACAGTTCCCATGCCAGGCAGTGATGCTGCCAGTCAGTATGCTCTCAATCGTGCCCCTGTAGAAAGTCCTTAGAATTTGGGGAGCCATACCAAACTTCTTCAAAGTCTGAGGTGAAAGAGGTGCTGTTGTGCCTTTTTCACCTCACACCCGGTACGTACAGACCACGTGAGATCCTCAGTGATGTGGATGCCGAGGAACTTAAAGCTGTTCACCCTCTCAACCCCAGATCCATTGACGTCTATAGGAGTTAGCCTGTCTCCATTCCTCCTGTAGTCCGCAACAAGCTCCTTTGTTTTTGCGATGCTGAGGGAGAGTTGTTTTCTTGACAGCACTGTGTCAGGGTGATGACTTCCTCTCTATAGGCTGTCTCATTATTATTTGAGATTAGGCCAATCAGTGTAGTGTCGCCAGCAAATTTAATTAGCAGATTGGAGCTGTAGGTGACAACACAGTCATACAGAGAATAAAGGAGGGGGCTTAGGACACAGCCCTTGAGGGGAACCTGTGTTGATGTCAGAGGGCAAAGGTGAGGGAGCCCACTCTTACCAGCTGCTGGTGATCTGACAGGAAGCCCAGGATCCAGCTACACAAGGCAGGGTGAAGGCCGAGGTCTCTGAGCTTCTTGTCGAGCCAGGAGGGGATTATGGTGTTGAATACTGAACTGTAGTCCAAGAACAGCATTCTCACACAAACATCTTTCTTCTCCAGATGTATAAGGACGGTGTGTAGAGCTATGGCTATTGCGTCATCTGCCAATCAGTAGTGTCAGTAGGCAAATTGTTGGGGGTCCAGTGTGGGTGGTAGCATTACTGTATCTATTATTATCTGTATTTATTTCTTTTTGGTATTGTTAGCAGCTACACTTCTTATAAAGCCATCCCTTGTTTCATTGAATCCCCTTTTGCTTTGTACCATGTCTCCCTTTGTGATTTATTCTCTCCTGCTTTTAATATACCTTTAATGATTTTCTTTCTCAACTCCAACGAACACCTTTCCTCTCAATGTGTGAAAGCAGTTACATCTCTTGCTTTCTGGTTCTCCAGCTCACATTTCCTATCTTTTAACAGCATTTTAGTTTTTACTTAGGATTTCCAGCAACTGTAGAAATGCTATAACATGCTTTTGAACTGCAGAAATGTGTTGTTTATTGGTGCTAAGATTTTATGATTGATTACAAAAAAGGTAAATTGACGCCTTGTGCAAAAATTGCAATAATTTTACTTTCTTTTATGTGACTGAAGTCACAAGAATAAAGATGAATTTGAGATCTCTCAGGCATTTGTGACATTGTACTTATAACGTTAAACAGGAAATCTTGTCAATTATGATCTGGTTTAGTTTGTAATTTAATAGAAATAATATGCTCTTTTATACACCATTTGCAGTTTTTAGGCCTTTTTACCTTTTGTATCTTATCGGCAAATCAGAATGATCCTCGTGTCACCAGCAAATTCTTGTTAAAGGAAATCCGAATTATAAATACACTACTGCATTTTCTACTTCGATGGTGTCGTTTATTCTAGAAAGTAACGGTCACAGCTTCATGTGCCCTGCCGTTCCGCGATACTGCCTCATTTGTGCCATTGAGCAACTCTAAAGGATCCATTCAATCCATGTTATGTTAGTTTAACTAAAGCGAGAAGATGTTACTTTCAGGTTCTGTTGCGGGCTGAGGTTGCGAGCGTTCCTTGTTTGCGAATGATCCTGCTCCCCCGCACCGATAGGCGGCGCTCTGGGCGGCCGCCCCGGTGGTTCCGGTGCGCGACTCTCGAGCACAGTGCGAGTTAATATTCAAAGCGACGAGCGTCGGGGGGCGTGGCCACGGTGAGTGAAGATGGCCGGTGCGAGTGGCAATGTAGCGCAGAAAACCTGGGAACTAGCGAACAACATGCAGGAAGTGCAGAGTATCGATGAAATTTATAAATACGACAAAAAGCAGCAACAGGAGATCCTTGCAGCCAAACCCTGGACTAAAGAGTACGTCTGAATTCCTGACTTATTGCTTATAGTATGAACATCCGCAGAGAAGCTGCAGTAGGCCTGAGCTTTATTATGTTGTCATACTGTCTTAAAAGATAAAGAAAAATACCGCAATGATTATGAAATTACCTGCTTTAGTCTTGTCAGTGGAGAATTTTGAACTGTATTGGCCAAGATTTTGAGAATAACATCTCTTCCTAAACATAATGCCGTAGGGTCTATTAGGCACATTTTAAGTGGGCAATTGAGTCCTTAGTGTCATGTTCTTCTGAGTCGAATGTTTGTTCCCAGTTTTAGGAGTGACATGAATGCTCAGTCTTCTGATATTCATTCAATTAGCTATTTATTTAGCTACCTGGCGGAGGTACTGTAGGTGGATGGCAGGAATAAATATATGGGATATAAGTAAGTCCTTTCAATAACTTGAGAAAATGGTAAAATAGATTTGGTTTTTAATATCTGTACTGATAACTAAACCTGAATTTTTTGGGTGATCTACAATAGAGATATGTAAGCCTTAACAATTTAGTATTGGCATGACCTGTGTACCTGTGTTCTTGCTTTTGGTTTGAAGTTTATTGGTCAAGAATCTTAGAAACCTGCTGTTAATATCAGAATCCTGAGATAAACAATTTTAAAATTTATACTTTTGGCTCCTTGACTTGTACCTAGGTGATTCATAAAAACAAGCTTTGGGCAAATTAATGGAGATGTTTCTGCATTACATATGTAGTTTTTGATAAAGTGGGGAGGGAGGAGAGAGAAATTTAGGAGTGTAGTATGTAAGTGTAGTGATCTATCTTCAAGCATGGGGTTGATAGCAAACTGGGTGACGAGTCTCTGACCAGAATTGAGGCAACCTGAAAAAGGACTTAGCAGTTAATTTATTTATTTCATATTTCCAGCACTTCACCAGTTTTTGGATGCACTGCCCAGGACCAAGCCGAATTTTGATGAAATGCCAGCCCATCCACCGTGCAGCTAGTTTTAATTTATAAAATGCTGCCCCGCATGAATAAGCTGTCTTAATTTAATTTGATATTTTTGTTCCTATACATTGTAATTATTTATTCACTGTTGGGATTTGGTCATTTCTTGCCACTTTTACAGCACAAATTTTACTTTCCAACTTTCATCCCATGTCTGAATATTGTAAGGTGCTACTGAGGAGCTGCAAATAGAACTGAATAATGATCAGTGATTCTTTCTCCCCACCTCCCCCATTCACCCCCAACATAGAGCACAGCACAGAAACAGACCCTTCGACCCATCTAGTCCATGCCAAACCATCTAAGCGGCCTACTTCCATTGACCATAGCCCTCCATGCCCCTACCATCCATGTACCTATACAAACTTCTCAAATGTTGAAATGGAGCTCACGTGCACCTCTTGCGCTGGCAGCTCATTCCACACTCTCTCCATCCTCCGAGTAAAGAAGTTCCCCCTTAAACTTTTCACTTTTCACCCTTAGCCCTTGACCTGAGTGGAAAAAGTCTGCTTGCATTTACCCTATCTCTACCCCTCATAATTTTGAATACCTCTATCAAATCTCCCCTCAATCTTTTATGTTCTAAGGAATAAAGTCCTAGCCTATTCAATCTTAACTTACAACTCAGGTCCTCCAGTCCTGGCAACATCCTTGTAAACATTCTGTGTACTCTTTCAACCTTGTTTACATCTTTCCTGTAAGTAGATGACCAAAACCTCACACAATACTCCAAATTAGGCCTCACCAACATTTTAAACAACTTCAACATAACATCCCATCTCCTGTACTCAATACCTTCATTTATGAAGGCCAATGTGCCAAGGCTTTTGTAATGACCCTATCTACCTGTAACGCCACTTTAAATGAATTATGGATTTGTATCCCAAATTGTTTTCTTCTGCCACACTCCTCAGTACCCTACTGTTCTCTGTGTCAGACCTACCCTGGTTGGTCCTAGTGAAGTGCAACACCTCGCACTTGTCTGTGTTAAATTCCACCTGCCATTTTTGAGCCCATTTTTTCCAGCTGGTCCAGATCCCACTGCAAGCTCCGATAGTCTTTTTCACTGTCCATGCCCCATCTTGGTGTCATCCTCAAAACTGCAGATCCAGTTAACCACATTATCATCCAGATCATTGATAGAGCCGACAAACATCAACGGACACAACACTGATCCCCACAGCACTTCACTTGTCACAGGTCTCCAGTCAGAGAGGCAAACATCTGCTACCACTCTCTGGCTTCTCCAACAAAACCAATGTCTCATCCAAATTTACTACCTCACCTTGAATATCAAGTAACGGAACTTTCTCGACCAACCTCTCGTGGGACTTTGTCAAATGCCTCAATGAAGTCTAAGTAGACAACATCCACTGCCTTGCTTTCATCAATTTTCCTGGTAACTTCCTTGAAAAACTATATAGGATTGGTTAGACACAACCTACCATGCATAAAGCAATGCTGACTATCTGTAATCAGTCTATCTCTATCCAAATACTCATATATTCTGTCCCTTAGAATACCTTCCAATGGCTTTCCCACAACTGATGTCAGCTCATCGGCCGATAATTTCCTGGTTTATTTTTAGAGCCTTTCTTAAACAGCAAAACAACATTAGCTATCCTCCAATCCTCTGGTACCTCACCTGTCACTAAGGATGATTAAAATATATCTGTTACGATCCCTGTAATTTCTGCACTTGCCTCCCACAGGGTCAGGCCCTGGAGATTTATCCCACCTAATTTGCCTCAAGACAGCAAATCTCTCCTCCTCTGTAATCTGTATAGGGCCCATGACCTCACTGCTGCTTTGCCTCACTTCTATAGACTCTGTACCTATCTTCTGAATAAATACAGATGCAAAAAATCCGTTGAAGATCTCCCCCATCTCTTTTGGCTCCACGCATGGAGTACCATTCTGATCTTCCAGAGGACTGACTTTGTCCATTGCAATCCTTTTGCTCTTAACATATCTGTAGAATCCCTTACGATTCTACTTCACCTTGCCTGCTTGGGCAACCTCATGCCTCTTTTTGCTCTCCTGATTTCTTTCTTAAGTGTTCTCTTTGATTTCTTGTATTCCATAAGCACCTCATTTGTTCCTGCCTGCCCATACTTGCTATGCACCTTTTTTTTACTTTAACCTGGGTCTCAATATCTCTTGAAAATCATGGTTCCCTAAACCTGTTATCTTTACTTTTTATTCTGACAGGCACATACAAGCTTTGTACTCTCAAAATTTCACTTTTGAAGTCCTTCCACTATCTAATTACAGTTTTGTCAAAAAAACAGCCTGTCCTAATCCACACTTGCCAGATCCTTTCAGTTACCAGCAAAACTGGCTTTTTTCCAATTTAGAATCTCAATCCAAGGTTCAGACCTATCTTTTTCCATATTTACTTTGGAAACTATTGGCATTATGATCACTGGATGCAAAGTGTTCCCCTACGCAAACTTCTGTCACCTGCCCTGCCTCATTCCTCAATAGCAGATCAAGTATTATGCACTCTCTTGTTGGGATTTCTATGTACTGATTAAGGAAACTTTCCTGAACACATTTGACAAACTATCCCATGTAGTCCTTTTACAGTATGGGAATCCCAGTCAACTTGTAGAAAGTTAAAATTTCCTACTATAATGGCCTTGTTTTTCTTCCAACAGTCTGTGATCTTTCTATGAATTGTTCCCTCTAAATCCCACAGACTATTGGATGGTCTGTAATATAGCGCCATTAACATGGTCATACCTTTCGTATTCCTCAGTTCCACCCATAACGTGTTCTTCATCTGTCCAGACTGACATTAATCCATGACATTTTCCCTGACTAGTAATGCCACCACTCCTCCTTCAATCCCTCCCACACTGTCGCATCTAAAACAACGGAACCCCAGAATATAGAGATGGCAGTCCTGCCCCTCCTGCAACCAAGTCTCACTAATGGCTACATTATCATTATTCCAGGTGTTGTCCATGACCTGACCTCATCTGCCTTTCCTACAAGACTACTTGCATTAAAATATACACAGCTCAGGACATTAGTTGTTTTAGGCTCAACCTTTTTGATTCCTGACTTTGTCTGAGGTCTTAACAATATTTGTTTCCAGAACCTCTCCACTATTGATTATGGCACTCTTGATTCCTATCCCCCTTAACTCTAGTTTAAGCCTCCCATTGAGCACCAGCAAACCTTCCCACTAGGATATTAGTCCCACGTTCCCTGGAAGAGAGCCTAGTCATCCAAAAATCTTCTGCTCTCCCTCCCACTCCAACTCATTATCCACATGTTTAAACTGTGTAATCTTATTGCATCACTGTGGGTAGCAACCTTGAGATCACAACCCTGGAGGTCCTTCCCTTTAACTTGGCACCTAACTCCCAGAAATCACTTTGCAGAACATCATCACTCTTCCTACTTATGACATTGGTACCTACATGGACCACAGACCACAACTCTGGCTGTTCATCCTCCCACTTTAGTATGCTGAGGACGTGATCTGAGATATCCCAGACCCTGGCATCCAGGAGGCAATGTATCATCTGGGAATTACATTCTCATCCACAGAACCTCCTTTTTGTTCCCCTAACTCATGAATCCTCTATCATTATGGCTTGCCTCTTCTCTCCCCCTCCCCCTCCCCCTCAGTTCCAGAGACCTGACTGTTGTGATTTTCCTCTGCTAGGTCATTTCCCAGCCCCCACCCCCATAGTATCCAAAGTGGTATAACTGGAGGGTGTTGGCCAAGGGTTCTGAACTGGCTGTTTAACACCCTTACCCTTTCCCATTCCTGACTGTCACCCAGTTTCCTGTGGGATATAACTACCTTTCTATATATCCTATCTATTGCCCACTCAGCTTCCCGAAGATCCGGAGTTCATTTCATTCCAGGGAAGCATTCAACTATCCTGCCTACCATCCATACTGTTCTAACTGAGCAAATACAAAGAAGGAAAACAATAAATAAACTGTGGAGAAAAAATATCGACCTACAGCTTTGCTTTCTCTCACTGAAGCCCTGAGCAGCTAAAGCCTTCAAAATCCCCAATCTAACACTGCCCATTCAACCATGGCCGCTCTAACAATGGCCACTTCGCTTGCCCCTGCCTTATTTTAATTTGTTCTTGCTAATCAATCCTGACTTTATGCAAGCCAAGCCTTTGATGAAATAGTTGTTGATAGTTGGTTCAAGGATACTACTTGAATAACCTAAAGAATATGATGGAACAAATGGATCTTGATATGTTAGTTCATTAATCTATGAAAGGTAGTAGGTGTTGAAGAAAGCTTATGGGATGCTGACTTTTATTTAACTGAAGCCTAGAATATTAGAGTAAGGAGGTCATTGGACAATATAATGAAACATTAGATCCCAGCCAGATTACTGTGTGGTGTTTTGATTGCCACACTATAAGGATGTGATTGAACTGGAGAGCGTGCAGTGGAGATTTACCTGGAATGGAAGGTTCAGTTTTAAGAAGAGACTAGATCGGCTTGGTTTGTTTTCATTGAAGCAGAGGATCCTGAGAAGTACGAAGTTACGAGGGATCATGTCGCGGTTAGATGGTGACAAACTTTGCTCCAAAATAGAGACAACATAGGTTTAAGGTGAGGAGGGGTATGTTGGATCTTAGGAAATTTCTTCTGCTGGCCAGAGGATGGCTGCTTCTGTAATGCACTTCCTGAGATGGTAGACAGTATATCGAAGATGACCAACAGTCACCTCACTGTGCGTGTCGGCTAATTATGTTCTCATTTTCTGAAGCAGAACGTAAGGCAAAATGTAGTTACTCCTTTTTGTGGCCTTTATTTTGGCATTGATCATTTTTTAAAATACAAGAATATTGATTTTTATATATTTTAATTTAATTTTTCTGACACTTTTGTATTTTTAAAATCTGCTATTAAGGCTAGTGTAGGAATCACAAGAAAGAGGAACTGTATTCCATATTAACAAATTGGAGGAAAAAAAGATGATTTTTAAAAAATCCTGAATAGGTCCTTCATGATGACTGACAAAGTGTCTGTGACCGGAAATGTAGATGTTTTTTCACAGATGCTGCCTGACTTGTTTCCAGAATTTTCTGATTTATTTCAGTCTTCCATTTTCTGCCATGTTTGAACTTTTTTTTTCCAGAAGAAATAAAATTGATTTTTTTCCTAATCATAATATCATTTCTTGCAGCCATCATTACTTCAAGTATTGTAAAATCTCTGCCCTCGCACTTTTGAAGATGGTGATGCATGCCAGGTCAGGTGGAAACTTGGAAGTGATGGGCTTAATGCTAGGTAAAGTGGATGGAGAGACAATGATCATAATGGACAGTTTTGCTCTCCCTGTGGAAGGAACAGAGACAAGAGTCAATGCTCAGGCTGCTGCTTATGAATATATGGCTGCTTATATAGAAAATGCTAAACAGGTATGTTTATAACATTAGATTTTTCCACTTTCTCAACTGATGTAGTTTAAAAAGCACTTTATACTAAATTAACTGTTTTTAAATCTAGCTCAAAAGCTTTGTTTAAAACATGAGTACTGTATACAATGTTTATTTCCAATTATTAATTCTTAGATATAACAACAGGAAGATTAGCTACAGCTGAGGTACTGGAGGGTTGCTGTTTAAAAAAAGGCTTTAAAAATAAAGAAGGAAATTATAGGCCGTTGAGCCTGACATCAGTAGTGGGAAAGTTATTGGAAGGTATTTTAAGGGACTGGATATATGAGTATTTGGATAGACACAGAGCGATTGGGAATAGTCAGCATGGCTTTGTGCATGGCAGGTCGTGTCTAACCAATCTTAGAGTTTTTTGAGGAAGTTACCAGGAAAGTTGATGGAGGCAAGGCAGTGGATGTTGTCTACATGGACTTTCACAAGGCATTTGACAAGGACCCGCATAGGAGGTTGGTCAAGAAGGTTTAGTCACTCGGCATTCAAGATGAGGTAGCAAATTGGATTGGACATTGGCTTTGCGGGAGAACGCAGGAAGTGTTTGTAGATGGTTCCCTCTGACTGGATGCCTGTGACTGGGGGAGTGCCGCAGGGATCTGTACTGTCTCCATGGTTTGTCATCTATGTCAATGATCTGGATGATAATGTGGTTAACTAGATCAGCAAATTTGTGGATGACACCAAGAATGGGTGTGTAATGGACAGTAAAGAAGGCTATCATGGCTTGCAATGGGATCTGGACCAGCTGAAAAATATCAGATAGAATTTAATGCAGATAAGTGTGAGGTGTTGTGCTTTGGTAGGACCACCAGGGTAGGTCTTACACGGTGAATGGCAGGACACTGAGAAGTGCAGGAGAACAAAGGGTTCTGGGAATACAGGTCCATAATTCATTGAAAGTGGCAGCACAGGTAGATAGGGACGTAAAGAAAGCTTTTGGCATATTAGCCTTCATAAATCAGTGTATCGAGTATAGGATTTGGGATGTCGTATTTTTAATTTTATAAGACGTTGGTGAGGCCTAATTTGGAGTATCTTGTGTAGTTTTGGTTACCACTTACAGGAAAGATGTAAATAAGGTTGAAAGAGTACAGAAAAAAATCGTAACAAACAGGAAAAAAAGTCTGTTTCCAGGACTGGAGGTCCTGAGTTACCAGGAAAGAATGAATAGGTTAGGACTTTATTCCTTGGAACATAGAAGATTGAGGTGAGATTTGATAGAGCTATACAAAATTGAGGGGTATAAATAGGGTAAATGCAAGCAGGCTTTGTTCCACAAGGGTTGGGTGGGACTACAACTAGAGGTCTTGGGTTAAGCATGAAAGGTGAAAAGTTAAGGGAAACATGAGGGAAACCTTCTCAGTGTCGTGAGAGTGCAAGCTGCCAGCGCAGGTGGTGCATGTGAGCTCAATTTCAACGTTTAAGAGAAGTAAGTGATGGAAGGGTTATGGAGGGCTATGGTCCCACTGCAGGCCGATGGGAGGAAGCATCTTAAATAGTTCAGGAAGGACTAGATTGGGCAAAGGGCCTGTTTCTATGCTGTACTCTTCTATGACTCTCTACTGTACTCCTCTATGACTCTCTGCCGTACTCCTCTATGACTCTCTGCCAGACATGTAGGATTCATACAGTTACAATGTTGTCAGTCTTTCCCATTCTAAATTTGTTGGCGTAAATTTCCTATGCCTGGATTGATAATATTTTTCTACGTAAATACCTAAGTCTTGTGGCTCTGTTCACTGCTTCTTGTAAACCATTCATCTTGCTAGAAAAATACTATATAGATTTTAGGTATTATTAAATGGAACATCAGTTGCAAAGTCAATGTGGAACCGAAATTACAAAACTGAATTAAATTTGGTCAAAGTTATTAATTGGATTCCCTTTACACACTATTTACTGAAGGAAATTGTGCTTAACATTAAATTTGACTGCAGATTTATATTTTTGTTCAGGACCATGATTCTGGATGGTGCAGTTAACAAATGTGCTTTATATTGTTTCTCAGGACTTATCGATACCAATCAAGTATATAGAAATATTCTTCTAATTAAAATTCATATTTCAGTTTCTTTGCTTTTCCTCTAATTTTTGAAAAAATAATTAAGTTACAGAAGCTCAATATTCGAAGTAAATTTATTATCAAAGTGTGTATTCATCACCATATAAATCCCTGAGATTCATTTTCTTGTGGGCGTTCATAGTATATTCAAAGGAGCACAATGGAATCAATGAAAAGCTGCACATAAGGATGGAGAAACAACCAATGTGCAAATACAAAAAAAAATAATATAAATAAGAATTGAAAACATGAGCTCATTTCTACATAATTCTGTGGGTGAGTACAAGGATTATGTGTGCTGAGGTAAGGCCTGGAGATGACTCTGATGGTGACTGCCATATGGATTTGAAATTTAGCCTGGAATCAACTGTGCTAGAGGCGAAGTAAAGTGGTTTTGAGGCTTGGTAAATGGTTTAATTTCTCAATATTTACTTCTGAGGAAATTTCAGTACATCTAAAACAGGTTTTATGTTGAAGATTCTGTCACTGCAACACCATCATAAAACTTCAGTGAGGGCTGGAACCTGGTGTTGTCACTCTATTTGGAATCTGACCGCATGTGTGTACCTGCTCGTAGAAGAATGAAAAAGAAACATGAGGGCAGTGGGAAAAGAGGCATTTTGTTGAGATAATTCAGTTGTGGTGGGGTAGGTCAGAATGGAGCCAAGTATTTGGTAATCGTACCAAATTGGATAATAGAATTACTGGAGGAAGATGGCTGACTACATCAGGGCTGCAGTGATTATGATGGTGAGGAGTATTGCACAATGGTCACAAAGGTTATGATTCTTGATTTTGCTTTGAAGCACATTGTTGAAAGTGATGGAACTTAGAGTAAGTGAAATACTAACCAAGTTTTCAAGAGCCAACTCAATGATTTTAGAGAGCAAAGTGGTTGGAAAGTTACTTCATAGCTTTTTAGGTTTAAAGAGATCTGGGAGAGGGGGCAATGAAGCTAATTTTTGGAGTAAAGAAGGATTTAGATGTTCTTGCAGGTGAGTTGCAAAAGTTGGTAGGTAGTTGCAGTAAGCATTTGAAAAAGAATATTGGCCTTTATTACAAGAGCATTTTAGCTTGGAAATGTTTAACTATTGTTACATTTACATGGGTTAACTTGTAGGTTGAGTCAGTAGTAGGGAAGGCAAATGAAATATTAGCATTTATTTCAAGAGGACTAGAATATAAAATTAAGGATGTAATGCTGAGGCCTTATAAGTAATTGGTCAGACTGCACAGTATTGTGAACAGAGGTTAGGAGGAATTTCCTTACCCAGACAGTATGAATCTGTGAAATTCATTCCCACAGGTGGCTGTGGAGGCCAAGTCATTGGGTATATTTAAAGTGGAAGTTGATAGGCCCTTGATTAGTAAGGGTGCCAAAGGTTAAGGGAAGAAGATGGGAATGTGGTGGGGTGGGGGTGGTGGAGATAATAAATCAGCCATGATGGAATGGCAGACCAGACTCAATGGGCTGAATGGCCTAATTCTGCACCTATGTCTTATATTCTATGGTATTGTTGAGGCCACACTTGAAGTACTGTGCACAATTTTGGTTTGTGTTCTCTTTTTTAAAGAAAGTATATCCTGGGATTACAGGCAGTCCAAAGGAGAATCATAAGGCAAATTCCTGAGATAAGACCATCTGAGGCTGTGCCCTCTGGTCCTAGACTCTCCCACTAAAGGAAACATCCTCTCCACATCCACTTTATCTAGGCTTTTCAATAGTCAAAAGGCTTTAATGATATCCCTCCCTCCCTCCCTCCCATTCTTCTAAACTCCAGTGAGTGCAGGTCCAGACCCATCAAACACTCCTCATGCATTAACCCTTCCATTTGCAGAATAATTTTCATGAACTTTCCTTAGACTCTCAGTTCGCAATAGATTCAGCACATCTCTTCTTACATAAGGGGCCCAAAACTGCTCATATGATGCAGTCTGTCGTTCAACCATGCGTGAGTATATCACCATAAAAAGCAGCATTCCTCCAGGGCTAAGGTGTAAAACACAGTACCAATAGTACATTTGGTTACTATTTCAGAAAAGTGAAGTCACAAAGAAAGAAAAGCAATATAGCATGGTAAGTTGTCTTGGTCCAGCTTGCTTGTCCACCAAGCAAACTGGAGGGCAGCAGGGGCCGGCCCAGTATGGAGTCTGGCATGACTCAGAGGCTCTTGCATATCACGTCGGTGTCTCCACTCCTGGACGGATGCAGTGGGCAACCCGTGGCATGGGCCTAGTCCTTGCCACAACAGAGGCAAAGCAGCTCCCCCGCTGTCAGTCTCTCCAGTGAACCAGACTTGCAGTATTCTACGTAACCAATGTACAACAGGGTCTTGCAATCTGATGAAAAACATCCAAGAATATCACTTGCACTGCCCACCATCTCAGCACGATGGCACGCAAGAAGTCCAGGCAAAAACACAATAACAGTATATAGTTAATCCAGCTCCATTGCTATCGAGCAATTTGCTGATGGGATAGTGCTGCAGTACTTGATGTTCTTAGTATCCGGCAGTGACTTGTGATTGTAAAATAGGCGTACAGGACAAACAAATACACCTTTGATTTGACAAGGAGTAGCCACAGTGTCTGAGTGCACTGCCATTTTACTGGAAAATTATTATCTAGTCCTAATGTAATATTATATTTTAGTCCTCTCTGATGTCTTCAAGTAGCAGGCAGCAGCAGTGTCTGCACCCGGGACCCAGGTCAACTCCTCCACAGCTTCTCTGGCCCATCCACCAACTTCTCCCGCTCCAGCTTGTCCGCTGGAGAGTCAGACAATCTTCTATCCATGCTAGTATCTTTCCTGTCATACCATGGGCTCTTATCCTGTTAGATAGATAGATAGATAGATAGATATACTTTATTGATCCCGAGGGAAATTGGGTTTTGTTACAGCCGTGCTAGCCAAGAATAGAGCATAAATATAGCAATACAAACACCACAAACAATCAAACAACAAAATGCAAACTATGCCAGATGGAAAAAGTCCAGGACTAGTCTATTGGCTCAGGGTGTCTGACCCGCCACGGGAGGCAGTGCAAGTTCGATGGCCACAGGAAGGAATGACCTCCCGTGCCGCCCAGTGTTGTATCTCGGTGAAATATGGCCGAAGTCCAACAGTAAAAAGTTCAATATCTGATCTACAAACACGTTCCTCGCCCATCATATGACCCGGATTGCACCATCTGTTGTTAACCAGAACAGTAAGCACCCAACTCCTTTATGCTTACTACTCTCAGTGCACTTCCGGTCAGCCGGAACGGTCTGGAAGCCGTCCATGGAGAAGTTTTGATCGGGTATGTCCTCGTGCAGCCCCATTCCAGTGAAACACATAACACTGCACTCCCGAAATGTTCTCTGACGCCTGGCTAGCGCCGTGAACTCATCCATTTTATTACCCACCGAACTCCTCTTCTCCATAAGTCTCTGTTGTCTTGACCTGGTCCTCTTTCCTTGACTTTGTGATCCCCCTCTGCATCCTCTGTGTGTTTTCCTCCAGATTTCAGCAGGGGTGTCCGCTGCTCTGCTCGCTAAACCGGCCGGCATTAGTGCAAGCAGCTGGTCCCTGGAATGAACAATGCGACCATGCTTCTGTCCCGCGTGTCGGGATGTCACTGTTTCCAGGACTAAAAACCCAAATAAAACTCTCTCTACCAGCATGTTAGAGAGGGTGCAGCTTCGACATGTTACCGTGGAAAAAAAAATACTAAAAATAACGTAAGTTAAAAAGTAAGAATCCGATCGGAACGGCTGTAACAGGCTGCATGCACGACTGGCGCATGTGCACTCGGTGCGCATGTGCATTAAGCAGCTTTATGTGTGGCAACTTGCAAAAGGCTACCTGAAATACAGGTAAACAACACTGACTCTCCGTTGTCTGTCGTGCCTGTTATTTTCTCAATGAATTCCAACAGATTTGTAAGGCAAGATTTCCCCTTAAGGACTTTGGCCTATTTTATAATGTGCCTCCAAGAACCCCAAAACCTCATTCTTAATAATGGACTCCAACATCTTCCTAACCATTGAAGTCAGGCTAACAGGCCTATAATTTCCTTTCTTTTGCCTCCCTCCCTTCTTAAAGAGTGGAGTGACAATTTTCCAGTCCTTTGGATCATTCCAGAATCTCATGATTCTTGAAAGATCACTGCTAATACCTCCATAATCTTTTCATCTACCTCTTTCAGAACCCTGGGGTGCAGTGCATCTGGTCTAGGTGACTTATCTACCTTCAGACCTTTCAGCTTCCCAAGCACCTTATCCTTAGTAATAGTACCTACACTCACATCTGCCCGCTTACACACATCTGGTGTATTCCACAATGAAGACTGATGCAAAATACTTAATAAATTTATCTGCCATTTCTTTGTCTCCCATTACTATCTTTCTAGCGTCATTTTCCGGTGATCTAATATCCATTCTCACCTCTTTTACTTTTTAGATGTACATCTGAAAAAGCTTATGGTATCCTCTTTTTATTGGTTAGCAACTTTTCTCTCATCACTTTTTTTAGTTGCCTTCTGTTGGTTTTTAAAAACTTCCAAATCCTCTAACTTCCCACTAATTTTTGCCATATTATATGTCTTCTCTTTTACTTTTATGCTGTCTTTGACCTCTCTATCTATCTATACTAGGCCTTCTGAAATGCTCACAAGAACTGCAACAATTATCGTTCTGCCATCGTCCTTGCTAGTGGCCCCTTCCAATCAACTTTGGCCAGCTCCTCTCTCGTGCCTCTATAATTTTCTTTACTCCACTGTAATGCCGATACATCTGATCTTTTAACTTCTCCCTCTCAAACTGCAGGGTGAATTCTATCATATTATGATCACTATCTCTTAAAGGTTCCTTTACCTTAAGCTTTCTAATCAAATCTGGTTTATTACACAACACCCAATCTAGAATTGCCTTTTCCCTTGTGGGCTGAACCACAAGCTGCTCTAAATTATCATCTCATTACCATTCTATAAATTTCCTCTCTTGGGATTCAGCACCAACTTGATTTTTCCCATTCTACCTGTATACTGAAATTCCCCCAAGACTATCGTAACATTGCCCTTTTTACATGCCTTTTTAATCTGTTGTACTATGTACACCACATCCTGGGTACAGTTCGGATTCTACATCTTCTAATCCTGTGTTAACTTTCGTAAGTATTTGATTTCATTTTTTACGAATAGAGCCACCCCACTCCCTACTTGCCTGTCCTTTCAATACAATGTGTATCCTTGGATGTTAAGCTCCCAACTATGATCTTTCAGCCACAATTTCCCGGGTACTGGAAGTTAACAAAACTTACAACTATAGAGTCTCATTTCTCAACAACTTAACTACTTAAAAATCTCCAGCAATAATTTATTGCTGAATCTTTTCCTCTATTTCTCAGTCTCCTTATTTTTCCTCTTTATTTGCTTTTGTACTTGATTTAGCATTGAATTAAATAGTTTGACTTGCACTTCCTGATTTAAAATCTGCATGCCAGAGTCAGGATTTTTCAAGTTGATTAACAAGTTGCAGTAGTTTGGTCTGTTCACCAAATCCCAAATGCCCTGAGCAGAAATGGAATTATAATTACTGCAACTTCCTGTACATAAGTCTTTGGGTATGTGTAATTAACAGCTTTCACTGCTCATTCATCATTAAAATCTGGGCTGTGATCTATAGAATCAAACGTAACTTTGTACAATGATGGTTTTGTATGTTTGTTGTTAGTCAAGTTTCTCTTAGTTAGTATATTTGGTTAAGTTGCTACCTTTTCTATTCAGATACATATTGGAATATCTCTTTCAGTTTTTCCATCAATAATTGCATTATGTCAGCTTAAATTCAATGAAAATATACACAATCCATTTTGTCACAAAATTCTCTGGTCTATATAAACACAATGGCAATTCCTCTATCCCATTATGGGTTCATAGAATTAAAATGCTATGCCTTCACTGCTCTGCATTTCACATGCACCAAACTACTTAGCCATTGTTGTCAGATTACCTGCAGAGCAAGAATCTGATATCTGTAATCAAAATGTTCATCCTTCTGTTGTTGAAGTCTAGAATTTCTGCAAGTTGAAATTTAATTCGTGTCAAAGAAATCTTTACCTTTTTATTCAATGAATTATTTCTGAGACGGGCAGGAATCCATCTCTGAATAAACTTGTAACTTGGTTAGTTTTGTGACTTGTTTGCTCCAAAAGAGGGTAGGTTGATAAAATCTGTGCGGGAACATGGTGAGAAATGCAGTTGAGCAGTGTCTGAGAGAGACGAGCTGGAGTTGCAAATAACATGCTGACAAATAGATAAAGGAATGTGATGCAATTCTTAAATACACAAAATTAAGGGATAAAATATTTTTATTACCTTCTAAAATGTTATTTAGATGTGGAAGAAGACAGTTCAAATCAGTGGCAGTCCATTTGTCTCCAACAATTCCAGTCCTGATTTATAGTATCACCTAGGCCTTCCTGCAGTCGAATCAATCCCCATTTAGGACTGTGATACTTGACATACAGTGGTACTAGAATGTTTGTGAACCCTGTAGAATTTTCTCTATTTCTGCACAAATATGACCTAAAATATGATCAGATCTTCGCGCAAGTCCTAAAACTAGATGAAGAGAACCTATTTAAATAAATAACACAAATAATTATGCTTGTTAATTTACTTACTGAGAAAAATGATCCAATATTTTGTGTGATTGTTGGAAAAGGTATGTGAACCTCTGGGGTAATGCCTTCTACAAAGGCTATTTGGAGTCAGGTGTTCCGATCAATGGGATGAGATTGGAGGTGTGGGTTGTAGAGGTGCTTTGCGCTATATATATAAAAATAAAAAGACACACACTCAGGTTACTGACAGAGCCTGCTCTTCTCAAGAAAAATCTGTTAATGTGCACCATGCCTTGATCAAAACAACTTTCAGAGGACTATAGAAGAAGAATTGTAGAATTCATGAAGCTGGAAAAGGCTACAAATGCTTGAGTGTTCATCAGTCCACAGTAAGGGAAATTGTCTACCAATGGAAGAAACTCAGTACAGTTGCTACTCTCCCCAGGAGTGGGCATCCTACAAAGATCACACCAAGAGCACAACATGCAATACTGAAGAAGGTGAAAAAGAACCTGAGGGTAACAGCAAAAGACCTGCAGAAATCTGTGGAACTTGCTGAAGTCGCTGTTCATGTGTCCACTATAAGAAAAACACTGAACAAAAATGGTGTTCATGGAAGGACACGGCAGAGGAAACCACTGCTCTCAGAAAAAAAATTGCTGCATGTCTCAAGTTTGCAAAAGACCACCTGGATGTTCTACAATGCTTCTGGGACAATGTTCTGTGGACAGATGAGACAAAAGTTGAACTTTTTGGCAGAAATGCACATTGCTATGTTTGGAGAAAAAAGGGCACTGCACACCAATACCACAACCTCATCCCAATTGTGAAGCATGGTGGAAGGAACATTATGGTTTGGGGTTGCTTTGCTGCCTCTGGGCCTGGACAGCTTGCAATCATTGAGGGAACAATGAATTTGAAACTATATTAAGACATTTGACAGGAGAATTATAGGCAGCAGTTCGTCACCTGAAAATTTAATAGAAGTTGGATAATTCAACAAGGCAATGATCCAAAAAACAAGAGTAGATCAACAACAGAATGTTTTAAAAAGAAGAAAATGTGTGTTTTGGACTGGCTGAGTCAAAGTCTTGACCTTAATCCTTTAGGACTGTTGTGGAAGAATCTGAAACAAGCAGTTCGTGCAAGGAAGCCCATCAACATCCCAGAGTTCAAGCAATTTTCTAGGGAGGAATAGCCAAAAATTCCTCCAGGCCGATGTGGAGGTCTGATTAATGGTTATTGAAAACGCTTGGCTGAAGTTATTGCTGTACAAGGGGGTCACACCAGTTACTGAAAGCAAAGTTCACATTCTTTTTCGAACAAATACATGTAGTATTGGATATTTGTTCTCAATAACTAAATGAACAAGTATAATGTTTTTGTGTTTATTTAGTTGGGTTGTCTTTAATTTTGGGAGTTGGGTGAAGATCTGATCACACTTTAGGTCATATTTGTGCAGAAATAGAGAAATTTCTACGGGTTCATAAACTTCCTTGCACCACTGTAGATATCAAAGAATATAGAACAGTACACCACAGAAACAGACACTTCAGCCCACAATGTTGTGCGGAACCAATTAAATTAGTAATCAAATGGCCAACTAAACTAATCTCTTCTGCCTCCACAATATCCATATCCTTCCATTTTCCTCACATTCATGTGCCTATCTAAATGTCTCTTAAAAGTCCCTAAAGTATCTGCCTCTACCACCACTCTATGTGTTATATTCAAGGAATCCACTCCTCTCTTTGTGTGGGGGGGGGGGAGAAAAATTGCCCCTCACATCTCCTTTGAAATTCCCCTCATTACCTTAAATGTATGCCCTCTGGTGTTAGAAATTTTAACCCTAGGAAAAAAATCCTGTCTGTCTACTCTAACCATGCCTCCCATAATTTTGTCTAACTTCTCGTTATTGCACACGCCCTCTAATCCAGGCAACATTGTGGTAAGCCTCTTCTGCATCCTCTTCAGAGTCTCAATGTCCTTTCTATAATAGAGTGACCAAAACTGTATGCAATATTCCGGATGCAGCCTAACCAGAGTTTTATAGAGCTGCAGCGTGACTTCCTGCCTTTTGAACTCAATGCCTTGACTAATAAAGGCAAGCATGCCGTATGCTTTAACCATCCTATCAAACAGTGAGGCTGTGAACCTGGACTCCAAGATCCCTCTGCTCATCAACTCTGTGAAGGGTCTTACCCTTAACAATGTACTCTCTTTTGCATTTGACCTACCAAAGTACAATACTTCACATTTAGCTGGGTTAATCTCCATCAGACATTTCTTTGCCCATATCTGCAACTGTAACCACCTTGCAGCCATTTCTATATTCTGCAGTATTCTTTGCCAGTCTTCTGCGCTATTCACACCACTAATATTCATGTCATCTGCAAACTTAAAAAACCAGCCATCTACATTTTCATACAGATCATTTATATATATATATCATAAACAGCAGAGATCTCAGTACCAATCACTGCTGAATACTACTAATCACAGACTTCCAGCCTGAATCATGTCCCTTCAATTACTACCCACACTCTCTTTTCTATGGACAAACCAGTTCTGAATCTATATGGCCAATTTACGATGCATCCCATGGATCTTAATCTTCTAGATGAGCCTTCCATGAGGGATCTTGTAAAACAGTTTACTAAAAAATCCATGTAGATAACATCCACAGCACAACCTTCATCAATTACCCTCATCACCTCATCAAAAAAAAAATCAAGTTAGTAAGACACTATATGCTCCGCAACAAGCCATGCTAGCTCTCCCTAATTAGGCTGTGGTTTTCCCATACTCGTAAATCCAATCCTTGAGAATTGTCTCCAGTAGCTTCCCTGCCACTGACATCGGACGTTCCGATCCAGGATTATCATAAGACCATAAGACATAGAAGCAGAATTAGGCCATCTGGTCTATGGAGTCTACTCCGCCATTCAATCATGGCTGATCCGTTTTTATTTTATCTCCTCCTCAACCGCAGTTTCCGGCCTTCTCCCCGTAACCTTTGATGCCATGTCCAATCAAGAACCTATCAGTCTCTGCCTTAAATACACCCAACGACCTAGCCTGCACAGCTGCATGTGGCAACGAAATACCACAAATTCACCACACTTTGGCTAAAAAAATCTTGTCTATCCTAAGGCTGTGCCATCTTGTCCTAGACTCTCCCACCATGGTATCTCGTATGATAACCCTTTTATACCTGGAATCATCCTTGTGAACCTCCTCTGGACCATCTCCAATGCCAGCACATCCTTTCTAAAATGAGGAGCCCAAAACTGTTCACAGTAGTCAAGGTGAGGCCTCAGTAATATCTTATAAAGCCTCAGCATCACATCCTTGCTCTTGTATTCTGGACCTCTTGAAATGAATGATAACATGGCATTTACCTTCCTCACCACCACCTCAACCTGCAAGTTAGCCTTCAGAGTGTTCTGCACAAGGACTCCAAGTCCTTCGCATCTCAGATTTTTGGATTTTCTCCCCATTTAGAAAATAGTGTGCACATTTATTTCTAACCCAAAGTGCATGACCATGCATTTTCCAAATATACAACATCCACCGCATCCCCTTTATCTATCCTTTATCTCCTCAGAGTTCCAACAAGTTCGTCAGGCAAGATTTTCCTTGAAGGAACCATGCTGACTTTGTCCTATCTTGTCCTTTGGCACCAACTACTCCATCACCTCATCCTTAACAATTGATTCTAACATCTTCCCAATCACTGAGGTCAGGCTAACTGGTCTATAATTTCCTTTCTGCTGCCTTTTCCCTTTCTTAAAGTGTGGAGTAATATTTTGCAATTTTTCAGTTCTTAGGCACCATGCCAGAGTCCAATGATTTTTGAAAGATCATTTCTAACGCTGCCTCTTTCAGAACCCTAGGATGCAGTTCCTCTGGTCCGGGTGACTTATGTACCTTTAGGTCTTCCAGCTTTTTGAGCACCTTCTCTCCTGTAACAGTAACTGTACCCACTTCTCTTCCTTCACACACTACAACATCAGGCTTACGGCTAGTGTCTTCCACAGTGAAGACTGATGCAAAATACTCATTTAGTTCATCAGCCATCTCCTTGTCCCCTGTTATTATTTGTCCTGCCTCATTTTCTAGCGGTCCTATATCCACTCTCATTTCTCTTTTACTTTTTAACATACTTGAAAAAACTTTTACTGTCCACTTTGACATTATTTGTTAGCTTGCTTTCATATTTCATCCTTTCCCTTCTAATGATTTTTTTTGTTGCTCTCTGTAGGTTTTTATAAACTTCCCAATCCTCTGTCTTCCCACTAATTTTTGCTTTGTATGCCCTTTCTTTTGCTTTTACAATAGTTTTGACTTCCCTTGTCAGCCACGATTGTATTGTTTTACCATTTGAGTATTTCTTTGTTTTTGGAATATACGTGTCCTGTACATTCCTTGTTTTCCCCAGCAACACACGCCATTGTTGCTCTGCTGACATCCCTGCCAGCAGCTCTTTCCAGTTTACTTTGGCCAACTCCTCTCTCATACCACTGTCATTTCCCTTACTCCACTGAAATACTGCTACATCAGACTTTACTTTCTCCCTATTGAATTTCAAGTTGAACACAATCATATTGTGATCACTGGGTTCCTAAGGGTTATTTTACCTTAAGCCCCCTAATCGCCTCCAGTTCATTACATAACACCCAATCCAGTATAGCTGATCCTCTAGTAGGCTCAATGACAAACTGCTCTAAAAAGCTATCTCTTAGGCATTCAACAAACTCACACTCTTGAGATCCATTACCAACCTGATTTTCCCCAATCGACCTGCATGTTATAATCTCCCATGACTACCATAACATTGCCCTTTTGATACACCTTTTCTATTTCCTGTTGTAGCCTGTGGTCCACCTCCCAGCCACTGTTGGGAGGCCTATATATAACTGCCATCAACGTCCTTTTACCCTTGCAGTTTCTTAACTCAATCCACAAGGATTCAACATCTTTCGATCTTATGTCACATCTTTCTACTGATTTGATGCCATTCTTTACCAGTAGAGCCATACCACCCCCTCTGCCTACCTTCCTATCTCTCCAATATAATGTGTAACCTTGGACATTCAGTTCCTAACTACAGCCATCCTTCAGCCATGATTCAGTGATGGCCACAACATCATACCTGGCAATCTGTAATATTGCAACAAGATCATCTGCCTTATTTCTTGTACTGACTCTGCATCCCTAATGATTTGATACTCAGCCTATTGGCTGCAACTAAGTCCCAGCACCTGCCTTCCCTTCCTGACAATCTGACTGCATGCTATCTTTACTTTTTTACCATCTGTCCTTTCCTGAGTTCCTTCATTCCAGTTCCCACCCCCCTGCCAAATTAGTTTAAACCCTCCCCAACAGCTCTAACAAACCTGCCTGCGAGAATATTGGTCCCCCTCAGGTTCAGGTGCAACCCGTCACTTTTGAACAGGTCATACCTCCCCCAGAAGAGATCCCAGTTATCCAAGAACCTGAAGCCCTGACCCCTGCACCAGCTTCTCAGCCATGCATTTATCTGCCAAATCATCCTATTTCCCTGGTTCTTTTGAATAGTGGAACATTAGCTCCTCAAGAATCCTAGATCTGATACGAAAACAGATATTTATCTATTAACTGGGCATGATCCAGCTGGAACTTTAAGGGTTAGATTAATTTGTCCTTCATTTTTTTTCATCTTGCTGCAAGATGGAAAACATGCATTTGGTCAGCAGATGGCACTATTAATCAGCTGCTAATAGATAATGAACAAAAGTTGGATTTGAAACATCTTCTATGAAAGTTAAGTGTTGTTGGACCTCTTTAAAATTATGTATTATGAAGAACTATGAGTAATATAATTTAGGATTACGCCTATTACTTTTATATTTAACATGTTATATTTTAGAAAGAGAAGTGGTTTGAAACTGACCCTTCCTATTTTCAGGCAGTTAAACTGTAATAAATCCATAGGCTGCAAATACTAGATAAACTCCATTACACAACTAATCTCTGCTTTAAACTTGCTATTATCAAAATATACTATTTAAAATATTGATAAAAATAACAAGCACATATTTTTATATATCAGTACAAATAAATTTATTTTTCAAAAAGTTAGTCACATTTGTAAAGAGAGAAATCCACCTATTTGTTCATTGTGGCCAGTCAAGAGTACTTTACATTTGTCCCATTTTCAAGCTTCTGGCTTATGATTCATCAGGTTTTCATCCAGTAACTTGTAAATGTATTGAGGGTTTTTACCTCACTTACCCCAATGGGTATTGAATTTCAGATGTTGCACCCCCTCCCCCCCCATCATTGTTTAAGTCAGTGGTCCCCAACCTCCGGGCCGTGGACCGATACGTTGCCATGAAGAATGCAGCGGTAGCCGGAACACACCCAGGATATCTTTAAGAAAAAAGTGGAAATAAACAAGCTAGTTAATTAGGTGCTGCCCGGCACGTAAATGTCAGTCCAGATCAGAGGCAACGCAATCGGCAATCGCCTGTGATCTGGGCTGACATTTACGTACCGGGCGGCACCTAATCAATTAGCTTGTTTATTTCGGCTTTTTTTTTAAAGATGTGCTGGGTGCGTTCTGGCTACTGCTGTACCGCTGCGTTCTTCACGGCAATGTATCGGTCCGCGGCCTGGAGGTTGTGGACCACTGGTTTAAGTGAAACAAGTTTCTTCATTTTGTTTTCTCCAATTCCATTGAAGCTTGTCACTAAAATATTACCAAGGTCTTTTTGTAGTAGTGTAAAATCTTTTGAATCAAAAAACCATTAGGGATTCTGGAGAATATTCTCAGATTTGCATGTCCTCAAAAAATCATTACCGTCCTTGAGCAGTTACTTGATCACATTCCACACCGTGTATTTTTGTAAATCAGTTCACCATAGACCTCATCCTAGTGCACACTAAGGTCAAGTAAGATTGTGATTCAATATTTTGGACAAGTACCTCCAACACCATAACTGAAGAGTTGCTCTATTTCCAATGGCAGAATGGATGAACCAATATCTATGCCTTTGCATGTGCCAAAATCCCTAATTAGGGTTTCTAATCATATTCAATGAGCTCTATTCAATGCACAATGTGATCCACCACAAGCACTCTACTCCAGATTGTGTCACAGCAAGTGATTTACAGGAGAACAGAGAAAATACTTCATTCCAGTCTGTGCTATAGAGATGCTGGGTAGTGCAGACTTTGGCAATGTCCGAGAGAGAATGGTAGGTGGGATGAGGCTACTGTTGCAATAACAATCTGGGTGTCTGCCACCTTGAGCCCATCCAGGAAACCTGGAGCCAGCGTGCTGTCCTGTTAAGCATCACCCTCATAACCTGGAGCAGGCCCTTCAGCCCGCTGTCCACCCAGATCATCATGATCAGACTTATGATGATCCTATTTTACTCACCTGTTTCCATCATAGAGATGCAGTTGGCGTAACACTATTACTGTGCCAGCAACCCAGGTTTAATTCTGCTCCTGCCTGTGGGGACTTTGTATATTCACTCCGCAGCAGCCTGAGTTTCCTGCCACGATTCAGGGACATGCAGGTTCGTAGTTTAATTGGTCACTTGATGTGTAGTTGGCAGCACGGGCTCATTGAGCAAGAAAGGCCTATTACTGGGTTATGTATCTAAATACATTAAATTAGATGTTTCAAGACAACCCTGGGAGGAACAACAAAGGTAACGTTATCACCAGTTCATGTGAATTACTTGGCAAAGACCACAGACACCCCTGGGAAGGTGCCCAGTGCTTCAAGTCTCACTGGAAGCTTGCAGTGGCAGAGCAATAAGAGCACAACAACCCAAAGAACCCAGCCACCTGCTCTGTCAAGGTCCCCCCTTATCACCTGTACTCCTGCATTAATAATTTTTGGAACCACCAAGTGAAGAGCAGAATCCTTTTTGCTACAGATACTAACTCTCTTGCTATTTCTGGCACACTTAAGTTTTAAACAAAAACTTTGTTTTATTTTGTGCTTATAAATTGAAATTTAAATTTAGTTCTTTACATAATTGTGTGCTTATTTAAATTTATTTTGCATCTTCTCTAGGTAGGACGTCTTGAGAATGCAATTGGTTGGTATCATAGTCATCCAGGTTATGGATGTTGGCTTTCAGGAATTGATGTTAGCACTCAGATGTTGAATCAACAGTTCCAGGAACCATTTGTAGCCGTGGTGGTATGTATTTTACATCTACATCTGACTATATATAACTGCATAATCTGGAGTGACACTCAAAATGCTGGAGAAACTCAGCAGGTCAGGCCGTATCTATGGAGAGGAAAAAACAGTTGATGTTTTGGGCTGAAACCCTTCGTCAGCACTGGAAAGGAAGGGGGTGGAAGACAGAATAAGGAGGTGGGGGAGGGGAAGGAATATAATGTGATAGGTGAGGGGCAAGGTGGTGAGTGGGGTAGGGGGATAAAGTAAGAAGCTAGGAGATAATAGGTTGAAGATGTAAACGGCTGGAGAAGGAATTTGATAGGAGACGACAGTGGAAAATGAGGGAAAGGGAAGGAGGAGGGGCATCAGAGGGATGTGTGGGCAGGTGAGGAGAAGAAGGGGGTGACGGGGGAACCAGAATGGGAAATGTTCCAAGAAAGATGTGGAGGGGTGAGAAATTGTTGGACGTTAGAGAAATCAATGTTTACACCATCAGGTTGGAGGCTGCTCAGATGGAGATTATGTGCATTATGTCTTTTTTAATTCAGAGTTTCTTGGGGTATGTAAATCCTCACCTTGAGGTTTCTTCAGCTTGAAATATCAACAGACAAGCAGAATTTTTGATATTGTTCAAATAATATCAGCTTCATTCTTCAGTGATATTTCAAATTAAAGAATTCTTAGCTCAAAAGAAAGTTGTTGGCCCATTCCTTGCCTTTTCATATAACCCATTGGTTATTCTTTCTGATTATTTTGATTTTTTTTCTCTTTTTTTGTATATGTTAGAAGTGGGAATCTCTTGTTTTTGGTTACTGACCTTTTTTTGTTTTCAGTGTAATAGATATTCAGCTCTTAAATACAGCCTTTCATAATTAGCATCATCACATTTTGCTTTAATTGTGAAAAAGTGACTACATTTAACGTGTATAGATGGTGCAATGGTGTGTATTGTATGCTATTCCAGTGAATTATTTATGTACCAGTTTGTGTGTGCATAAGCATTTCAGTAACTTTTTATTTTTAGTGCTTTGTTCAGATTGTGTTTTTATTGAATATTACTTTCTCTCTTTTTTTTAAAGATTGACCCTACAAGAACGATATCAGCTGGAAAAGTGAACCTAGGTGCTTTTAGGACATATCCAAAGGTAAATGTTTTTTCCTTTCCTTTCCTGCCCATTTTCTCCACTTTCTTTCTATCTGATTTACAGTGAAAAATTATTCAGCCCCCGCAACTGTTTTCACATGTTACTGTCTCATTTTGTAAATTTAAAATATATTGAAGCAGGATTTTTGAGCTGATAACAATGGTTCATTTTAATATCAGAGAATGATATTCTCTGTGGATATCATTCTGTGTGGATGAGTGTGTGCCCAGAAAGACTTACTGTACATTCCCAAACCAGAGGCCGTGGATGAACCAGGAGGTACGTCATCTGCTGAAGGCTAGATCTGTGGCATCCAAGTCTGGTGATCCAGGCTTATACCAGAAAACCAGGTATGATTTGTGGAGGGCTATTTCAAGGGTGAAGAGCCAATTTCGAGCGAGGTTGGAGGCAACATCGGATGCACGGCACCTCTGACAGGTCTAAGATGCTACTTCCTACAAAGCAAAACCCAAAAGCCTGAATGGTAGCGATGCTTCACTACCAGATGAACTCAACGTCTTCTATGCATGCTTTGAAAGGGAGAACACCACTACAGCTGTGAAGATCCCTGCTGTACCTGATGATCCTGTGATCTCCATCTCAGAGGCTGATGTTAGGCTGTCTTTAAAGAGAGTGAACTCTCACAAGGTGGAAGGTCCTGATGGAGTACCTAGTTAAGCTCTGAAAACCTGTGCCAACCAACTAGTGGGAGTACTCAAGGACATTTTCAACCTCTCACTGCTGTGGGCAGAAGTTCCTACTTCAAAAAGGCAATAATTATACCAGTGCTTAAGAATAATAATGTGGGCTGCTTTAATGACTATCGCCCGGTAGTACTCATGTCGACAGTGATGAAATGCTTTGAGAGGTTGGTCATGACTAGACTGAACTCCTGCCTCAGCAAGGACCTGGACCCAGTGTAATTTGCCTATCGCCACAATAGGTCAACGGAAGACGCAATCTCAATGGCTCTTCACACGGCTTTAGACCACCTGGACAACACAAGCACCTACATCAGGATGCTGTTCATCGACTGTAGCTCAGCATTTAATACCATCATTCCCACAATCCTGTATGAGAAGTTGCAGAACCTGGGCCTCTGCAATTGGATCCTCGACTTCCTAACCAGAAGATCACAATCTGTGCAGATTGGTGATAGCGTATCCTCCTCGCTGACTATCAACACTCACACACCTTAGAGGTGTGTGCTTAGCCCACTGCTCTACTCTCTATAAACACATGACTGTGTGGCTAGGTATAGTTCAAAAAACCACCTTTAAACTTGTTGACGATACAATCATTGTTGGTAGAATCTCAGATGGTGACAAGAGGGCATACAGGAGTGAGATATGCCAACTAGTGGAGTGGTGCCACAGCAACAACCTTGCACTCAACGGCAGTAAGATGAAAGAGCTGATTGTGGAATTCCAGAACGGTAAGACGAAGGAACACATACCAATCCTCATAGAGGGATCAGAAGTGGAGAGAGTGAGTAGTTTCAAGTTCATGGGTGTCAAGATCTCCGAGGATCTAACCTGGTCCCAACATATCATAAGGAAGGCAAGACAATGACTATACTTTATTAGGAGTTTGAAGAGATTTGGCATGTCAACAAATGCACTCAAAAACTGAGGAAGGGGGGATGAATACTTTTAAACTGCTGATATTTCAGTTGATTGTGGCTGAGAGAGACATTGTGTCTTAGATCACTTTACTGATACAAATTTGCAGTATGGGGAAATCACATTCAATGGAATAAAATTGTTGCAAGAGGTTGGGAAATGTTACGAAATAAGTATGGACAATCTGGGGGAAAGATCAGAAAGATCAAAATCAGAGAAACAGGAATCCAGTTGAAGGACCTCTCAAAATTTACTGGCAAAGTTCAGAGTGAAATTGTTATCAAAGTACATATATTTCACCATATACAACCCTGAGATTCATTTTCTTATGGGCATTCACAGTAAGTACAAGAAGCACAATAGAATCAATGAAAGACCGCCCTCAACAGGGTGGACAAACAATCAATGTGCAAAACTGTGCAAGTATAAAAAGGGAGAAAAAAAGAACATAAGAAATAGGAGCAGGAGTAGGCCATCTGGCCCATCGAGCCTGCCCCGCCATTCAATAAGATCATGGCTGATCTGTCTGTAAACTCAGCTCCAACTACCTGCCTTTTCCCCACAACCCATAATTCCCTTACTATGTAAAAACCTATCTAACTGTATCTTAAATATATTTAGTGAAGAAACCTCAACTGCTTCCCTGGGCAGAGAATTCCACAGTTACACCACTCTCTGGGAAAAAGTTTCTCCCCATCTCCGTCCTAAATCATCTTCCCTGAATCTTGAGGCAATGTCCCCTCGTTCTAGTCTCACCTACCAATGGAAACAACTTTCCTACTTCTATCTTATCTATCCCTTTCAAAATTTTGTATGTTTCTATAAGATCCCCTCTCATGAACAAGCACTCCCAAGTCCCTCTGCACAACAGCATGCTGCAATCTTTCACCATTTAAATAATAATCTGCTTTTCTATTATTACTTCCAAAATGGATGATCTGGCATTTACCAATGTTGTAATCCATCTGCCAGACCTTGACCCACTCAGTTAACCTATCTATATCCCTCTGCAGACTCTCCACATCCTCCGTACAATTTGCTTTTCCACTCAGTTTAGTGTCATCAGCAAATTTTGCTCTCTTTTCTACTTTCTTATCTATCCCTGTCAAAATTTTGTGTTTCTATAAGATCTCTCATTCTAATTCTAGAGAGTATAGTCCCAGGCGACTCAATCTGTCCTCATAGGTTAACCCCTTCATCCCTGGAAGCAACCTGGTGAACCTCCTCTGCACTGCCTCCAAAGCCAGTATATCCTTCAAGTATGGAGACCAGAACTGCACACAGTACTCCAGGTGCAGCCTCACCAGTACCCTCTATAGTTGCAGCATGACCTCCCTGCTCTTGAATTCAATCCCTCTTGCAATGAAGGCCAACATTCCGTTTGCCGCCTTACAGAAGAAGAAAGCCCTTAACTCCGAGTGGTGTCATCGAGACGCCGTCATGACGGCATTTTTTTTTTAGCAGGCTTTCTTATTTTCACAAGGCGGAGTTTCCAGCTCAACACTCTACCCAGCACAGATGAAAAGCATGCAAGGGAGCCGGTGGGATTCGAACCCGGGAGCTTTCACTCCAAAGTCTGGCGCTGATGCCACTACGCCACCAGCCAGCAGTTTGCCTTCTTAATAACCTGTTATACTTGCAAGCCAACTTTTTGCGATTCATGAACAAGCACTCCCAAGTCTCTCTGCCCAACAGCATGCTGCAATCTTTCACCATTCAAATAATAATCTGCTCTTCTATTATTCCTTCCAAAGTGGATGATCTCACATTTACCAACGTTGTATTCCATCTGCCAGACCCAAGCCCACTCACTTAACCTATCTATGTCCCTTTGCAGACTCTCCACATCCTCTGTACAATTTGCTTTTCCACTTAGTTTAGTGTCATCAGCAAATTTTGCTACATTACACTCAGTCCCCTCTTCCAAATCATCAATGTAAATGGTAAACAGCTGTGGGCCCAGCACCGACCCCTGCGGCACCCCACTCACCACCGACTGCCAACTGGAGAAACACCCACTTATATCAACTCTCTGCCTTCTGTTGGTTAACCAATCCACTATCCATGCCAATACACTTCCTCCGATTCCATGCATCAGTATCTTATTTATAAGTCTCTCATGCGGCACCTTACCGAACGCCTTCTGGAAATCCAAGTATGCAACATCCACCTGTTCCCCTCTATCCACTGCACTCATTATGTCCTCAAAGAACTCCAGTAAGTTTGTCAAACAGGACCTGCCCTTTCTGAATCCATGCTTTACTATTTCTTCCTTAATGACAGCTTCAAGCATTTTCCCAACTACAGTTGTTAAGCTAACTCGCCTATAGTTGCCCGTCTTTTGCCTACACCCTTTTTTAAAAAGTGGCGTGACATTTGTTGTCTTCCAATCCTCCGGGACCTGCCCAGGGTCTGGAGAGTTTTGATAAATGATTACCAACGCGTCTACTGTGACCTCTGCCAATTCCTTCAGCACCCTGGGATGCATCCCATCAGGACCAGGGGACTTATCTACCTTCAGGCCCTCTAGTTTGCTTATCACTACCTCTTTAGTGACAGTGATTTTATCGAAGTTCTTTTGTACTTTGTACTTTATTGTCGCCAAACAATTGGTACTAGAACGTAAATCATCACAGCGATATTTAATTCTGTGCTTCCCACTCCCTGGATTACAAATATTAAATATTAAAAATAGTTAAAATTAGTAAATATTAAAATTTTAAATCATAAATCATAAATAGAAAATAGAAAAATGGAAAGTAAGGTAGTGCAATAAAACGGAGAGGCAGGTCCGGATATTTGGAGGGTCCGGCCCAGATCCGGGTCAGGATCCATTCAGCGGTCTTGTCACAGTTGGAAAGAAGCTGTTCCCAAATCTGGCCGTACGAGTCTTCAAGCTCCTGAGCTTTCTCCCGGAGGGAAGAGGGACAAAAAGTGTGTTGGCTGGGTGGGTCGTGTCCTTGATTATCCTGGCAGCACTGCTCCGACAGCGTGCGGTGTAAAGTGAGTCCACGGACGGAAGATTGGTTTGTGTGATGTGCTGTGCCATGTTCATGATCTTCTGCAGCTTCTTTCAGTCTCGAACAGGACAACTTCCATACCAGATTGTGGTGCACCCTAGAAGAATGCTTTCTACGGTGCATCGATAAAAATCAGTGAGGGTTTTAGGGGACGGGCCAAATTTCTTTAGTTTTCTTAGGAAGTAAGGGCACAGGTGGGCCTTCTTGGCAGTGAACTCTGCTTGGTTGGACCAAGTCAGGTCATTTGTGATATTGACCCAGAGGAACTTAAAGCTTTTGACCTGTTCCACTTGCGCACCACCGATGTAAATTGGGTTGTGCAGTCCGCTACTCCTTCTGAAGTCAACAACCAATTCCTTCGTCTTGCTTATGTTGAGGGATAGGTTATTGTCTTCGCACCATGCCACCAGGTTCTTAATTTCCTCTCTGTACTCAAACTCATCATTACCCGAGATACGGCCTACAATTCTTACCTCCCATTTCATCCATAACATCCTTCTTTGGCATATTAGACGTGTCCTCCACTGTGAAGACCAATACAAAATAGTATTTCAATCCCTCAGCCATTTCCTTATCACCCAATATCAATTTCCCCTTCTCGTCTTCCAAGGGACCTACGTTGACTTTAGCCACCCTCTTCCGCTTTATATATTTATAAAAACTTGTGTTATTTGTTTTTATATTTTGTGCTAATTTACTTTCATACTCTATCTTCCCTTTCCTTATTTCTTGTTTAGTTGCTCTGTTGCTTTTTAAAGTTTTCCCAGTCCTCCAGCCTCCCACTAGTCTTTGCGACTTTGTACACATGCGCTTTTAATTTGATACTATCTTTTATTTCCTTATTTAACCAAGGCTGGCTCTCCCCACACTTACTGTCCTTACTTTTGACTGGAATGTACTTTTGTTGAGCACTGTGAAAAATCTCTTTGATTTCACCTGTCAACTCTTTGATCTCAACTGTCCTACCAAGTAGCCTGTGCTCCCAATCCACATTAGCCAACTCCTCCCTCATCCTGTTGTAGTCTCCCTTGTTCAAGCATTATACACTAGTTTTAGATCTAACTATTTCATCCTCCATCTGAATGCGAAATTCAATCATACTGTGATCACTCTGTCCAAGACGATCCCTGACTACAAGATCGTTAATCTTACCTGACTCATTGCACAGGACTAGATCTAAGGTAGTATTTTCCTTTGTAGGTTCACCAACATGCTGCTCAAGAATGCTATCATGGATGCATTCTATGAAGTCCTCAAGACTTCCTTGACCAACCTGATTCACCCAATCTATGTGGAAGTTAAAATCCCCCATGACAACTGCCGTTCCATTCTTACAAGCATCAGTTATTTCTTGGTTAATCGCCTCTGCCACTGCAATATTTTTGTTAGGAGGCCTATAGACAACACCCACCAGTGATTTTTTTCCCTTTACTATCCAGATGGACAGCATTCTGCTCTGTAGATCTTATATCATCTCTCACGATCGCCCTGATCTCATCCCTAGTCAAGAGCACCACCCCACCTCTTCTGCCTTCCTGCCTATCTTTCTGTATTACCTGATACCGTTGGATATTTAATTCACCGTCATCTCCACCTTGCAACCAGGTGAAAGAAAGAATAACAATAAATAAATAAGAGCATGAGATGGAGTTCTTGAAAGTGAATCCATAAGTTGTGGGAACAGTTCAGTGATGTTGATAAAGTTATTCCCTCTGGTTTCAACAGCTTGATGGTTCATTAGTAATAACTGTTCCCAGGTGTGGGTCCTTAGGCTCCTGTATCATCTTCCTGATGGCAGTAGTCAAAAAAGAGCATAGCCTGGATGATGGGGTTCCTTGATGATGGATTCTGCTTTCCTGTAACAGCATTCCATGTAGATGTGCTCAATGGTGGGCATGGTTTTATCTGTGTAAAAGTGGGCTGTATCTGTTACCTTTTGTAGGCTTTTCCATACAAGAGCATTGGTGTTTCCATTCCAGGCCATGATGCAACCAGTCAGTATACTCTCTGCACCACACGTGCATAGAAGTTTGTAAAAGTTTTAGATGACATGTCGAATCTTCACCAACTCCTAAGAAAGTAGAGGTGCTGCCGAGCTTTCTTTGGAATGGCACTTGCATGCTAGACTTAGGGACAGATCCACTGAAATGATAACACCAAAGGATGTAAAGTTGCTGACCGTTTCTACCTCTGATCCTCCAATGATAACTGGCTCATGGAACTCTGGTTTCCCCCTCCTGGTCAATAACCAGCTCCTCGGTCATGCTGATACTGAGTAAGAGTGGCACCACTCAGCCAAGTTTTCAGTCTCCCTCCTATATGCTGATTCATCACCACCTTCAATTCAGCCAACAACAGCGGTGTTGTCAGCAAATTTAAATATGGGATTGGAGCTGTGCTTGGCCTCACAGTCATAAGTATAAAGCAAGTAGAGCAGGGGACTGAGGTCACAGCTTTGTGGTGCACCTGTGCCAATGGAGATTGTTGACAATCTGAACTGAACTAGTTGCTAGAATTTGTTTAAATGAGACAGTAATGTTATTGTTCAGTTCTATTTTTTGTGTGAAAGAAAATAAATTTTAAAAAGATGCCTAAAATATCTTGAAAATATTTCTTAATTTAACGCAGGGTTATAAACCACCTGATGAGGGTCCTTCAGAATATCAGACTATTCCACTTAACAAAATAGAGGATTTTGGTGTACACTGCAAACAGTAAGTAACACCCTGTGAAGTGTTTGTCATCAGTGCATTTGTTTCTCAACAATATGTTGAATTTATTTGACTCTCATTTCCTTTAAAAGTATTATGTTTTAATCTGACTCACTGTAGCTAAGGTCCTGCAGAGTACATTTTTAAAAATTAATTTCTTTGAGACTTGCAGCTCCATTTATTGCCCATCTCTAATTGCTCTTGAAAAGTGTCTCTTACATAGCCATTCCTGGGAGAATCATTTGTATCAGTTATATTGAGTAAGAGGATATGTTGATCTGTGCATGGAAATGACACCAGGACTCTGGATTTTTTTAGGAGTAGAATAACATTTTTATTTTGCTTTCTGGTTCTTAAGTTTAAATATCTTCAGTGGAACATAATCTCAAGGAAATAACTAAGTAAATCATAAAAATCTTCACATTTTAGAATTTGAGTTTCATTTTTATAATATACTTGGATTTGTTTAAAATAGTTAAATGGTAAAACATTGGAAATTTGGGAACCAAAATTGATTGGATTTACAAATGGCCCTTAAATACAGATTGAGTATCTGGAGCTATGAGATACTACAGCTTTGGATACCATTGTGTAACCATTTAAATTATAAAAGTGAACATGGTAATTTATAAGGAAAGAATAAGGTGATGTAAGATTTTTATCATTAATCTATGTGCTCACACTTCAAAACCTTATTACTTCTCATATTTATGTCAGTAGTTAACCATTATAAATTCCTATCTCCTAATTATGAAACTGATCATTAATTGGGGCCTTGCAAACTGAGGATTTTATCAAAGAAGCGACACTGAAATTAGACCTTGTGGCCAAAATATTTTGGATTTGTATTGAAGAATCATTTTTCTTTAGGTATTATGCTCTTGAAGTTACATATTTTAAATCATCATTGGATCGTAAACTACTTGAACTTCTGTGGAACAAATATTGGGTGAACACGCTCAGTTCTTCAAGTCTACTCACAGTGAGTTATCTCTGCTTCTGACCTGATTCATTTTTGAAATTGTGGCAAAACTAGTGTGAAAATATATTCTCCTTTAACAGTATAATATTTCCTAGCTTCACCGCTTTCAAAAATCTTGTTTATCTATAGATTACTTTTTGGCCTAAATGCAACTTGGACATGGCATGCACATACTGCATACAAAAACTGGAACAGTGTTGTTTTGCTTTGTGCCCGAAACCAAGTTCATAGTATGAGTACTACCAGAAATTGAAGTAGGTTTCAACTCAGTTTTGGGGTAGGAGTGAAAATCATTACAAGTTTATTCCTGTGTCCCAATTAGATCAGTTTCTTTGCAGAAAGCTGAAGCTGTTGTACCTATAGGTTTGGTTTAGACAAAATCCATACTTTGTGTAGGGCAATGGGGTTGGAAAGGAATACTGGGGAAAGCATTACTAACAATTTCTCAGTTTTTTGTTTTACTTTTTGAGTTATGAATAATCTTAAGGGAAAGCAATGGCATAAAGCAGTAATTTACCTTGCACACAATCACTTCAAATTGGTTAATACGGAGGTAAGAGTTGAAGAAGATAAATATCAGCTGGTAATTCATAGATAAGAGGTACTACAGATACTGGAAATCTAAAGCAATACACACAATGTGCTGGAGGAGCTCAGCAGGTCAGGCATCATCTATGAATGGAAATAAACAGTCAATGTTTCAGGCTGAAGCGCTTCATCAGGACTGGAAAGAAAGGGGTAAGAGGTCAAAATAAGAAGGCAGGGAGAGGAGGAGAAAGAAGTCCAAGATGACAGGTGATTATGTGAAACTGGGAGAGTGGGGCTGAAGTAAAGAGCTGAGAGTTTGGTTCGTGTAAGTGATAAAGGGCTGGAGAAGGGGGAATCTGATAGAGGACAGAGACCATGGAGGAAAGGAAAGGAGGTGATGGCAGGTAAGAGGAGGTGTGAGAGGGAAACAAGAATGGGAAATTGTGAGGGGGGGGGTAATTACTGGAAGTTCAAGAAATCAGTGTTCATGCCATCAGGTTGGAGGCTACCCAGATAGAATATGAAGTGTTGCTCCTCCAGTCTGAGTGTTACCTTATTGTGGCGGTAGAGGAGGCCATGGACTAACATGTATTAATTAGACAGTAATTGCCTTTCTTACTTCCTCGCCCCCCCAACACTTTTTTTCCCTTTGCCTCAATGAAAACCTCAGTAACTTCCACTGTAATGTAAGATTTCAGTGTTAAGTTACACATTAAAATAGACTAAATTACAGAATTCATATATGTATTTGCAATACTGAGTCATTTCTCCAGGAGAGGTCAAATGTGCACTGGAATATTATCTAAACTGTCAAGAGAGGCGTGGAAAACCTCTGACAATATTTCAATCTGCACTGGCTAGGGCAGTTGTTAGTAAGATTGAAGGAATGAACAAAGTAACTATAGACTTGTTGACCTAATATCAATGTGAGCAGTTATCCAAAAGTAATTTAGAGGGTCATTTTAAAATCATTTAAAAAGGCATGATTTTTTTTTGAGGTGGTTTGAAGAAGGGTCAGTGATGCAAGGAGAGGGTGGTGAAGAAGTCACATCCATCTTCTACTAGAAAGGTCATAGATGATCCATCTTTGCTTTTTCCCAAGATTTCCACCACTGTAGAATCCAGTCTTCAGCTAATTCAGTTCATTTCACTATATATAAGACAAACAGATCAATTAAGGATGCTTTCTCCATGACTCTCCACATTGTATTGGAAAACCTGGAGCATAAGGACACCTATGCCAGAACACTTTTTATTGACTACCGTTCTACCTTCAACACCATACTCCCCAACAAGTTGACCATTAAACTATGCAACCTGGGACTCAATACATCAACTTGCAACTGGATTCTGGACTTTCTTACCAATTGCACTTCGACAGTCACATCAACCTCCCTGAGCTTGACACTGGTGCACCACAAGGATGTGTACTAAGCCCACTGCTTCACATCCTTTTCACCCCTGATTGTGCCCCAGCCTATACCACCAAATCCATCATCAAATCTGAGTGACTGGATTAATTACAATTAACAATGAAAAAGCATACAGGGAGGAGATGCAGAAACTGTCTGGTGCAATAACCTTAACCTTAACAATAACCGTAACCTTCCACTCAACAGCAAAAAAAAAAGAAATGATTATCAAGAAGATGTGAACAAGCTCCACTAATAATAAATGGTGAAGCAGTGGAAAGGGTTTCCAGCTTTAAGTTCTTGGGAGTGAATATTACAGAGGAGTTCTCTTGGACCTCCAAACACTTCCTTGATAGTACGGATGGCTCAGCAGCACCTGTACTATCTTAGGAGTTTAAAGAGAGCAAATCTGCCCCAAAAGCCGCTGGTCAACTTTTATTGATGTGCCATTGAGAGCATGCTGATCTACTGCATGACATAATGGTATACATAGCTGCAACAAGATCAACCAGAAAGCACTTCAACGAGTCATCAGGACAGCACAGAACATCATTGGAACACTACTACTAGATATGGAAATGATCTGCACGAGGGGTCCCCAACCTTTTTTATCCCTTGGACTAATACCATTAAGCAAAGGGTCTTGGACCCCAGGTTGGGATCCCTGATCTACACTTGCGCTGTCGGTGGTGGGCTCGCCACATCGTGATGGACTCAACCCAACCCAGTAATCACCTGTTCAATTTCCTACCTTCGGGCAGAAGATGCAGAAATATCACTGCATGCACGTCCAGACTGGAAAAACAGCTTTTTTCCTCCCAGAGCTATCATGCACCTAAACAATGCCTCCCCCCACTTGCCCATAGTCCATAGGCACTACTGACAATCTCTTAAGTGCAATATGTGAGCATATGCAATATTTAGGTTTAAATGGGGCAACTACCTTCCTTTGATTTCAGAGCTTTGTTTTTTTATAATTTCAGCTTTAATTCTTGATGCTATTTTATATTTAATTATTGTATTTTATAACATGGGCATGTGCAGTACTTCAATGGGACAGCCACTGTTTCTTTTAATTTTAGAGTTGTTTGTTTTTAATTCGGTTGTAACTTAGATGTCATTCTAAATAACTTGGAGATTATTTTAAATTTAGTCATTGTGTTTTTAGTAAATGAATTGCCAGTATGCTGTTTTGCACTGACTAGAGTAGCATTGCAGTTTTGTTGTCCTGAGCAATGACAGTAAAGCCCTAACTAACTAAAGTTTCATCTGCAGTGATATCAAGCATTGCTTACTCACTAGTAACCTGCTTCCCTGAGGCAAAGTGATAGTGATTGCCCATGAAATTGGGCATCAAGGGGAAAACACTCCAGTGGCTGAATTCCTGCCTCCAGAAATGATGGTTCTGTGTTGGAGTCAGTCATCCGAGCCCCAAGATATCAATGTAAAGGTTCCGTCAGGCAGTATCCCAGGCTTCATCACTGACCTTCCAATGATCACTAGGTTAGAAATGGGAATATTGAAAACTTCTCAGCAAAAGAAGCAGAACTGCGCCAAGTGAAAGCTGGGTAATTGATGTGTGACAAGTAACATCTGTGCCACAAAATAGCAAGATTTTGATTTCCAACAATCTAGAGTTTAACCACCTATTCTTGACACTTAGTAATATTCTCATCACCAAGTATCCTGCTATCAAGGTCTTAAGGTTCAGCATTGACCAGCCATGTAAATATATAAATCTTGCAGCTGTAAGAACTGGGTATCCAAGGGCAAGTGACATCCAAAAGTGCATTCACCTACAACAGAGCACAAGTCAGAATGTTGACAGAATAATCTTCTCACCTGGATGACTGTGGCGGCAACAATACTCAATGAGCTAGACACTAAAAGAAAGCAGCTTTGTTGATTGGCACCACATCTACTGCATTATATACTCATTCCTTCACTATCAGTGCACCATAAATGCAATGTATACCATATTTAGAATGTATATAGCAACTATTGTGTACCTAGGCTTCTCTGAAAACACTTCCCAATCTCTACCCCTGAGGAACAGGCTTGGGAATGACTTCCATCTTCATCTCCATGTTGTGGACCATCCTGTCAATAAATGTATTGTTGTTTCCTCATTGTTGCTATGTCTAATTTGTGAAATGAATTTTACTTATCCTGAAGAGATTTGGAATTTTTAGTATTATTGGATGTTCATTAAGAATACCATTCATTGAATGTTATTTTTTATATTATTAGTGTTGCTTGCAAAAATCAAGATGAAAGGTGTACATCATAATGAAAGGATGTGGGATACTTGAACGATGTGGGGTACTTCTACTATGCGCTCCTCATTTTGAAGTCATTAATTCATACAAAATTGGAGAGACTGTAGAAGCTGGAAAACTAGATCAACGCACACAGAATGCTGGAGGAACTCAGCAGAACTCATCTATCACCTGCCATCTCCTGCTGTTCCGTCTTCCCCTGCCCTGAATCTTTTTTTTTATAAATTCTGGCTCTGCACCCTTCCTTTCTAGTCCTGACGAAGGGTCTCAGCCTGAAATGTCGACTGTTCATTTTCCTCCGTAGACAATGCCTGACTTGCCTCATTCCTCCAGCATTTTCTATGTGTTGATTATTCATTTATATGGTTATTTCTTATAAACATTTATGCAATTTCTACAAGGAGAACTTACAAATTGATCATTTCTACATTGATTGGTATAGTGAATCATTTCAGTCTCTTTGCCTGTTGTATTTTAGAAAAATCTTATTATCTTTTGCCTGCACTTTTCACTGCAGAATGCTGATTACACCACAGGACAAGTTTTTGACTTATCTGAAAAGTTGGAACAGTCAGAAGCCCAGCTCGGTAGAGGTAGTTTTATGCTTGGTTTGGACACTCATGACAGAAAATCTGAAGACAAGTTGGCCAAAGCTACTCGAGATAGGTAATATCCTGCATCTAAACCCACCAAACCATTTGTATTTTCAGCTTGTGTATAACTTAATATTTTGTTCCACAAGTCTGTGATTAAAACTGCAGAATTAAAATGTACTCCCTCTTTTGGGAGTGGGAGGGCATTTGAATACTAGTGTACATATTAAGTTACAAGTGTAAACTTTGATTTTGTTAGGGAAGTCAGTAGAAGGAAAAAGGAAAAGACAATAATGTAGAAACTATTTTGCAGTAATGGTTATTCAAACCCACATTTTCTTGGTAGGATGTGATTGCTCTGTCTTTTTACCTGTCTGTGAAGTCCTTAGCCAATACTGGCTTCTTCTATGATCATCAACTTGTGTGGAACCAAACAAGATTTTACTATTTACAACTTTTTCTATTTTACTTGTATTGTTTTTCAGCTGCAAGACTACCATAGAAGCCATACATGGTTTGATGTCTCAAGTAATTAAGGACAAACTTTTCAATCAGATCAATATACCTTCTGCATAAAGTACTGAAACCCATCAAAGAAAGCTTTAGTGGAATGTTCTTGTAATGCTTAAAGATACTCCAAATTCTTTAAATAGACAGTATCTATAATTGGTTCTCCAAGACATTGGAGACCTAATGTATTACTTTACAAACTATAGGCTGTTTTCTTAGCTTTCATTAGCCTGACTAGTAATTTTAACTAATATTGTCAAAATTTTGTAAAATGGCAGCTGTTATGGCAAAATACAGTGTAGTCCAAAATAGGGCGGGTGGGTGCGGTTGGAATATATTGATGGAGTTTCTCTAAGACAAATGAAGTGTGTTATTCATGTTATTAAATGATACTAATATTACCAGAGATTGCACTTTCATTTTGTTTTTTATTTTAATTACTTCAAAGATTCTTAGTGCTGAAACATATGCTGTTTTACAATTCACTCACTGAAATCTTCACACCTCCTTGATGTAGAGTTAATAAATGATACTTTTATTGCTTCCGTGGGCCTGTGTTCTCTTTCTAGGAGCAGCATCCCAGTCACATACTATATTTGGCATTTTGCAAGTTTCTTCCAGACAGCTGATTTGCTTTTGAGTAATATCAATACAAACAAATTTGGCTCCAGGCTGGTTTGTTACTGAGTTTCTCATTGCAGTCTGAAGTGCACTGATTGAAAAGATGGTGGAAATGGATTTCAACATACTTTTCAAATGAGAATTGAATAAATGATTGAAAATGAAAGTTTGCTGAGTTAAACATAGAGATCCAGTGAACAGGTCCAATAATCCTAGATCTCTGTGAGACCAGTCACACAGACATTAAAGGCTTATCTGTTTCCTGTTGCTACGTTTTCTTTTCCCTATAGGCAACCTACAGGTGAGGCATCAATGTGAGTTCATTGGATCAAAGTGATTGCACATTCCTTAATTTTTTTTGAAAAATTAGTCACATCTAACAAAATAAAAGTTATTTTATTCCCTCCCTCTGGAAAAAGGGTTTGAGAGAAATGGTGAAGAAAACAATTAGGTGAAATTATCTCTGAAACAGGAAAGGTATTATTTAGCCTAAAACTGTTTTCCTGTTTGCATTGCAAAACAATTATATTAAAGCAGAAAATAAATCTTTGTTTCAATTGTCTTTATGCATTAGTCTGTACGTAAAGATAAAGATCTTAAAAGATTAGCTTTATTTTTATATAGTATGTACTTTGAAACATACAGTGAAAAGCACTGTTTACATCAATGACCAACAGTCAGAGGATTGTGCTGGGGGCAGCCCACAAGTGCCACCAACATAGCATGCCCACATTTACAAAACCTAACCCCCATGTCTTTGCAATGTGGGAGGAAACTGGAGCAGCTGGAAAACCCATGCAGTCACAGAGAACTTACAGACTGCAGTGAAAATTGAACCCAGATTGGTGATCGCTGGCACTATAAAGTGTTCTGTTAATCGCTATGCTACTGTGTCGTCCCTAATGTACTTTAGTACATTTTATTTCATTCCATCCCATTTAAACCACCATGGAACAGCCAAGTGTGTTTTCAATTAGTCAATGTTTACTTCATTTCCTTTAGAAAAAGGTTAGTACTTGTAGAACACTAACATCATGAATGCTAAATGTTATTTTTAGAAAGTTGAATGGATGTCGCAGAATTACCTTGGTGGTAACTGAGATTAATGATGTAGATGGCTGTCTTCACTTTTAATAATATAGTGACCTTAGTGCTTAAATTACAAAACTGATTCACAGTAGTTTCAAGGCCTTATGTAAACTTTTCTTTCCTTTAGATGTAAAAACATGTTTCAACAAGCACATTAAATGATTGACAGAATCTGCCTGTTGAAAAGGTATTTTTTGATTAATTACACTCTCAAGTTTTGTTTTTGCAAAACTGTGCACAAAGAAGGAAGAATATCCTTACAGGAAGGGGATTTCTAAATGGTCTATTTCAGAGGTCACTGTTTTCTTGCCACATTTTTTAAATCATCTGAATTCTATTTTTGTGGCACTGTGAAAGCTTCATTGATTGTGGTCATTTGTAAAAATAAAATTAACTTAAAATGCTAAGGATACTGATTATAGCCACTGTTGCCTTACAGATATTTGGCAATATTTTATTAATTTAAAGATACAGAATAGGCCCTTCCAGTCCAATGAACCGCACTTCCCAGCAACCCACCTATTTAACACCAGCGTAATCACAGGACAATTTACAATAACCAATTAATGGGTTTCTCTTTGGACTGTGGGAGGAAGCATGAGCTCCCAGAGGAAACCCACAGGGTCACAGGGAAAACACACAAACTCTTTACAGACAACACTGGAATTGAACTCAGAACTCCGATGCCTGAGCTGCAATAGTGTTTTGCTAACCACTATGCTATTGAAGCCCAATATCATAAACAGTATAACTACTTTCTGATATAAGTTATTCTAACTACTAAACATTCTCAGTTAGACACAACACTTTGGAACCTCACTGCTTGCTCTGCTGACTGCTCAAACTTGATACTAAATCTTTTATTGGCTTCTAAGTGAATTTTGGAGCATGCTACCCTTCCTTCTCATAGTACTACAGCAGCCATTCTTCACACACCATTGTGCAAGCTACAGCAGTAGTGCTTGTGTAGGAAAGGAATCTTTGAACCAACAATCGGTGTGGTCTTTTCAGTAAAATATGGAAGGATGCCATTTTTCCACTATGCAGGTGTTGTCTCTGAATACTATTTAGTTATTCTCACTCAATTGTTGCTTATTTCACAGTACATTCTTTTCACTCTTTGTTACATACACCATTCCCACTTGAAATTCAATATTAAATCTGTTGTATTTTTACAGTGGTTGCATTCCAAGCAGAAAACTTATACACCAAAGATTTGCTCCGCTGGTACCTTGCCAAAAATAGTAAAACCCTGTTAAATTAGTCTGCTCATGACTTTGGTGGTGCTGGATTGATAGATTTTCAGAATTATTGGCTGTTATTTCAATTAATAGCCCAACACAATTTTAATTGACTTTATACTGTGTACATTTTTCTGTGAACCCAGTGACTTTCAAGGGAGTATGGGAAGTAGAACCAGGTGAATTTAAAAAGAGAATGGGTAATGAGCCTGTTGAGTCAGAATGGGGGGCCCTTTTAACCAATTTTTTTCTCTTTGCATTATTGATTTAATTTTTACATAGTATATTTATTGTAATTTATAGTTGTGCATTACAATGTACTGCTGCAAAACAACAAATTTCATGACGTGCCAGTAGTCTTAAACCTGATTCTAGTTCTGATTCTAAGATGCTAAACCATTAGGATTTCCAAACTGTAAGACAGTGGATTATCAGTTTTACATTAAATCTGTATCCAATTCAAGCAGAAAAAAATTAATTCCTCTCTACCTCTTACAAAATGTCAACATTTTAATTCAACATTCCTTAAAATTTTGTTCTAAAATAAATAATAACATTGTTTCTCCTAAGCCTATACTTCCAAATACATCACTTCAATCTTTTTTGCATTGAATTTAATTTGCCAGACACCCACTAATGTCTGCAATTTATGCACGCCAACTTGCAGTCTGCTGCCACTCTCCTTTCTAACTGATACATATTCAAGACTCTTAAATCATGGTTTCTAAGTCCATGAATGTACAAAAAGAGCAGAGTGCTAATAGTAATCCCCTCGGCACATCCATTTTAAAAGCAAACCATTCATTATGAATTTGTTAAAACAGAAGATTAGAATGGTAATTCTTGTTTTTGTAGTATATACCCCAATATCATACATTATAGTTACATCCTAATGCCTATGCTGAATGCATTTATGGATGGTGCAAAGCATCCTGTTACCCTTTATGACAAAAGCAAGTAATAAGTAAGATTTGAATCATAACATTTTCTCCCATGCCTGTGCTTGTAAAGAATTGAATGGCATAACTGATTTAGAACAAATAAATATCTAAGTTATGCAATTTTAGAATAACCAATAACAGAGGAACATAATTCCATTCACTTAAATTGCAATCATAACTTGAAATTTTTCCAAATGTAGGTTAATGAAGCATTTAAATAAGAAATAATGATAGCAAAGGGAATTCAGTAACATTGTATTAATTTCTCATGCATTGTTTGCTATATCATTGGTAGATTGAAAATATCAACAGTGGGTGACATTTCTATTTGATCTTTACAACTTAGTGTGTTTACATGATTTATAATATTTTTGAGATTCTGTGTTTCTAGACTTTCAGGATGGGGAAAGCAGAGATTGAGAGGGCTGAGGAAGGTGGGTTCAGGAAGGCAAAATATTAGAAGAATTAGGTTAGAGATTAGTGGGAGGACTGATGAAGCTATGGTGCTTTGCATGTATCAATGGAAAATGGTTAACATTTTTAATATCTTCTAGTCATAATTGATATTCACTTTGTGTCAGTGCAAACATAAGAAACTACAGGACTGTGCACAGAATTTAATCGCCTGGGACTGTACTCACTGGAATTCAGAAGAAGGAGAGGAGATCTTGTAGAAACACACAAAATCATGAAAGGGGTAGATAAAATAGAGGCAGCAATGTTGTTTCCACTGGTAAGTGAGACCAGAACTAGGGGACATAGCCTCAAGATTTAGCAGAGTAGATTTAGGATGGAGATGAGGAGGAACTGCTTTTCGCAGAGAGTGGTGAATCTGTAGAATTCTCTGCCGAATGAAACAGTGGAGGCTACCTTAGTAAATACATTTAAGACAATGTTGGATAGATTTTTGCATAGTAGGGGGATTAGGGGTTTTGGGGAAAAGACAGGTAGAGGGAGCTGAGTTTACAGACAGATCAGCCATGATCTTATTGAATGGCGGAGCAGACTTGACGAGCCTGATGGCCTACTCGTGCTCCTATTTCTTATGTTCTTATAATTCAATCATTTATGTTTTTCAGCACCTGTGTTTACTCATGCAAGGCTCCCAGTGCATTGATCTAAGGCACTGAAGTTGGAGGTGAAATAATTAATTTAGGGAATTTATAAGAGCACACAATTGGAGAAGCCTGGAGAACTACAAACCATGTAGGACTGGACAATGTAGCAGAGTAAACTGGTGGAGGCACAGTGATTCTGTAGGTGTAGGTGGAGCGAATGAGGCCATGGATGGAATTTAAAGCTGGAATAAATATTTTGGAATTGGGACATTATCAATGTGAGAGCTGGTTTAGAAGATGCTTGGGTTACCAGTAGGGACATCAGTCTGCAGATTCAATGGTCAGGAGACTGGCAAGCGGCTACAATAGTTTAATAGTTCCATTCAATATCAGAAATGTATACAATATACACCCTAAAATTCTTTTTCTTTGCAGACATCCACAAAAACAGAAAAGTGCCCCAAAGAATGAATGATAGTGAAAACAGTTGAACCCTGAAGCCACCCCTACTCCCCCCCACACACAAACAGCAGCAAAGCAATGACCTTCCCCCACACCCACCCAATTATGCAGAAAAGCAACAGCATCATCCATCCACCCACCAAGCAAGCAGTAATGAAACCCCCAATAAAGATCATGATCCATAGTACAGCTCAAACTAATCGTTCACCCGACATTTCGACATGCCACAGTCAGTCAGTCTCTCTCTCTCTCTCTCTCCCCCCCTCTCCCTCTCCCCCTCTCCCCCTCTCCCTCCCCCTCCCCCTCCCCTCCCTCCCTCCACCCTAATAAAGGGAAAAGCGTGGTGCCACAGAAACAGATTCCAATAGAAAAGGGCCATTAGCACCAGCAGTTACAGTAGTGAGGGTCAAAATGGGCCTTCTCTCTCTGGAACATCACCCTTTATAAAAATTGTCCTGAGAGAGTCTGAAGCCATTCTTTGGTCTTCACCCAAAGTCAGTTCCTTTGCTTCTTTTTCCACCCCAAGAAACCAGCATGAAGTTGAGGCAGACCCTTTGCAACATTGGCATTTGTTCGGTACAGGACTTTATCTTCAATCATATATCCCTTTCATAGTTTAGATTGCGTGTTAACAGCTCCATAATTTCTGCTTCAGGTTTTCAATTACTGAACCCAAGATGCACGCCTTTTACAGTGACATGCAAAAAGTTAGGGCACCCCTGGTCAAAATTTCTGTTACTGTGAATAGTTAAGTGAGTAGAAGATGAACTGATCTTCAAAAGTCATAAAGTTAAAGATGAAACATTCTTTTCAACATTTTAAATAAGATTAGTGTGTTATTTTTGTTTTGTACAATTTTAGAGTGGGGGGGGGAAGGAAGGGAGCACCATGCAAAAGTTTGGGTACTCCAAGAGATTTGAGCTCTCAGATATCTTTTACCAAGGTCTCAGACCTTAATCAGCTTGTTAGGGCTATGGCTTGTTCACAGTCATCATTAGGAAAGGCCAGGTGATGCAAATTTCAAAGCTTTATAAATACCCTGACTCCTCAAACCTTGTCCCAACAATCAGCAGCCTAGCACTCTGAAAATTAAAATAAATGATGCCCACAAAGCAGGAGAAGGCTATAAGAAGATAGCAAACTGTTTTCAGGTAGCCGTTTCCTCAGTTCGTAATGTAATTAAGAAATGGCAGTTAACAGGAACGGTGGAGGTCAAGTTGAAGTCTGGAAGGCCAAGAATACTTTCCAAGAGAACTGCTTGTAGGATTGCTAGAAAGGCAAATCAAAACCCCCGATTGACTGCAAAAGACCTTCAGGAAGATTTAGCAGACTCTGGAATGGTGGTGCACTGTTCTACTGTGCAGTGACACCTGCACAAATATGACCTTCATGGAAGAGTCATCAGAAGAAAACCTTTCCTGCATCCTCACCACAAAATTCAGCTTCAGAAGTTTGCAAAGGAACATCTAAACAAGTCTGATTGGTTTTGGAAACAAGTCCTGTGGACTGATGAAGTTAAAATAGAACGTTTTGGCTGCAATGAGTAAAGGTATGTTAGGAGAAAAAAGGGTGCAGAATTTCATGAAAATAACACCTCTCGAATTGTTAAGCAATGGGGGTGGATCGATCATGCTTTGGGCTTGTGTTGCAGCCAGTGGCACGGGAAACATTTCACTGATATAGGGAAGAATGAATTCAATTAAATACCAGCAAATTCTGGAAGCAAACATCACACTGTCTGTAAAAAAAAAAGCTGAAGATGAAAAGAGGATGGCTTCTACAACAGGATAATGATCCTAAACACACCTCAAAATCCACAATGGACTACCTCAAGAGGTGCAAGCTGAAGGTTTTGCCATGGCCTTCACAGTGCCCCGACCTAAATATCATCAAAAATCTGTGGATAGACCTCAAAAGAGCAGTGCATGCAAGACGGCCCAAGAATCTCACAGAACTAGAAGCCTTTTGCAAGGAAGAATGGGCGAAAATCCCCCAAACAAGAATTGAAGAACTCTTAGCTGGCTACAGAAAGCGTTTACAAGCTGTGATACTTGCTAAAGGGGGTGTTACGAAGTACTGACCATGCAGGGTGCCCAAACTTTTGCTTCAGGCCCTTTTCCTTTTTTGTTATTTTGAAACTGTAAAAGATGGAAATAAAAAAATAGTAATCTTGCTTAAAATATTAAAGAAATGTGTCATCTTTAACTTTATGCCTTTTGGAAATCAGGTCATCTTTTACTCGCTTGGCTATTTACAGTAACAGAAATTTTGACTGGGGTGCCCAAACTTTTGCATGCCACTGTATATTCCTGGACTTGAATATTTGGATATTCTCCTGACCAGCTTTCCAACTTGTATCACCTTATAAAATTATGCTCATACTTAATGCCCATATTCCACCTCTCTTGTATTCACGCAACCTTCTCACGTCTTCTTACCTAACTGACTCTCACTCTGATAATACCCCAGTTTTTAAATTCTGATAAGGCTTTCTATTTTCTTTTTGTACAATACTTAAGCAGGGGAAAATTAATTGTAAAATATGTGCATGCCTTGTACTGTATTGCTGCCGCAAAATACGCCAGTTATAAAAAAACTGATTTTGATCCTGACAACCTTAATAATGATTACTAGTATTTAAGACTCCAGATATTAAAAAAAACCCTGAAATGTAGCTACAAAGTGATTCTAAAACTTAATGTAACTGTGTAATTTCTCAGAATATTCACAACACTGGAATAAATAGCATTCATTTCGATCCTCAAATACCCTTGCTTTCTCTACCCTATTTTTTCTCTTAAAATTAATCTTTTTAGTCACCCCGATTATTGATTAATCCCATTCTGGGGCTGCTCTTGAGCCATTAAGGGCGTTTTTGCCTACAGAGACCTGGATGAATGGCGCTTGGTGGGGACAAAGATAATGATTAACTTTCTGAAATCTATTCACGTTCCCAAGAAAAAGGCTTGGGTTAATATTACCATCAAGAATTGTCACACATGGGTCTACATTACTGCCCTGCAGCTCAATCGCAACATGCGGGGCGGAACGATGTGAGCCACGTTTACTTTTTCCGGGACAACCAAAGGAAGGCACGCAACCGCCTCCCATAGCAACCGCTGTAGCGTCGGCCGTGAGCTTCCGAAACGGTTAGCGCCGGTGGCAGCCGTGGCCCTGCGACTGAGGACTTCAGGCAGCCCGGAGAACCATATCATTGGCGAAGGCAAGCCCTCACCTTTGTTTTGTTTAAAGCGTTCCTCTGGTCCTCCTGTGAAATTTTTGAGCTGTTCTCTCAGCTGGTTCATATGCTCCGGTAGTGCTCTGCCCGTTCTCTCAGAGCTGGTAACACGTTGGCTCCCTGAGTTCAGCCAATGAACAGTGAACCGCTTGTGACCCCTACGAAATATGTGGATACTGTACTTGAGCTGACTTCAGGAAAACTCTTCAATCCGCTAAACAAATCTATTTACCACATGAAATACACGGATTAAGGCAGCGACGCCGCTGCTCCTTCACGTGGTAGGTCAGGGCCCTCCATAAGTGGAGTGGTACTACTCAGTTCCAATTAAGACTTCGCGAGGTGAACGACAGCTTCAAGTCCGCGGATCTTTTTGTGCTTTTGTAAGGGGCCTGTGATCCATTGGGTGTTGGGGATGTGTGTGTCCAATAGCTTTGTGGAACGTTTCATGGAGCCATAAAGCAATACAGCACGAAAAGAGGCCTTTCGATCCAACTGGTCATGCTGACCGCGGAGGTTACATGAGAACGTTCTGGAAGAACTAAGATTTGTTATACTCTTCCAGCCAATTCTGTAAGAAACAAAACTTCCTAACTCTACAGACGTTGGCATGATAGTCTTCCCAATTGAGTTTATCCGGTATTTATTTCCAAATATGAGTGTGTAAACATGCTCTGTTAATGTATTGCCTTAGGAGAAGAGAGAATATTCCTCCCCTCTTGATCTCAGCAACAACCCTGCAGCAGAATATAATGTTGAATGGGAGGCTAAGCGAGATTGAATCAAAAGACGCCCCCAGCAGCCATTACTGATTGATCTTATATGTCGTTCATGTTCCTTTATCAGTTCTAATTTCCTCTGATGCCCTCAGTATCCAAAAATTGATTATTGCAACTTTGTGTATGGGTGACAACTAAGCTGTTAAAGCCAAAAGGTAGAGGATTCCAAAGATTTTCTATTCATATCAATGGTTGCACCAATCTTTGAACGTTTTTAAAAGGAAGTTGCCATAAACTCTGTGTTTTAAAAAGTAATATCTGCAGTTATACATACTACATGAGCTCAGCTTTTCTCAGAAAGTCAAAATTAGATAAACTCTTGCTGATGCTAGAAATCCGAAATAAATCAGAGTTTGATTTATTATCACTGGCACATGATGTGAAATTTGCTTGCTGCAGCAGTACTATGCAGATGTAAACTTAAATAAATAGTGCAAAAATAAAGGAATGACGAGGTAGTGCTTGTGGGTTCACGAACCATTCAGAAATCAGATGGTAGAGGGGAAGATGCTGTTCCTAAATTGGATATGGATTTTCAAATTCCTGTACCTCCCAGTAGTAACAAGAAGGGACGTTCCTGATAGTGGGGGTTCTTAATGGTTCTTGTAGTACTACCGCTTGAAAATGTCCTCAGTGATGGGGAGAGTTGTGCCCATGATGGAGCTGATTGAGTCTAATGCCCTCTGCGACCTCTCGTGAAATCATTCTTCCAATCAATGTGTACAACCCCTGCTTCTCATATTATACTCAGCCTCTTGCTCACTTGCTTATCATAGAAACATAAAAATCTACAGCATATTACTGGCCCTTCAGCCCACAATGTTGTGCCAACCATGTAACCTACTCTAGAAACTGCCTAGAATTACCCTACCATATAGCGCTCTGTTTTCCTAAACTCCATGTACCTATCGAAGAGTCTCTTAAAAGACTCTATTGTATCCGCCTCTACCAGTGCATTCCACGCATCCACCACTCTCTGTGTGGAAAAACCTACCTTTGACATACCCCTTGTACCTACTTCCAAGCACCTTAAAACTATGCCTCCTCGTGTTAGCCATTTCAGTCCTGGGAAAAAGTCTCTGAATATCTACATGATTAGTGCCTCTCATCATCTTATGGACTTCTATCAAGTCACCTCTCATCCTCTGTCGTTTCAAGGAGAAAAGGCCAAGTTCACTCAACCTATTCTCATAAGGCATGCTCTCCGATCCAGGAAAATCCTTGTAAATATCTGCACTCTCTGTATAGTATCCACATCTTTCTTGTAGTGAGATGACGAGATCTGAACACTGTACTTTATTATGGCTGATCCGATTTTTCTCTCAATCCCAGTTTCCTGCCTTATCCCCGTATCCCTTCATACCCTGACTAGTCAAGAATCTATCAACCTCTGCCTTAAATATACATAAAAATTTGGTCTCCATAACTGCCTGTGGCAAAGAATTCCACAGATTCTCCACATTCTGGTTAAAGAAATTCTTCCTCATCTCTGTTCTAAAAGGACATCCCTCTATTCTGAGGCTGTGTCCTCTGGTCTTAGACTTTCCCACCATAGGAAACATCCTCACCACATCCACCCTGTCAAGGCCTTTCACCGTTCAATACGTTTCAATGAGGTTATTCATCATTCTTCTGAAGTCTAGTGAATACTGGCTCAGAGCCATCAGTTACTTGTCATATGACAAGTCATTCATTCCTCACAAGATATCTCTGATAAAATGACAACTGTGTGTATGTTACCTTGAGATCCATTTTCTTGCAGGCATTTACAAGAATAAAGAAGTACAATAGAATTTTGCAAAACCTACGTAAACAAAGACTGACAAGCAACCAATGTGCAGAAGAGGACAAACTATGCAACCAAAAATAATACAGAGAACATAAATTGTAAAGAGTCCTTGAAAGTGAGTCTGTAGGTTATAGAATTACTTCAGAGTGGTGGTGAATGAAATTATCGACACAGCTTCAGAAGATGATGATTGTAGGGTAATAATTGTTCCTGAACCTGGTGGTGGAGAACCAAAGGTTTTTCTACCTCCAGCCCAATAGTAGTAGCAAGAAGAGGGCATGGCCTGGATGGTGGGGGCCTTTGATGAAGGATGTTGCTTTCTTATAGGCTTGAGTGATAGTCATAGCTCTTCTTCTTTTGACTTTTAATGGCGATAGGCAGTCCACCATCAACTGGACTGGAGTGTGGTGTAGAGAATTTGGGGGGGGGGTGGAGAAATGGGGAGACCCTTACTACTTCCTTTTCAAATGAAAGCTAAGTTACCCCAAAAAGCCTAGATTGTAAGTAGTGAAAGAAAATACCGTGAATTAAATAAAAGTCACTCCCATAACTTAATAAAGTTTTTAAATGAAAACTATCAACCCCAAAGATTGCAATGAAGCCTGCATTTGATTTCTTTCAACCTTATATACTTCACTCTGTAATAGTATATGTTCAATTATTTCATAGCGATGACAAAACCTACACAACTCAGATTGATGTTTTCCAACAAGTTTTGAGGAATAATTAAGCATAGTATGCCCAATTCTAGGTCGGGTCAATATAATTCCTTCCCTCCTTGTTTTACCCCCTTCTACCATAATCGCAACAGTTTTATGTATTCTGTAAAGTGTCTCCTCTTCTGCCCATTTTCCCATAAGTCTTGCTATAACCCCCAATTCTTAATCCTACCAACCCTTCAGCTCCAGCTTTGCTGAGAAGGTCTATATCTGTTGTTGAATTTTTAACAGCTTTTTTAGCTAAACAATCAACCTGCTCATTCCCCTCAACACCTCTATGTGCAGGGACCTATAAGAAAAAGACATGTAAACCAATACTTTGAATATGAGATGAAGTTTAATGAGTTTCCAACAGTAAATCTGACCTACTGCTAAAACGACCTGTTTTAAGACTCATCTAATCAGAAAAGGAATCTGAATAAATCACAGCTTTGCAAGGACAGATTTCCTCCACCTGCAGTAAGCCCAAAATGATGGCAACCAATTCTGTTGTATATGCTGATAAGTGGTTAGTAAGATATACTTTATTATTAGACATAGCTCACATTAAGAAATTAAAAATAAAGGAATTGAACCTGTTTGATCTGCTTCACCTCCTGCACCATATACAACTAGATCCTCCCCACCCCCCGCCACTGTTGAGGCTGTCCTACGAAGTAAAGTGAGGAACATGCCTGGCAACTTCAAACCAGTCAGTTAGTTCTGTGACAAGGATACACATAGATTAAGATGTAGCTGTCCTGGGCTGGCACCAGTGGGATCAGCAGTTGGTCTGCCACCTGTCTTCAGGTGAGAGAGAGATAAGGAAAATAATGGAGCAGCATTTGGAGATGTGTAATGAAGGGGAAGGAGAGCTGTCAAGATCGGCTCCCCCTTTGAACCCTGAACTGTTTGAAGTGGTGGACAGGTGATACCCCAGCAGGGGGATAAAAGGGGACAGGTTCGCTAAAGCAGGACACACACGACACCCGAGGTAACGAGACCCTGGAAGCGGTGCGCCTCTCACAAGTCGGTGGGAAGCTTTTGGACGGGTGGTCGCGGGATCAAGCCATAGACGCACAGGGTGGAAAGGCACAATCGGTGGGAACCTGGTGTGTGTCCACCCTTGCCTGGGTGCCGGGTTCGCCGCAGGGAAACGATCGTATCTGGAAACGGAGTGGTCACGGTCGGTGACCTCAGATGACATCACAAAGGGCTCGCCTGAAAGCTGACTGCGAAGGTCTGTGTGGAAGCCTTGAATATTCATTCGTTTTGCTCTCCCTCTCCTTCCCCCCCCACTGTCCATCGCCACGGCAGCGATTACTGCGAACTGAACTGAACTTTGCGTCACTTTGAAACTGATCATTTACCCCTAGACAACGATAGAGCTTGATTGATCCTGTTATCTTAATTCTGTGTACATGTATGTTTATCATTGCTGAACTGTTGCATTCATTATCCTTTTGATTAGAGTACTGTGTTGCTCGTTTCTTTAATAAAACTTTCTTAGTTCTAGTAATCCAGACTCCAACTGAGTGATCCATTTATGCTGGTTTGGCAACCCAGTTACGGGGTACGTAACAGTTCAGTCGCAGTTCTAAGGACATTTTCAGGGACAACAAAAATAAATGTGTTAACAAAGAAGAAAGCAAGCATGGGAATCCCATAAAAATGCTTATCAGTAGAATTGAAACTGGTGAAATAAAGGGGCCAGTGAGAGAATGGACAAAAGCAGAGAATTATTATAAACATTTATTTTTCATATTGAAGGATAATAGTGATATTTCCCAGCACTAGGACCATTGCTATTTTGGTATAGATTAATGGCTTGGATATGTGTGTGTGTGGTAAACTGAAGATTTGTAAATACCGTAGTAACAAACTTGAAAGTGTGGTAAACAGCAATGGGAATAATAATAGATTGCGAGATGACATAGGGCAGCAAATTGAGCAGAGTAATGACAGACGAAATTTAATACTAAATTTTGCAATTGATTTATTTTGGCAGTACACACAAAGAGCACATGGGAACATAGAGCAGTTATTAAAACATATGGGAACCTGAGTTTCACTAATAGAGACATAGAGTAAAAATGCAGCGAGATTGCAATATATTGAATCATTATAAAGTGCTGGTCAGGTCACTGAAGCATTACACATAGTTCTGGCCACCAGACTTTGGGAAAGATGTTTAGGTCCAAGGGATGGTGCAAAAACAGTTTACCAGAATATTTCCAGGATGAGGGATTTCAGTTAAAGGTTATATTTGGACTAGTGATTTGAGAGGACATTTGACATGTATACAAGGTTATGTCTGGTTTATATAAAGTAAATCAATACAGTAAGGGTGTAGAAAAATATGTTTATCCAAGTTGTGATAATAGTCTGGAACTTACTAATTGTAAATGCAATAGAACTTGAATCTTGAGGACCTGTCTTGGAACATCATATAAATATAATTGCAAAGAAAGCATGACAGCGCCTCTACTTCCTCAGGAGTCTGTGGAGATTCGGCATGTCATCAAAAACCTTGATGGACTTCTGTAGACATTTAGTGGAAAATGTATTGACTGACTGCATTACAGCCTCGTCTGGAAACACCAATGCCTTTGAATGGAAAATTCTACAAAAGCTTGCAAGATGACATAGGGCATCAGATTGAGCAGGGTAATGACAGATGAAATTTAATACAGTACTGAAAATTAATTTAATACTTGCAATCCTACATCATGGGTAAAGCCCTCCCAACCAATGAGCACATCTTTATAAAATGCGTTTGTAGAAAAGCAACATCCATCATCAAAGGTCCTCACCACCCAGGCCATGCTCTTTTCTCACTGCTTCCTCAGGACTGTCACCACCAGTTCAAGAACAGTTACTATACCTCAACCATCAGGCTTTTGAACAAAAGAAGATAAATGCACTCATCTGTTGAGATGTTCCCATAACCAATTATCTCACTTTAAGTTATCTTTATCTTTTTATGTCATGCTCTCATTATTTATTGCTATTTATTTATATTTGCATTTGCACAGTTTGTTGTCTTCTATGGTCTTGCTCTGTCATTGATCCTGTTTACAATTACTGTTCTATAGATTTGCTAAAAATGCCCACAGGAAAAAGAATCTCAGGGTTGTATGTGGTGACATGTATGTACTTTGATAATACATTTTACTTTGAACTTTTGAACTTTGAATCAATCAGGATAGAAAATTGAGTTGCAAATAATTTGCAAGTGTGTAGGAAAAGAGCAAAGGTGTGGGAATGAATAGACTATAATGCACCAGCATGGATTTGATGGCTTTGCCTTATACTGTGATGATTCTGTGATACTAATTTGCTTTGCTAGAAGTCTTACTCTGGGTAGCAAATACAGTATAAATTGGAACATACACTCTCAGTGGCTTCCTAAAACTGCCCTTCAAGCTGTTGAATAAAGATAGAACTTAAATAGATCATGTGGCTTAAGAAGCTGCATTGATCCTGTACTTAATGTAATAAGAATTGATGCTCTGTACAGTATCTAACCTTTCTACTTCCACTTTGATCTTTGTACGCGAGAATTTATTTTCTCATCTACTTGTCAGCTTGATGACTGATTCGATTAATGTTAGAATGGTGAACCAAAACAGAATGATTACAGTAGAGCACATTTCCTAGCCCAGCTCCCAGCCTCTGACATACACACTCCTTTCTCAGTACTCTGCATGGCAAGGCATGGCCTGCTATTCACTTGATTATTGCATCAGGACCATCAATTTTTGATTCTGTTATTTACTTGCAGACAATATTGAGATGCTTCCTTTCATCGATCTCTAAGACTTGAACTACAGGCACACAATGAGTATCTAATTTTAATCAATTATGTTTCAATGTTTTACCCTTGAATATTTATCGGTGTATATATATTTTTTTTGTAGTGCTTGTCAAATGCTTTTTGAAAATCCAGATGTACCACTACACAGTTCATCTTCAAAACTGTCTTGGATTTTCAAACATGATTTTTCCCTTCATGAAGCCATGTTCACCATGTGTCATTATATGATTTTTCTTCATCCTGTATTTCTATATTCCTAATGGTGAATCAGGGCACTTTTTTAGCTACTGATGTCAGACTACTGGCCTGTAGCTCCTTTATTTTTCTCTCTCCCTCTTGCATATCAATGTTGTAGCTGCTTTTTTCCAACTTGCTGGAATTGTTGCAGAAATTATGGAATTTTGTTAGATCATCACTATTATGTCTTTGCAGCCAGTCTGAGATAGACGCTTCTTGGCTCAGGAGATTTTTCTGCTTTTAGTTCCCTTGATTTTGTTCAATATATTTTTATGTGTCTGCAAAATGTTCCTTCCTCTGAAGTGTTTGTATCTGCTAATAGAGAAGATGGCTAAAGAACCTGTATCGACCTGATGAAACATCAGTTAACAAGCTGCCATATTTGAGTGGGCTTTATTCTGGAAGATTACTGGAACAGTGTAAGTGGAAAGTAACCGGGAAGTAATACAGTTTTCCCTGATGACTCCATCAAATAGTGTTTCTAATTCTACCATTTGTTTACTATGTTCAAATGAAGTGTTCACATTACAGAATAATTGTCTCTTTAATTACATCCACAGGATGGAATTTGATCACTTTTTCTAATAACCAAGAGCTCAAACACAAGCCTACAGTGAAATAGCTTCATAAGTTCATTTACATCATGGGCCGACTTACAGTGGATTTAATTGCAAAAAGTAGTCTCCACGTAAAGAACAGAAGAGATGAGCCTTTGGAACAGTATTTAAAAAAATTGACTCATCTAAATTTTTCAAACAAGAATATTGATCAAATTGTGAGTGAATTTTTGACTGACTGTACCATATTCCTGGTTTTGATGTACATATATGTAGTTAAGATATAGCTTCGTAATGTAAAATTAATAGCTCTTAGGATACATTAATGCTGAAGCCAGAAGTATATAAAACTGACTTGCAAGTTAATTTCATTAGCAGTTTTCACTCATTGCTCTCTTTCCTCACTGGAGACATAAAATAGATTAGGGAACTTGAAAAACATGAAGCATTAGAGATCAAAAGTTGTTTAGCAGTACGCGTGTAAAGCAAATTAAAATGTCCCAGGCAGATACAAAGAAACATTGAAAAAACAAATAGAAAACTGGCTTTTATTACTAGTTGACTAAAGTGCAAAGGAATTATATTATGATGTAGTTATCCAAATTCTTAGCTATTGTATGGCTAGAGTTTTGTTTCAGTTCTGGGTACAATATATCAGAGGATGTATTGTTCTCAGAGGGCTTGAATATAAGTTTGCTTGAATGATTCTTGTATGCTAGAATTAGGTAAGACTAGATAATAGGGTGACCCATTGGGGCACCCTTGGAGAGAAGGGTGGTGCAGTCTGATGTGACCAGAATGAACATTAAATTTTCCTGAATGCTATTGGTATCGCTTTGCTTTGGAAAGTGAAGTAGTAAGCCTCAGTTTATTAAAGAAGAATGACGCATAGCAAAGCAAGTATACCTGCTCCTCGTTTAATGATGGCATCATTTCTGGCTTATCTGCCATCCAGGACATCTCAAATGTTCTCTTTCTTTAAGGATCATGGTTTCCCTTCTGTCGTCATCAATGATGCCTCACCCGTATCTCCTCCATTTCCCACACTTCAGCCCTCACCCCATCCTCCTGTCACCACAACAGGGACAGAGTTCCCCTTGTCCTCACCTACCACCCCACCAGCCTCCGGATACAGCACATTATCCTCCACAACTTCCGCCACCTTCAACAGGACCCCACCACTAAGCACATCTTTCCCTCTCCATCCTTCTCCATTTTACGCAGGGATTGTTCCCTCCGTGACTCCCTGGTCCACACGTCCCTCCCCACAGCTCTCCCACCTGGCACTTATCCCTGTAAGCGTAAGTGCTACACCTGTCCCTACACCTCTTCTCTTGCCACCATTCAGGGCCCCAAACAGTCCTTCCAGGTGAGGCAACACTTCACTTGTGAGTCTGTTGGGGTCATCTATTGCATCTGGTGCTCCCGGTGCTGCCTTCTCTACATCCCGACGCAGGTTGGGGGACTGCTTCATCGAGCACCTCTGCTCCGCCCGCCACAACAGACAGGACCTCCCGGTTGCCACCCACTTCAACGCCGCTTCACATTCCCATTTAGATATGTCCATATATGGCCTCCTCTACTGCCAGGATGAGGCTAAACTCAGGTTGGAGGAGCAACACCTCATATACCGTCTGGGTAGTCTCCAGCCCCTGGACATGAACATTGAATTCTCTAACTTCTGGTAATTCCCTCCCCCTCCCTTCCCCCATCCCTCTTTCACTCTGCCCCTTCCCCCAGCTGCCTATGACCTCCCTGCTTCCCCTCCCCACCCCTTTATCTTTCACCTTACTGGTTTTTCACCTGGCACCTACCAGCCTTCTCCTTCCCACCCTCCCCCCACCTCCTTTATAGGGCCTCTGCCTCCTCCCTCTTCAGTCCTGATGAAGGGTTCCAGCCCAAAACGGTGACTGATCATTTCCATGGCTGCTGCCCGACCTGCTGAGTTCCCCCAGCATGTTGTGAGTGTTGCTCTGCCACCCTTGTGCCTCTCGTTGTCATTCTGGAGACATGCAGCCCTTTCATCCCCCATCTCTTCATGTTTTCTGCTGTTTGTCGTTGTCTCTGATCCTGGAGACGTGCATGCCTCTCCTTCTCTGTCTCTTCTTCTCTCATCCTTTTTTTGTCCTGGAGTCGTGTGGCCCTAGCCTCATCTGATTCTTGTTCTCTCCCTCTCCTTGCTGCTTCCTGACAACCTTTGGCATCATCTCTTGACCATAATGTCCTCGTTCCCTTTCCACGTGGCATAATTAGGCTGACTATTTTTTTTACCCTAATGCTGGATAGAAGATACGAAGCAGTAACACCAAAGGATGCTGATTATTCTTGATGATGTGGTTGGCGCTGTCCTAAATGGACGTGATATAGTCACCACTGTCCTTTGACTGCTGCAAAGGGTTTTATGGGTGTCTCGAAGGACGTCATTACAATAAGATTTAATTATCTCTTATTGATGGATGGTAACTAGATCTGTCCTAATCCTGCACATGCTGATGGTGATTAGCAGAATGTGGACCCCTCGAAATAGAGCTGCCCTGCCCTTTTGCTCAGGTTGGTGTCGCTGCTGAGACTGGCCGTGCGCATGCGTCGGGCTGTCACGTCCCCATTTCCGTGATGGCTGATCAGGTCTCGGGTTAAAAGGGAGCCTGTTTATTTTGGCGAATGAGCAATTTTATACAAATATATAACCCTGAACTTTGCCTGCATTCTGTAAGTTAGCGCATTTTAATTTGATTTAGCCAAACAAAGTGCCACTGTAATGCACCGTTTGCGCTAATTGGAGGTCACAAACAGACAGACAGAGCATGAGAGTTTTAGTAGTATATAGATGAATAAACCAGGGTTGCAATACTAGGAATTTACAGTAGGGGAGGTTAATTGGTATCTTCAAGATATAGAGGGGAATTAACTGGAAAATAGGGTATCTAGAGAAGAAATACTTCCAGAGCTTGAGGAATAGACTAGGAAACATAGCCAAAAAAATAGAGCTATTGTCTTCAGGGAAGTTCTATACAAAGTAGAAGCTTATAATTTTCTTTTGCAATTGGTTAAGCAAAGGTTTTTAGTGACATGGAACTGAGGTACATGTATGATATTCGATTAAAGATCAGCAATGATTTTGTTGTATGTATGAAAAGGTCAAAAATCTAAGTGGTCTATTCACTTTCCTATTATTCTAATATCTAAACTATAGGCAATTCAGCATAAGATTTTCAGATATTTAATGGTTCACACTCAAGGAAGTTTAAGGATTTAATGATGACTGGAAATCTTTCTTCATCCCTTTGACCAAGCACTTGACACAAAATTTCTGCTTTCCTGCAATTCTATAAGTTTCAAGGCAAAATAGGGTACTTTTCCTTTCCTTGGATAAAGGTTTTTAGTACATAGTTTAATTGTTTTGCATGTGCCCACAAATAATACAAACATGCAAACAGAAAGCAAATAAATATTAGTCACCATTTATTTGCCCTGAAAGTTGTAGTTCGCAGCCATGAGTAGAAATAGGACCTCCACTACTTCATAAAAGGGATGGCCTTTCTCATTTAGTGGGATCAAACATGATATTGATATCTAAGTGGTTTCCATTTGGCAATGGAAAGTGGGTATTGATAAAATAGGTAGATGTCTTTCGTTGTATTCAAAAAGAAAAGACTAAATAATCTTCCTATGTAAAATGAACAAAGTTTGTGATTAGTTCCCTCTATATGATGTTTCTATGGTACAATATATTCAGCAAATCATCTATTGTGTCTCCTTGGAGTGTAAATCAGAGCTTACTGGTAATCTGGACCTCGATTTTATGGTTAGGGGAATGGGATACATGTTAACAAATCCTGCAAGTATTTTGTGAAATATTGTAAGGCATGTTTAGACTAATTAGAGAACATTTATACCGTCATGTCTCCATTAAAGATCTACTGTATGTTTGAAACAGAACAAGTAATAGAATGATTTGTCAAACAATCAAAATCTGGAATCCTCACTAAGAACTGAAAAGTCTGGATCAAAAAGTATACTTAATTAAATATAAAATCATGTAGCTGAAAGGAAAATAAAGACTAAGAAAGATAAAGCTCATTAAAAAAATTTTTTAAAATTCTACAATAATTAATGTATTAGATAGATTGTTTGGTAGTAATTAAGGCTTCGCATGCCATTTATATGATTTATTTCATCAAAGGTTTTAAACTAGTGTAGTGAAGCATGTGGAGGAACTATACATCTTCAAGTAGGAAATTCCACACACCTACAACCACCTACATGAGTTGCGAGTTGTTGCCCAGTTTATTACATGATAAAAATTGCCTTTATAACCAAAATGTCAATTTAATAATTTGTCATTTCATCTTGTCATATACCATTACAAACTTGCACCCATTATCTTTAAAGAAAATTTGCAGGTAGTAAATCATGTGTGACTAATGGCATATCCAGGAATTAATGTTGGCTGATTTTGGGGGGAACATGTACATGCATTCTTAATATCATATGAGAAGTATGTTTACATGCACATAATATTACTGCTTATTTTTTAGTTGGTTATTGGTGGGAGGAACGCTATATTCCTGATTGCCATATTCAAAGAAAATCTGTTCAAATATTGTTTTAAAGCAAACATATTTGTACTCTTCTTCCACAAAAATGTGCCGATAACTCAGGTTGTTTACTGTGCTCGTTAAGAAATGTCTCCTAACTTTCTCCTCTCATTGCCAATAATAAATTTAAATCAAAGTGCCTTGTCAAGATTTCCCCAGCCAGAGGCAGTAATTTTTATTCATCTTATCAAGTTCTGTGCAGTTTGAAATACTTCTACTCAATCTATTGGTGTTTCCTGCTGCAGTAAAGATTTGGTCTCTGATCCTGCTGTGTTCCTGCAAACATTTTTGCTATGGCTTTAATTAGCCCACTTTTACTGGGTTGGCTAAGGCTATATTGTCTTGGTTATCATAGCTTTGTTTTCCATGCGGCCAGTTTTGTGACTTCATATTTTGAAATTGTGACTTTTCAGCCTAATTAAAGTTGTTTTGATAAAGGTATATTGACAACAGCAACAGGCTTAGTACAGAACCATCTGGGTATCACTTTGACCTTTCCTTGGGCTGTGTTGCCCATTAGTTTCAATCCCCATCTTTTCCTAGTCCTTAGCCAATTTATTATTCATGACGCAACTGCTTTGTTCGTTCCATGGGATTCAATTTTTTTTGGATGTTTTTTCTTTTCATGTACATTGTGTCTGGTGCATTATCCTCTTGTATCTTATCTTAATTTATTAAGTAATAAAACTTGTGTAATTTTATTCCACAAAATACGTAGTATTAATGTTTATTCTTGAAAGTATGTATTATATATAGAAGATATAGAAGGTATATTTCTGTCATTTTAATATAAAATTGATGACATGCTTAGAAGATGTTTAAAATCTGTAAGTGCATAGGTATATTTTTGATACAAAGTGAGATTACATTTTATTTACATTAAGATTTTTATACATTGTTTTCTTTCTTTTTGTTTCAGGATGACCTCACTGCATGCAAGAACCTGTCTGTTTTATATTTATATGACAACAACATTACAGAGATTAATAATTTAGGTTTTGCCTTTAATCTTACCCATCTATATCTGCAGAACAATAGCATAACACATATTTCAAATCTCGCCTCGTTACGGAACTTGTCCAAATTGTAAGCCAATCTAGATATTTGTTTCTTTGAAATGAATATTGAAAGCAAAGATATAATTAGACCAATATTTTCAGAAAGCACTTGTTTTATCGGATCACTTTTTATTAATACATAAGAAACTGTAGATCCTGGAATCTGCAGCAAAAAACAATCTGCTGGAGGAACTGAACAATTCCTTCTCACCCCCACACTCAAATGCTGGTTGCCATGCTAAGTTCCTCCAGCAGATTGTTTGATACATCTTTATGACCTTGTGTTGCTCAGACCTTGCATTTGAGGTTTTTTCATTGTGGCAATATAGAGAAATATTGAAACCAATTTGCACATGGCAAGGTCACACAAAAAACAATGAAATAAATGGGCAATTTGAATCATCCCAGCAATGTTCATTGTGTGAATATCAGAGAAATCCCTCTTCTTTTCTGAATGGTGCCATGGGATCATTTATATCAATTCTGAAGGATAGAAAGGACCTCAATTTAACATTTGAATTGTATGTTGAACAGTGTAAGATTCCTTAATACCACACTGAAATCAATTTTGTGTACAATAACAATCTAGAAATTCCCTGAATGGTTTATAAAAAGCCAATCAACGTCAATGAGCACAATTAAGTTTGAGATTGTGGCGCTGTCATGGGTAGTGCCACATTTTAAAAGCAAGCAGGGCCTGTTGGGACATTCTGCTAACTTTGAGATTCATTGGACTATTAGGCATTCAGCAAGGGGCAATAAAAAAAGTTAGGATTTAGTGGAGCGGCCAGTGTGGGAGCTACCATAGTGAGAAGGTTAGAATGGGTAACTGAGGCGTTGGCCCAAGAGGCTTCAGCAAGGAGGCATAGGAAAGTAGAAGGTAAGAACCGATGAGGTTTTTTTTAGAAAGTAGTTAACTAAAAAGATGTAATTAAATGAAGTAAGGATGCATGTTCAGTTGATATGTTGTGGGTGCATGATGTGGGAGCTAGTGGGCCCCATTACGGTTTCCGATGACCACGTCTGCAGTAAGTGTTAGTTGCTCGAGGAGCTCAAGTTCAAAGTTGATGACCTGAAATCCGAGCTTCAAGCACTGTGATGCATCAGGGAGGTGGAGGATTACCTGGATACTATGTTACAGGAGGCAGTTACACCCATTAATTAACTACTTTAAATTCAATCTCTGTTCAGGGACAAGATGGTGTGACTGAGTGAGGCAGGTAGGGGGGATTCAAGAAGTAGTACTGGAGGAGGCTAAGCCCTTGAACTTGAAAGGTCTGAGATTGTTGCTCCTTGTGAGGATGAGAGTGGTGAAGGATAAGCAACCAAATTGTGGTTCAGGGAGCCATTTGGGAGAAGATTAGATTAGATTAGAAGAGAAGAGAAATGTAGTTCTAATTGGGAACTGTCTCCTCAGGGTAATAGACACATTTCTCTGCCATTAGGATTGAGAATCCTCAAAGCTGTATTGTCTGCCTGGTGCCTGAATTTGGAACATTTCATATGACCTGGAGAGGAATTTAGAGTGGGAGGGGAAAGATCCAGTTGTTATGAACCATATAACAATGACATAGAAAGAACAAGGAAAGAGATTCTGTTGAGGGAATATGAGCAGTTAGGGACCAAATTAAAACTTAGAGCCAGGTTCAGGTTCTTGGATTATTGGGATCTCTTCCTGGGGAAGGTATGACCAGTACAAAGGAGACGGGTTGTACATGAACCTGAAGGGGATCAAATTCTCAGGGGCTGGTTTGTTAGAGCTTTTGGGGAGGATTTAAACTAATTTGGCAGTGGAATGGGAACTGGAGTGAAGGGAATCAGGATAGGGCAGATGGTTTAAAAAAAAACAGATGGCATGCAGTTAGACTGTCAAGAAGCGCAGGCAGATGATAGGACAGAATTGCAGCCAGCAGGGTAAGTATCAGTGCACTAGGGATGCAGAATCAAAAAAGGGTAGCAAATACAGTATTCACAATGTTATATCTCAATGCATGAGTATAAGAAATAAAGTGGATGATCTTGCTGCACTCTTACAAATTGCCAGGTATGATGTTGTGGTCATCACTGAATCATGGCTGAAGGATGGTTGTAGCTGGGAGCTGAATGTCCAAGGTTACACATTGTATCGGAAGGATCAGAAGGCAGGCAGACAGGGTGGCAAGGCTCTGCTGGTAAAGAATAGGATCAAATCATTAGAAAGATGTAACGTAGGATTGGAAGATGTTGAATTCTTGTGGGTTGAGTAAAGAAACTGCAAGGGTAAAAGGTTCCTGAATGCAGTTATATACAGGCCTCCAAACAGTAGCTGGGATGTGGACTACAGATGACAATGGCAAATAGAAAAGGCGTGTCAAAGGAGCAATGTTATGGTAGTTATGGGAGATTTTAACATGCAGGTCGATTGGGAAAATCAGGTTGGTAATGGATCTCAAAAGAGTGAGTTTGTTGAATACCCAGGAGATAGCTTTTTAGAGCAGTTTGTTGTTAAGCCTACTAGGGAATCAGCTATAATGAATTGGGTGTTATGTAATGAACCAGAGGCAATTAGGGAGCTTCAGGTAAAGGAACCCTTAGGAGACAGTGATCAGGATATGATTTGAGTTCATCTTGAAATTTGACAGGGAGAAAGTAAAATCTGATGTAGCAGTTTTTCAGCGGAGCAAAGGAAATCACAGTGGTAGGGCAGAGAAGTTGGCCGAAGTGAATTGGAAGAAGATGCTGGCCGGAAAGACAGCAGAGCAGCAATAGCTTGAGTTTCTGGAAAAATTGAGGAAGGTGCAGGATAGATGTATTTCAAAAACAAAGAAATACTCAAATGGCAAAATAGTACAATTGTGGCTGACAAGGGAAGTCAAAGCTAATGTAAAAGCAAAATAGAGGGCATACAACAAAGCAACATTTAGTGGGAAGGCAGAGGATTGGGAAGCTTTTAAAAACCTACAGAAAGCAACTAAAAGAATAATTCAGAGGGAAAAGTGTCTTATCAGACTGGAGGCCTGTGACTAGTGGTGTGCCTCAAGGATCTGTGCTGGGTCCATTGTTTATTGTTGTCTATATCAATGATCTAGATAACAATGTGGTAAATTAGATCAGCAAGTTTGTTGATGACACTAAGATTGGAGGTGTTGTGGACAGCAAGGAAGGCTTTCAAAGCTTGCAGAGGGATCTGGACCAACTGGAGGGGAGGGCCAGAAAGTGGCAGATGGAATTTAATGCAGATAAGTGTGAGGTGTTGCATTTTGGAAGGACAAATCAAGGTGGGAAATACACAGTAAATGGTAGGGCACTGAGGAGTGTGGAGGAACAAAGAGATCTGGGAGTTCAGATACATAATTCCCTGAAAGTGGCATCACAGGTAGACAGGGTTGTAAAGAAGGCTTCGGGCATCCTGGCATTCATAAATCAAAGTGTTGAGTATAGGAGTTGGGATGTTATGGGGAGGTTATATAAGACATTGGTGAGGCCAAATTTGGAGTATTGTGTACAGTTCTGGTCACCTAGCTATAGGAAGGATATCAGTAAGATTGAAAGAGTGCACAGAAGATTTACTAGGATGTTGCCAGGTCTTCAGGAGTTGAGTTACAGGGCAAGATTGAACAGGTTAGGATTTTATTCCTTGGAGCGTAGAAGAATGAGGGGAGATTTGATAGAGGTTTACAAAATTATGAGGGGTATAGATGGAGTAAATGTGATTAGGAGAGATAAATACGAGAGGACATGGCTTTAGGGTGAAAGGGGAAGGGTTTATGAGGAACATTAGGGGGAACTTCTTCACTCAGAGAGTGGTGGGAGTGTGGAACAAGCTGCCATCTGACGTAAATGCGGGCTCACTCTTACATTTTAAGAATAAACTGGATAGGTACATGGATGGGAGAGGTCTGGAGGGTTATAGACTGGATGCAGGTCAATGGGACTAGCGGAATAAAGTTTCGGCACAGACTAGAAGGGCTGAATGGCCTGTTTTCTGTTCTGTAGTGTTCTATGGTTCTAAAAGATGAAATATGAAAGCAAGCTAGCAAACAAAATCAAGGTGGATAGTAAAATCTTTTTCATATATATATAAAAAAAGAGAAATAAGTGGATATGGATATAGGACTGCGAGAAAATGAGGCTAGAGAAATAATAATGGGAGGCAAGGAGATTGGCAGATGAAGTAAATGAGTATTTTGCATCAGCCTTCACTGTGGAAGACACTAACAGTGTGTCAGGTGTTGAAGGATGTGAGGGAAGAGAAGTGAGTGTAGTTACTATTGCAAGCAAGAAGGTACTCAAAAAGCTGAAAGACCTAAAGATACATAAGTCACATGGACCAGATAAACTGCACCCTAGGATTCTGAAAGAGATAGCGGTAAAGATTGTGGAGGCATTAGTAATAACCTATAAAGAATTATTGGATTCTGGCATGGTTCCGCAGGACTGGATTACAAATGTCACTCCACTCTTTAAGAGGGAGGCAGTAGAAAGGAAATTATAGACCAGTTAGTCTGACCTCAGTGGTTGGGAAGATGTTAGAGTCAATTGTTAAGGATGAGATTATGGAATACTTGGTGACACAGGACAAGATAGAACAACGTCAGAATGGTTTCCTTAAGGGAAAATCTTGTCTGATGAACCTGCTGGAATTCTTTGAGGAGATTACAAGTAGGATAGACTAAAACTAAAAAAGATGCAGTGGATGTTGTAAATTTGGATTTTCAGAAGGCCTTTGACAAGGTGCCACACATGAAGCTGCTTACCAAGTTAAAAGCCCATGGTATTACAGAAAAGTTACTAGCCTTATTAGAGCAATGGTTGATTGATAGGAGACAACTAGTGGGAATAAAAGGATCCTTTTCTGGTTGGCTGACAGTTACTAGTGGTGTTCTGCAGGGGTTGGTGTTGGGACTGTTTTTTATGCTGCATATCAATGATTTAGATGATGGAGTAGATGGCTTTTTTGCCAAATTTGCAGATGATACAAAGATTAGTGGAGGGGCAGGTAGTATTGAGGAAACAGGAAGGCTGCAGGACTTAGACAGATTTGAAGAATGGGGAAGAAAGTGGCCAATGAAATACAATGTTGGAAAATGCATGGCCATGCACTTTGGTAGTAGAAATAAATGTGCAGATTATTTTCTAAAAGGGGAGAAAATCCAAAAATCTGAAATGCAATGGAACTTGGAAGACCTTGTTGATCCTAAAGGCCAGCTTGCAGGTTGAGTCGGTGCTGAGGAAGGCAAATGCAATCTTGGCATTCATAATGAGGACTACAATATAAGAGCAGGGATGCGATGGTGAGGCTTTATAAGGCATAGTGAGGCCTCACTTTGAGTATTATGAACAATTTTGAGCTCCTTATTTGAAACAAGATGTGCTGACTCTGTGGAGGGTTCAGAGGAGGTTCACAAGGATGATTCTGGGAATGAAAGGATTTCCAACATATGGGGAATGTTTGAAAGTTCTGGGCCTGTACACGATGGAATTTAGAAGGATGGTGGAGGGAATCTCATTGAAAACTTTCAAATGTTGAAAGGCCTAGACAGAGTAGATGTGAAAAGGATGTTTCCTGTGATGGGGGAGTCTAAGACAAGAGGGCAGATCCTCAGGATAGAGGGCTGTCCATTTAAAATAGAGATGTGGAGAAATTTCCTTAGCCAGAAGGTGATGAATTTGTGGAAGTTGTTACCACAGGCAGCTGTGGAGGCTAGGCTATTGGGTGCGGCCACAGCATCAAAGGTTATGGGGAGAATGCTGGGGAGTGGGGCTGAGGAGGGGGAGAAAAAGGATCAACCATGATTGATTGGTGGGGAAGACTCGAGGGTCAAGTGACCTAATTCTGCTCCTATGTCTTATGGTCTAACCAAAAAATGAATGATCTCTGAATTATTATCTGAGCCACATGCAGGTTGGCACAGGGTTAATAAGATCAGTATGATAAATGTGTGGCTCAGAGACTGGTGTGGGAGAAGTGGGTTTGAATTTGTGGGGCATTGGCACCAGTATTGGGGATGGAGGAAATTGTTCAGATGGAACAGGCTCCACCTGTAAAGTGCTGACAAGGTTCTGTCAAATTGTATAACTAGGGGTGCGGATTGGGCTTAAAACTAAATAAATGTTGGGGGGGGGGTGGTTTCAATAGCTTGGAAAAGTATGGATAAAAGTAAAAGTGAAGTGAGTGCCAGAGAGGTTATGGAAGACTCCAGAATAAAGAATAAGACAAAAAGTTAACAGAGCAATAAGAATTTAACCTCAGGCAACATGAAGACAAAACCAAAAAGTGTAGTGAATGCAGGGCTGAAGGTGTTGTATTTGAATACATACAGTATAGCAGTATATGAAATAAGGTAAACAACCTTATAGCACAGTTAGAAATTGCCAGGTATGATGTTGTAGACATTACAGAGTTGTAGTTGAAAGAAGATCACAGTTGGGAGCTTAACATCCAAGGATACATATTGTATTAAAAGGACAGGCAAATGGGCAGATCAGTAGGATACCTCTTTTGGTAAAAGTGAAATCAAATCCTTAGAAAGAGGTGGCATAGGATCAGAAGATGTAAAATCCTTGTGGGTACAGATAAGAAACTGCAAGGGTGGAAAAAAATCCTTGATGGAAGGCCTCTGAACAGTAGCCAGGATGTAGTGTAGTAGTATGATCGCTCATTTCAAATAAAATGTTCTAAGGGGTTGCTGGGTCCTCAGTTGGCTGCAGAGGCTGATCCAGGATCCACGTATTCTGGTACTGTGTGGACATGAGTAAGTGGTGGCTGTGGTTAGTGATCAGGTCTTTTGGTTGTTCATTCTCTCCTCTTGCAGCTGTACTTGTTCTCTGTGGCACAGCAGAGGCTACTGTAATGTAGCGCACCACCCTCTTGAACAGATCTCCTCTAGGTGTATCTATTAGAGTGCAATGTCTTCCCAGTTTTTTGATGTAATGTTGAATTTCTTCAGGCCAATTTTGATGTTATCTTTGAAGTGTGGTGTAGGGTACAAATTGCAATGGGAGATCGAAAAGGCATGTCAAAAGGGCAATGTCATGCTATTCATGGAGGATTTCAATCTGCAGGTATATTAGGAAATGGTGCTGGATCCCAAGAGAAGGATTCTGTAGAATGCCTACAAGATGACTTTTTAGGGGTGCATGTGGTCAAATCCGTTGGGGAAAGGGCAATTCTGAATCAGGTGTTGTATAACGAACCAGATTTGATCAGGGAGGTTAAGGTAAAGGAACCTTAGGAAGCAGTGCTCATAATATGATTGGCTTCACCCTGCAATTTGAGAGGAGAAACTAAAATTGATGTATCAGTATTGCAGTTGAGTATGGATAACTACAGAGGCATGAAAGAAGAGCTGGTGGAGTTAATTGGAAGGGAATACTAGCAGTGATGACAGTAGATCAGCAATGGCTGGTTTCTGGAAGTAACTCAGAAGATGTAGGACCATCCCAAAGAAAAAGATGCATTTTAGAGAAAGGACGAAGCTGATAAAGGAAGTCAAGGGCAATATAAAAGCAAAAGAGAGGACATACAAGATTGCAAAAATTAGTGGGAATCTTTTAAAAACCAACAAAAGTCAGCTGAAAAGCAATAAGGAGAAAAAAAATAAATATGAAGTTAAGCTAATCAAAAATGTAACAGAGGATACCAAAAATTGTTACAGATGTATACAGAGTAAAAGACCATAAGTTGTAGGAGCAAAATTGGGCCATTTGGCCCATCGAGTCTGCTCTGCCATTTCATCACGGCTGATCCAATTTTCATCTTAGCCACAATCTTCTGCTTTCTCCCTGTATCCCTTCATGCCCTGACCAATCAAGAATTTTTCAACCTCTGCCTTAAATATACGTAAAGATTTGGCCTCCATAATTGCCTGTGGCAAAGAATTTCACAGATTCACCACTCTCTGGCTAAAGAAGTTCCTCCTCATCTCCATTCTAAAAGGGAGGCAAGGGCGGACATGATGTTGGTGAGGTAGTGATGGGAAGCAAAGAAATGGTGGACGAACTGAATAAGCATTTTGTGTTAGTCTTCCACTGTGGAAGACACCAATGCAAGACAGAAATTCAAGACTATCAGGGAGAAGAAGTGAGTGTAGTTGCTATTACTAAGTAGTGACCTTTTAAGAATCTTAAGATTCTGGAATGGTTCCAGAGGACTGGAAAATTGCAAATGTCACTCAAATCTTTAAGGAGGGAGGCAAAAGACAGGAAATTATAGGCCAGTTAGCCTGATTTCAGTGGCTGGCAAGATATTAGCTCCATTATTAAGGATGAGGTTTTGGTGTTACCTGGAAGCACTTGATAAGGGGAGTTAGATATGGCCCTTGTGCCTACGGGGATCAGGGGGTATGGAGGGAAGGCTGGGGCGGGGTTCTGAGTTGGATGATCAGCCATGATCATAATAAATGGTGGTGCAGGCTCGAAGGGCCGAATGGCCTACTCCTGCACCTATTTTCTATGTTTCTATAAAGTAGGCCGAACTCAACATGGTTCCCTCCAGGGGAAATCTTTCCTGACAAATCTGTTGGAATTCTCTGAGGTAAAAACAGAGAGGATGGATAAAGGAGAGTCAGAAGATGTTTATTGAATTTCCAGAAGGCCTTTGACAAGATGCTGCTCATGAGGCTGCTAAACAACGTAAGAGCTCATGGTATTACAGGAAAAATACTAGCATGGTCAGGTGATTGGCTGACTAGCAGGAGGCAAAAAGTGGGAATAAAGAGGCCTCTTTTGATTGGCTGCCAGTGACTGATGATGTTCTGCAGGGATCAGTGTTAGGTCCACTACTTTTCACATTATATATCAATGATCTAGATAATGGAATTGATGGTTTTATGGGCAAGTTTGTGGATGATACAAAGATAAGTGGAAGAGGAAGCAGAGTTGAGGAAGCAGGAGGTCTGCAGAAGGACATGGACAGATTAAGAGAATTGACAAAGAAGTGGCAGGTGGAATACAGTGCAAGGAAGTGTATGGTCATGTACTTTCATAGACTATTTTCTAAACGAGAAAATTCAAAACTCGGACATGTAGAGTGACTTTGGAGTCCTTGAGCAGGATTCCTTAAAAGTGAGCTTGCAGGTTGGGGAGTTGGCTGGAAGGAAGGGAAATGCAATGTTAACATTCATTTAGAACCATAGAACACTACAGCACAGTGAACAGGCCATTCGGCCCTTCTAGTCTGTGCCGAAACTTTATTCCCCTAGTCCCATTGACCTGCACCCAGTCCATAACCCTGCGGACTTCTCCTATCCGTGTATCTATCCAATTTATTCTTAAAACTTAAGAGTGAGCCCATATTTACCACGTCAGATGGCATCTTCTTCCAGACTCCCACCACTCTCTGAGTAAAGATGTTCCCCCTAAACCTTTCCCCTTTCACCCGAAAGCCATGTCCTTTCGTATTTATCTCTCCTAATCTAATCGAAGCCTACATTCATTTACTCTGTCTGTACCCCTCATAATTTTGTAAACCTCTATCAAATCTCCCCTCATTCTTCTACGCTCCAAGGAATAAAGTCCTAACCTGTTCAATCTTTCCCTGTAACTCAACTCCTGAAGACCCGGCAACATCCTAGTAAATCTCTGCACTCTTGGGGGGCAAAAGTTTAGGGGTAACGTGAGGGGGAACTTCTTTACTCAGAGAGTGGTAGTTGTGTGGAACGAGCTTCCAGTAGAAGTGGTAGAGGCAGGCTAGATTTTGTCATTTAAAGTAAAATTGGTTAGCTATATGGACAGGAAAGGAATGGAGGGTTATGGGCTGAGTGCAGGTCGGTGGGACTAGGTGAGAGTAAGCATTTGGCATGGACTAGAAGGGCCGAGATGGCCTGCTTCTGTGCTGTAATTGTTATATGGTTATATGGTTTCAATCTTACTGATAGCTTTCCTATAGTTAGGTGACCAGAACTGCACACAATACTCAATTTCAAGAGGACTAGAAAATAAAAGCAAGGATATAATGCTGAGGCTTTCCAAGGCATTAGACATACAGCACTGGAGTATTGTGGCCACTTTTTGGCTCCTTATTTAGGAAAAGATGTGCAAGCATTGGAAGGGGTCCAGAGGAGGATCACGAGTGATTCCAGAAATGAAAGGGTTAATGTATGAGGAGTATTTGTTGGCTCTGGGCTTGTACTCACTGGAGCTTAGAAAGATGAGGGAAGATCTCAATGAAACCTGTTGAATATTGAATGGCCTAGATAGAGTGGATGTGGAGAAGATGTTTCGTAGTGGGGGTTTCTAGGGCCAGAGGGCACAGCCTCAGGGATGACCATTTAGAACTGAGGTGAAGAGGAATTTATTTAGCCAAAGGGTGGTGAATCTGTGCAATTTATTGCCACAGATGCCTGTGGATGCCAAGTCATTGGGTGTATTTAAATTTAAAACAGAGATTGATAGTTTCTTGATCAGTAAGGTTACAGGTAGAAGGCTCCTGTATAGAATAGGGTTGAGAAGGAAAATAAATTGGCCATGATTGAATGGCAAAGCATACTTGATGTGATGAATAGTCTAATTCTACTTCTATCTGGATTGGTCTTGTGAGTGAATAAGAGATGTCAACTGTGGACATCAGAGCTTTGAATGAGCTCTGATTAATGAGAAGGTAAGAGGTCATCTAAAATGTTTAGAATCTTGATGTTGGAGTTAACAGAACGATGGATGATGACTTCTATAGTAGAGGGTCTGAGGCAGAAATAGGCAATTTTGGATGATTATCTTTGTGTTTGAGAAATATTATTATTGACAGCTAATTAAATCAGTTTTGCTGTTTGCAAGATGTCTGGGTCCTTCTGAAACACTGATCAGAGAGATGAGTGGAATCAATGGCTGGAGAACAAACATTTTTATTTGGGTTAAGCCCGATATCAGACAAGGATTCAGAGACCACAGAAACAATGGAGGAAGCGGGAGAGAGGCTGATGAGGAATCTCCTGTGCCTAATAAAATGGCCACTGTGTGTATGTATGTGGTTTTCTGCTGCTGTTGCCCATCCATTTCAAAGTTCAATGTGAAGTGTAATTCAGAGATGCTCTTCTGCACACCACTATTGTAATAAGTGGTTATTTGAGTTACTATCACCTTCCAGTCAGATTGAAGCAGTCAGGCCATTCTCCTCTGACCTTTCTCATTAACAAAGCATATTCCCCACAGAACTAGCACTCATTGAATTTTTCTGGTTTTCACACCATACCCTGTAAACTCCAGAGACTGTTGTGTGTGAAAACCTCAGGAGATTAGCAGTTTCTGAAATACTCAAACCACCCTATCTGACATCAACAATCATTCCACGGTCAAAGTCACTTAGATCACATTTCTTCCCTAGTCTGGTGTTTGATCTGAACAATAACTGAACCTCTTGACCATGTCTGTTGCTTTTATGCATTGAGTTGCAGGCATATGATTGGCTGATTTAGAAAGTGTATTTGCATTAGCAAGCAGGTGTACAGGAATCCCTAATAAAGAGGCCACTGAGTATATATAGCATCATTTTTGCCTTCCCTACTTTCTCTCTCCTGCCAAATGCTCATAGTTTTTTGTATCACTAACACGTACTCAGAAAACGAGCAAAGATCTTTGAAAGCTATTTGCATTAACGAGCAAGTGTACAGACATCCCTAATAAAGTGGCCACTGAGTGTAGAGAAATAGAAAGGGTCCAAAGCAATCAATCCTTGGGGTCTCTAGAGACTGTGGTATATGACTGAAAACTTAAAGATTCTCAATTCCAATGTGTAGTGACATATGTCTATTACATAGTAAAATGTTATTAGAAAACTGATTAAAGGGATCAGATGCTTGTTGTTTCTTTTGCAGAGATCATCAAATTGCTTCCAGGTTTTCAACATGTAAGCCATTGTTATGGGTTGGGACACCAGACATATGCAGTGGGATCCTATGGTTGCATAGCACTTCCTTATATTCATTCTTAGGTGTATATGGCACACGAGGCTGGTATTGATGATGATTTTACAGAAAAATATACTTGTGTGGATAGCAGATTGGCTGACTGGCAGGAAGCAAAGAGTGGGAATATAGAGGGACTTTTGTAGCAGGCTGACAGTAACAAATGGTGTTCCTCAGGGGTTGGTGTTTTTTTTTCACATTATATGGCAATGATCTGGATGATGGAATTGATAGCTTTGTGGCCAAGTTTGTGAACAATATGGAGATAGATGGAGGGGCATGTAGTGTTGAGGAAGCAGGGAGTCCTGCAAAAAGATTTAAGACAGATTGGGAAAAGGGCCAAATAAGTGGCAGATGGGATATAGTTCAGGAAGTGTATGGTCATGCACTTTGATAGAAGGAATAAAAACACACTACTTTCTAAACGGGGAGAAAAATTTTAAATCAGAGGTGCAAAAGTACTTGGGAGTCTTTGTGCAGGATTCCTTAAAGGTTAACTTGAAGGTTGAATCAGTGGTAAATGCAATGTTGGTATTCATTTTGAGAGGACTGGAACATAAAAGGAAGGATGTAATGCTAAGGCTTTGTAAGGCATTGGTCAGACTGCACTTGAGGTATTATGAGCCCCTTATCTAAGAAAAAATGTACTGGCTTTGGAGAGGGTCCAGAGGAGGTTCATAAGAATTATTCTGGGAATGAATGGGTTAACATGTGTGGAGCATTTGAAGGTTCTGGGCCTGTACTCATTAGAGTTTAGAAAAAAGAGGGGAGATCTAAATGAAACCTGTTTCCTATTAAGAGGATGTTTCCTATAGTGAGGGAGTCTAATTGCAAAGAGCACAGACTCAGAATAGAGGGGTGTCCATTTGGAATAGAGATAAGGTGGAATTTCTTTAGCCAGAGGGTAGTGAATCTGGAATTCACTGCCACAGACGTTTGTGGAGGCCAAGTCATTCGGTATATTTAAAGCAGAGGTTGATTCATTCTTGATTAGTAAGGGTATCAGAAGTTATGAGGAGGAGGCAGTGGTAGACAAACCTGAAGGGCTGTTTTGCTTAATTCTGCTCCTCTGTCTTATGGTCTAATGGTATGACCTGTGAATTAGATGCTTTCACAATGAATGTGCTCCCACTTAAGTACCACTACCAATGCAATCACTGAAGTCAAGTATGATGTTCTCCTAAGGGGTTGTCTATTAGTGGGTCCTCAAATGACTGTAGAAGCCACCGCTACCTGATTGTGAACATAGCTATTATCAGCCATTGCTGTCACCCAAGCACGATGGTGAACTCCTCCAAACAGCAGCAGCCATCACAAACCCACCAATATCCCAAAACAAGCTCAAGATCCTAACATCTCATCCCTAAGTAACATTTTGGCGTCTTTAAACTCCAGGCCTCTCTTCATGCCAATGCCCCCATGATTTATGGTTTATCTGACCTCTTCTACTTAATTCCCTGTGGGAAGTGAATGGAAGGAAGGTCTTTATATGCAGAAAATGCACAGATACCATTCTATTGTGCAGTATATTGTACAAGCATAAGAATTTTCCAGCAGGTTGTCAAGGACAACACACTTGTTGACCTGTCACCTGTTGCAGGTTTGATGTGTCTTTTTTAGACCAAAGCGAGTTGTAGACAGTACTTTATCCACTGGCACAGTTAAGAAGCCTCTTTATACGATGCACTCTATTATAGGGAAATGCATTTATGTTTACATGTAGGTATCTCGGTGGTAATTGTATTTCTGTAGTGGAAGAGCTAGAAGGATTAACAGAACTACGAGAGTTGCACTTGGAAAATCAGCGTCTTCCTCTTGGGGAGAAGCTATTGTTTGATCCTAGGACTGTCCAATCTCTAAAGGTAAATAGTATTTACATTGATTTTTGAATTAGTTTTGACACAAAGCTCTGATATTATGGAACTGTATATCTTAATTAACAGCATTTCGCATGGTAGATAGGTTTAAAGAGTGTTGCCAGCATATTTGATAATGAATTCAAGGTTAGTAATAAAAATGATAACACATTCTGTTTCTCGTCAAATAATTTTCATGGGCTTTTTATAAAGAGGACTGGGTTTCTCACAGCTCTGACAGGTGGTCAGTCTAACTCCATAGTAGCTATGGTATGTAAATATTGAATGCAATCCCAAGTTTTGATTGTGATACATTGCCCAAACAAATAATTATTTTAAAAAGAAAGAGTAGTATTTGCATGTGAAAGGTAGGGAATGCAAATGAAATAAAGCAATTTTGTTTCTAATATAAAATAAGGAAATGCTGGAAACAAATCTGGTCAAACTATATGTATAGAAACATAGAAAACCTACAGCACAAGAGGCCCTTTGACCCACAATGCTGTGCCGAACATGTACTTACTTTAGAAATTACCTAGAGTTACCCATACAGCCCTCTGTTTTTCTAAGCTCCATGTACCTGTCCAGGAGTCTCTTAAAAGACCCTATTGTATCCTCCTCCACTACCATCGCCGGCAGCCTATTCCACGCACTCACCACTCCCTGCATAAAAAAAGCATACCCCTGACATTTCCTCTGTGCCTACTTCCAAGCACCCTAAAAATGTGCCCTCTTGTGTTAGCCATTTCAGCCCTGGGAAAAAACCTCTGACTATCCACATGATCAATGCCTCTCATCATCTTGTACACCTCTATCAGGTCATCTTTCATCCTCTGCTGCTCCAAGGAGAAAAGGCCAAATTCACTCAACCTATTCTCATAAGGCATGCTCCCCAGTTCAAGCAATATCCTTGTAAATCTCCTCGGCATCCTTTCAATGGTTTCTACATCCTTCCTGTAGTGAGGTGACCAGAACTGAGCACAGTACTCCAAATGGGGTCTGACCAGGATCCTGTATAGCTGTAATATTACCTCTCGGCTCTTAAACTCAATCCCACAGTTGATGAAGGCCAATGCACCGTATGCCACCTTAACCACAGAGTCAACCTGCGCAGCAGCTTTGAGTGTCCTATGGACTCAGACCCCAAGATCCCTCTGACCCTCCACACTGCCAAGAGTCTTACCATTAATACTATATTCTGCAATCATATTTGACCTATCAAAATGAACCACCTCACACTTATCTCGGTTGAACTCCATCTGCCATTTCTCAGCCCAGTTTTGCATCCTATTGATGTCCCGCTGTAACCTCTGACAGCCCTCCACACTATCCACAACACCCCCAACCTTTGTGTCATCAGCATTTTTACTAACCCATCCCTTCATTTCCTCATCCAAGTCATTTATGGAAATCATGAAGAGAAGGGGCCCCAGAACAGATCCCTGAGGCACACCACTGGTCACCAACCTCTATGCAGAATATGACCCATCTTCAGCCACTCTTTGCCTTCTGTGGGCAAGCCAATTCTGGATCCACAAAGCAAGGTCCCCATGGATCCCATGCCTCCTTATTTTCACAATAAGCCTTGCATGGGGTACCTTGTCAAATGCTTTGCTGAAATCCATACACACTACATCTACTGCTCTACCTTCATCACATTCTCAAAAAATTCTATCAGGCTCATAAGGCATGATCTGCCTTTGTCAAAACCATGGCAAAGGTATCTTTAAGTATTTCTTTCCTGTAGTACTACAAAGTGCTATTATTAGCATCTTGTTAATTTCTTATTACCAGGAAAATAAGGTCATTTTGTTCTGAGGTTCACTTGCCCTCAGGAACTCTCTGAAGAACAAGTTCCTCAAAGTTCAAAATTCAAGTTCATAGTAAATTTATTATCAAAGTACATATATGTCAGTATATACAAACCCAAGATTAATTTCCTTGTGGGCATACACACTAAATCCAAGAAACCAATAGAATCACTGAAAGATGAGACTCAACAGGATGGACAAACAACCAATGTGCAAAAGACATCAAACTGTGAAAATATAAATGTAAAAAAATAATAAATAGATAAGCAGTAAATATCGAGAGCCTGATATGAAGAGATTTGAAAGTGAGTCCATAGCTTGTGAGAACCATTCAATGATGGGGCAAGTGAAATTATCCCATTTTGTTCAAGAGCCTGATGGTTGAGGGGTAATAACTGTTCCTGATCATGGTGGTGTGGATCCTGAGGCTCCTGTACCACCTTATCACCTTCATGACGGAAGCAGTGAGATTAGAGCATGGCTTGAATGTGGGGGGGGTGGGGGCGGGGTCCTTGGTGATGGGTGCTGCTTTCCTGCAACAGCACTCCATGAAGATGTGCTCAGTGGTGGGGAGGAACTTAGGGAAGATCACCCTGGGCAACAAGCCTGGCAGAAGTGGTTCTCTTTAAACGGATTTCCTGCATCTTGCCAACAATAGTGCTGACCTTCCCCTCGCAATGTGCAACGTTAATCTGAACACCATAAGATATGGGAGCAAAACTAGCCCGTTCAACCCATTGAGTCTGTTCTGCCATTCCATCCTGGCTGATCCTGGATCCCAGTCAACTCCCATATAATGATGATTGGTTCTCGCCATATCCTTTGATGTCCTGACCGATCAGGAAACGATCAACTTCAGCCTTAAATATACCCATGGACTTAGCCTCCACTATAGTCTATGGCAGAGCATTCCACAGATTCTCTACTCTCTGGCTAATAGAAATCCTCCTTACCTCTATTCTAAAAAGTCACCCCTCAATTTTGAGGCTGTACCCCTCTAGTTCTGGATACCCCCATCATAGGAAACATCCTCTCCACATCCACCCTATCTGGTCCTGTCAACATTCAGTAGGTACTGTATTCCGCTACAAATCACTGATCTTTTAAATCTTCACACCCACCCTCTTGTCCTTACTCAGCTCCAATCCATAAAGCTTAAGGACTTGACAGGCATTGGTCTACAACATTACCTTCAATTCCAGTGGCTCTCTCCTCCATTACCACTGTCCCCTCCCAGAGCCACAGATTTGCCTATTTCTTCCACAATGGAGCAGAGCACAAATTATTTTCAATGTTATTCAGTCGAGGCATGTACCTTGGGTTTTTGTTGCTAATGCATTTTTACATAGCATGAAACAAAAAAATGCTTTCCATGGATCAACATGCCTTTGCTGCTGCCAAAGAATTTCAGGCTTTAGAGTCATTATTGAGGGTAACTGGTGTTTAAATACTGGGCAAGTATCCGAAAACCCAGATTGTTGATCCAGAGACACAAATTCAAATCCTACGAAGCAGAGAAAAAGCGAATGTTAGTAATGATGATTGGGCTACTATGGGATTGCATCCATCATCCTCTTATAGTCTGGCTTTAATTGATTGGACACCCACTGATATGGTTGTCTTTAACTGACCACCCATTTCCTGTGGAAATACAGATGTCCTGTAAAATAATGATAAAAGAAAATTATTTGAGGTAGTGTTTAATGTTCTACACTTTAGCATTTGAACCTGTCCCAAAGTGTGATCTATTATATACAGTATTTTATAATTTGAACAAACTTATTTAATTGAATGTTTCACTATTTTGCATTTTTAACAATTCTGTAATTTTTCACTTGTGATTATATCAGTATCAGTTACAACTTACACCATCAATAAATACATCAATTGAAGTTGTATTGATTAAAGCTACTTTAAGCAATGAGAATGTGTAGGACAAAATATATGAAATTGCACTCCCTGGTTGAAGACTTCAAATGCTACAAATTAATATTGTGACCATTTTATTTTATGCAAGTTTGTATGTGGGAATCATTTCCTGCTTTGTTTTGGGGAAAGTTTATTGAGAGATTTTTTTAGTGCATTATATGAACTGTATGCTTATAATCACAGTTAGGATGTGCATTACTTTCTTTGAAATGTTCACTGTATTTGCTATGTTAGTAACTTCCAACAATTATTAATGCAATTATTTGAAATTAAAGTTAATGGGTTAATGGTTCCTAATGGGTTGGATAATTGCATTTTACTATTCTATTTTAATTTTCAATAACTGATATACAGTATAGAAGATAGGAGAAAAATTAAAATAAATACATAACTTCTATGCAAAAAGTTATCCATAAAGTTTACCAATTTGATATAATCACTCCATAAGTTATCAGAGTTAATGAATGTCATACAACTTCTCTGGTGTTTATGGACTTCAGAGGCTTTTGAAAATTTGTCACTAACAGGCTTTTTAGTAAAGCTGAAGCACTTCGATTAAAAGAAAATCTGATAGCATATATAGCAAGTTAGCTGAACACAGGACAACAGAAAGTGTAGGGATGGTGTAAGTGGAGTAAGCGAATAGTAACATTTCCCAGAGACTGGTGTTAGGGTCATTGCTTTTATTGCCCTATACCAATGACCTACAGCAAGGTGTGTAGTTCACAATATCTAAGTTTGAAGATGATACAAAATTTGACAATATTGAAACTGAAAAGAGAGTAGCAATAGACTGCAGCAAGATATAAACAGGCTGATAAATGGGAAGATTCATGGCAGAGAAATGTGAGGTAATGCATTTTGGAAAGGAGGATAAAGAAGGGTGATATAAACTAGAAGATACTGTTCCAAAATGGGCTCAGGAATAGAACGACCCGGATAGTATGGGTGTTTATATCATTGAAAGTGGCAATTTTAAGAACAGGGAAAAGACAATTCTTTGCTTTTTTAACTGAGGATAAAAACGGAGAGGTTATACTGAATCTTTATAGAACACTGACCTATCCATAACTGGGCTGTTATGTTCAGTTCTGAATGATATGAAGGTGGAAGCAAGGGTCCAGAAGAGATTTACGTTCTATTTCCTGCTGGTCCTGCTGAAGAGTTTCGGCCCAAAATGTGGACAGTACTCTTTTTCCATAGATGTTGCCTGGCCTTCTGAATTCCTCCAGCATTTTGTGTGTGTTGCTTGGATATCCAGCATCTGCAGATTTTCTCTTGTTTGTGATAAAGTAGAAATGGCAGGACTAATTTAATCAGAAATGTGAAAGTTGACAGGGGAGACAGAGTGAATATGATAGAAAGGTATAAAATGGTGAGGGTCTGGACAGAGTGCTTATTGGGAGACTGTTCCCTTTGGTGGAAATGTAAAGGGCTAGAAGTCACAGGTGTAAAAGAAAGGAGAAGAAAATTGAGAACAACACAAGGAAAGATATCTTAACACTGTTTGCATTTGGAATCTGAAATGCACTACAATGCAGATGTGGTGTTGGCAAGTTCTATTTTGCCTTAAAGAGGGATTTGTATTGAAGGAAAATATATATAACTATGGAAAAAGGGCTAGTGGGAAGAACTAGAGATTGAATCTGCTAAAGTGCCAAAGCAACACACTGCTAAAGTGCCAGTGTAGACATGATGGGCCAAATGGCCTCTTTCAGTGCTGTAGTATTGATATAATTCTTTGAATTACTTTCCATTTTCACAGAATTCCCTGAGTGTTTTAAACATCAAGAAAAATAACATTGATGAGATTAAAGAACTGGCTTGTCTTGAGAACCTGAATCAATTCATGGCAGAAGAGAATCAGATTCATGATATAAAGGTAAAAAGTAATCTTAATTGGAAAACCAGAAGACCTTTAAAATGTCTTCAGATGGTATGTTTACAGCTGTAAAGGTGGATATCCATGAAACTATTACTAAGAAAATGTGTTTCAGACATCCTAAACTGAAGCCTGTGTGGCAGGTTGGGGATACATCTCCAGCAAAGGAGGTGTAAGGCGCTGCTTCACTCGCTAGCCTGCAGGTTACCCTTGGGCAAGGGATAGCACCTGTTTAGCTCCCCCCCCGCCCCCAGTCACGGTCAGGTGAACCTAGAGGGAGGAGGTGGTGGATGGTCATATGAACAGCTAGTGCATATCATAAGTCCTGGTTATGCAACTACTGACGCCAAGCTGACAATCTCTGAAGAGCATTGATAACATCTACCATAAATGCAGCCTGGGTGGGACAAAAAGCATTATCAGGGATGCATCACCCTAACCATGGACTTTTTACTCCCCTCCCATCCGGTAGGCGCTACAGGAGCTCCGCTCCCGCACCAGTAGGCACAGGAAGAGCTTCTTCCCTGAGGCTGTGACTCTGCTGAACCTCACATCCCAGCGCTAAGCAGTATTGCACCCATATTGGACTGTCTCAGTACTTATATATTTGTATGCTGTAGCACTTACTTTCTATTCGCAGTTATTTTGTAAATAATACTATTCTTTTGCACTTCTGGTCAGATGCTAATTGCGTTTCATTGGCTTTGTATCTGTATTCAGCACAATGACAATAAAGTTGAATCTAATCTAATCTAATATAATAATGGCTGGACTCACCCATCTTGCAAAGATACAGCCCAGTAGAAGGCAATGGCAAACCACTTCTGTAGAAAAATTTGCCAAGAACAATCATGGTCATGGATAAGACCATGATCACCCACGTCAATATGATACAGTACATAATGATGATGAAACTGAGGCCCTATCTGATTACAGGCGAACATAGGTAAATGATATTGTGATGTAGTCAAAGAAAAGGGTGAACTCTTCTCTATTATACTTGTCAAAATTCTTCTGTCAACAAATATCACCATAATAAATAATATGATCATTATTTGATTGTGTGATCTTGCTGCGCATGTAATTCATTGCAGTTTTTACATATTTTAGTGGTGGCTAAATTGTAGAAGTAGTTCTTTTAACATTTGATGCTCATGAAACAGCTGTGCAAATGTTATTCTTTTTTCTAATTTGTGAATTAAAATACAGTAGTTGTGAACTCTTTTGGAAGAATCTCTTATAAATAATAAAGCAAAAGGCAGGACTAGAACAAAGGGGCTGTCTGGGTAGACAAGTACATTAATCGCCAAGGCATAGTGGAATATGGACCAAGTGCTGGTAAGTAAGATTAGTAATAGATATTTGATGGTTCACATGAATGGGATAGGCTGAAGGGCCTGTGTCTGCTGTGTAACTCTCTGGATCTATAAGACACTTCTACATTTGTTATTTCTAGAACATTAAGGCCAGTAACCTCTTAATTTCATCCCCGTTCAGCAGGGGTAAAAAAAAAGGGAAAATCTATTTTGAGAAATTCTTCTCCAGTTGCTCAGAAGGTCAAAAACATCCCTGAAATTCCCAAAATCATGTTAAATCATGTCCAAGTCAGGAGCTAGTTCAGCTCCCTCTTTAAGACATAGAAAGTTGTGCCCAGCAATCTAGCCTGCTTCATATTCCAGAAACCCATTCTATAAAGGAAAGGAAATGAAATACCTGATATCTGATTTGTTACCTCTCTTCCATCGTTTAAGCATGCATTCGCCTTCTGCCTATACCTTGAATTACTAACACCTCTAAAGGAAATGTTTGCACAGAGTTTAAGTAAGGAATTCTAGATTTTAGGTTCCCTGAGGTTGTCATAGCCGGGGGTGAGGTGGAAGGATGTAGCTCCTACCATCTATTAAATGTTCCCAATGACGTGTGCAACACACACAAAGTGCTGGAGGAACTCAGCATCAGGCAGCATCTATGGAAATGAATAAACAGTCAATGTTTTGGGCCAAGACATCTCTATGAGGACTGCAAAGAAAAGGGGAAGACGTCAGAATAAGAAGGTGGGGAAAAGGGAAGGAGGACAAATTGGAAGGTGATAGGTGAAGTCAGGTGGGGGAGGGGGATGAAGTAAGAAGCTGGGAAGTGATAATTGGAAAAGGCAAAGGGCTGGAGAAGAAGGAATCTGAGAGGAGAGTGGATCATGGGAGAAAGGGAAGGAGGAGGGGCACTAGGAGGAGGTGATGGGCAAGTGAGGAGAAGAATTAAAAGGCCAGAGTGGGGAAATGAAAAAGAGTGAAGGGACAGAGGAAAAAAAAAACCGGAATTTGGAGAAATTGATATTCATGTCATCAGGTTGGAAGCAACCTAGATGAAATATGAGGTGTTGCTCTTCCAACTTCATCATGGCAGAGGAGGAGACCATGGACTGACATGCCACAATGAGAATGGGGATATGAATTAAAATGGTTGGCCACTGGGAAATTCCACTTTTTGCATATGGAGCTAAGGTACTTGATATATCTGGTCTCACCCGTTTTATTTCTGGTATAACTAAGTTAACAGCAAACATATTGAAATTAATTTGATAACAAAATGACCCTGTCTTCTTCATTGTGAGCATTCCAAAATTATTGCTAGCATCATTCCATGATAAATTGAACAACCAATTCTACTTAAATTTGAAGTACTGGAGACAAAAGTTACTTTATGACAATAAATTAGAAGACATTGGTATTTACTACTTTTGCCATCCTTGAGACTCCGAACTGAGTGCTTAATTGTGATCTTTCTTTTACTGCTTTGCTCAGAGAAAATAGATAGTATATGGTTGATGGTATATTTGTTATGGTATACGGAAGAAGAATTTCAGAGTTGTATACTTTGATAATAAATGAACCTTTGATGTATTCCAGAATGCTACTGGGGTGTTAATTTATGGTAAATCGGCATCCCTGTATGATATTGAAGCTTTATTTATATTTTTATTGAAAGCAATTCTTCTTATAGTTGGAAAAAGTACATTTTCTGCAACAAGACTTTGAAGAATGTAAAGTCTTTGGATTTATAGCAGTAAAATATATTCCATGTTGTTCACTGGATGAGACAGTGAGCATTTCCATTAAATAAATAATAATATCAATGTAGAAAGTTAGACCATAAGATATAAGAGCAGAATTAGTCCATTTGGCCCACTGAGTCTGCTCTGCCATTTCTTCATGCTTGATCCATTTTCCCTCTCAACCCCAATCTCCTACTTCCCTCCATATTCTTTCATGCTCTGACCAATCAAGAATCTATCCGCCTCTGTCTTAAATATGCATAAAGACTTGACCTCCACAGCAGTCTGTGGCAAAGAATTCCACAGATTCAACACTCTCTAGCTAAACAAATTACTCCTTATCTCCATTCTAAAAGGATGCCCCTCTATTCTGAAGATGTATCCTCTGGTCTTAGACTGTCTGACCACAGGAAACATCCTCTCCACATCTGCTCTATCAAGGACTTCCACCTTCGATAGACTTCAATGAGGTCACCTCTCATTCTTCTGAACTCGAGTGAATACAGGCCCAGAGCCATCAAATGCTCTTCCTATGACAAGCTGTTCAAACCTCATTTGAACTGCCTCCAGTTTCAGCACATCCTTTCAAAGATAAGGGGCCCAAAACTGTTCACAGTACTCCAAGTGAGGACTCACTAGTGCTTTATAAAGTCTCAACGTTATATCCTTGCTTCTATATTCCAGTCCTCTTGAAAAGAATGCTAAAATTGCATTTGCCTTCCTCACCACAGACTCAACCTGCAAATTAACCTTTAGGGAATCTTGCACAAGAACTCCCAAATCCCTTTGCAGCTCAGAATTTTGTATTTTCTCTCCATTTAAAAAATAGACCACCCTTTCATTTCTTCTACCAAAGTGTATGACTATACACTTCCTGACACTGTATTCTATCAGCTACTTCTTTGCCCACTCTCCTAATCTGCTTAAGTCCTTCTGTAGTCTCTCTACTTCTTCAAGGCTACCTGTCCCTCTACCTAAGATTTGTATCATCTGCAAACTATGCAACAAAGCCATCAATTCTATCATCCAAATCATTGACACATAACATAAAATGTATCGATCCCAACACAGACCCCTGTGGCGCACCACTAATCACCGGCAGCCAAGCAGAAAAGGCTCTTTTAGTTCCCAGTTTTTGCCTCCTGCCAATCAGCCAATGCTCTATCCACGCTAGAATCATTCCTTTAATACCATGGGCTAGTAGCTTGTCAAGCAGCCTCATGTGTGGCACCTTGTCAAAGGCCTTCTGAAAATCCAAGTACACAGCATCAACTGATTCTCCTTTGTCTATCCTTTATTCTCCTTCTCCTTTGTTATTTCTTCAAATAATTCCAACATATTTGTCAGGCAAGATTCTTCCTTGAGGAAACCATACTGACTATGCCTATTTTATCATATGCCTCCAAGTACAAAACCACACCCTTAACAATTAACTCCAACGTATTCCCAACCACTGAGGTCAGAATAACTGACCTATAATTTCCTTTCTTCTATCTCTCTCCCTTCTTGAACAGTGGGTGATATTTGCAATTTTCCAGTCTTAGAAAGCCATTCCAGAATCTAGTGATTCTTGAAAGATAATTTCTAAGGCCTCCACAATCTCTTCAGCACCTCTTTCAGAATCTTGGGTTGTACACCATCTGGTCCAGGTGACTTATCTACCTTCAGACCTTTCAGTTTCCTAAGTACCTTCTCCCTAGTAATGGTAACTTCACACACTTCATTACCCCTGTCAACTGGAACGTCCACCATACTACTAGTATATTCTACAGTGAAGACTGTTGCAAAATACTTATTCAGTTTATTTGCCATTTCCTTGTCCTCCATCACTACCTCGCTACATTTAGCCTGAGGAGCCAAAGCCATTCTAGACACTGGCACATTCTAAAACACAGTCTTCATTGCCTCTCAGCTACTGTATGTCAGCTGATCTCACTTGGAGTTACTGTCCACATGTTCTCCCTTCATTTTTATTTGTGCTTCCCATCACACATTAGTACTACTTTATATATAGTTTTATTTGGCTTCATCTGTAGATCCCCTAAAAGTAATGCTTCCTTTGTTCAGTCTGTTACTCGGTAAATAGAAGCTGGTAGTCTACTCACAATGTTTGTGGGCTATTTCATATTTAAATGCACAGAATCTGATGTAGTAAAAGGTATAAAATGAGAATCAATAGTTTAGAATCTGTTGTGACTTCATTTAGCTATGGTTCAAGGTCTTAGTGTGTATATTAACTATTTTCTAAAAATAACTTATTGATGACATGAACCTTTTATTTTCTGAGTAACAAGTCTGTCTTAAAGTTTGTATATAAGCCTCACTCAGTGAGAACTAACAAAATCAGAGCGATGGAAGTGAAACAAATTAAAGGTTGCAATGTACTATGTGAAGGGTTCAGAATTTTGACTTGGCATTGGGTAACGAGGATACAAGCAATTCAGTATTCTTGTTCTAGATTAATTAATTGGCATCGTATGCAGCTTTCAGATCTAGCAGCATTGCAGGCAGGGTTCGTGAATGGGGAAAGTGAATGTGACGGAAAATTAACATTTAGATTGGAATCATGTGGTAAAAAGAATCAGAATCAGGTTTATTATCACTGGCATGTGAAGTGAAATTTGTTAACTTAGCAGCAGTCGTTCAATGCAATACATAATCTAGTGGAGAGAGAAAAAAAAATAAATAAAATGAAACATAATAAATACACAAGTAAATCAATTGCATATATTGAATAGACTTTTAAAAAAAATGTGCAAAAACAGAAATACCGTATGTTTTAAAAGAAAGTGAGGTAGTGTCCAAAGCTTCAATGTCCATTTAGGAATCGGATGGCAGAGGGGAAGAAGCTGTTCCTGAATCGCTGAGGCTTCAGGCTTCTATATCTCCCACCTGATAGTAACAGTGAGAAAAGGGCATGCCCTGGGTGCTGGAGGTCCTTATTAATAGATGCTGCCTTTCTGAGACACCGCTCCCTAAAGATGTCCTGGGTACTTTGTAGGCCAGTGCCCAAGAGGGAGCCGACTAGATTTACAACCTTCTGCAGCTTCTTTTGGTCCTGTACAGTAGCCCCTCCATACCGGACAATGATGCAGCCTGTCAGAATGCTCTCCACAGTACAACTCTGGAAGTTTTTGAGTGTATTTGTTGACATGCCAAATCTCTTCAAACTGCTAATAAAGTATAGCTGCTGTCTTGCCTTGTTTATGACTACATCAATATGTTGGGACCAGGTTAGATCCTCAGAGATCTTGACACCCAGGAACGTGAAGCTGCTCACTCTCTCCACTTCTGATCCCTCTATGAGGATTAGTATGTGTTCCTTCATCTTACACTTCCTGAAGTACGCAATTAGCTCTTTTGTCTTACTGACATTGAGTGCCAGTTTGTTGGATGGAGAGGGAGGAGTAAAGACAGGGAAACAGATTGACAAAGAGAAGATTTAGGATAATGGGATAGAATGTTGATAAACAGTGAAATGATCTGGGTATCATTAAATGGAGTGTGTGGGGCATCATGATTTTTTTTAATTCATGGAACTAGTTTGTTAAGAGAGGCAGGGGTAGATAGTGTCTTTTTTTATATTCAAGTGAAAGTTTATTCCTCAAGCTAAAAATAACATCATGCTCCTTTGGTGCATGGAGATTTTTGAGTGATGGTGGGAGCTGTTTTCAGTCATTTATGGCCCACTTTTCTATTTTGAGGAGGAGAGAAGTATCTGTTCCACTCTGAATTGATGTAATTCCTGTTTTTTGCAAAGGGTTGTTGTTACTTTGATCAGTTTTGTATATTTAGTATTTTTAAGTAATTTAATGTTGTACTTTGACCTTGTCAGGTGTAACGCCTACGCCTGGAGTAAATTATTACAGAAAATACAGGAAGCAGAGAGAATGTGAACAGTGGAGATATCACTATGCTTATGGTAGGGGGAGATGAGCTAAGAATTTACACAGTGGGGTGATAGAAGGTTTCTTACACCTGTATTGATGATTTGCATGTTGTCTGTACAGTAAACAACTGCTCATATTGCATCATATTGCATACAGCATCACATGTTACAATTTATTAAATCCTGGTAATAGAATTCCTCTGGTTGGAATCAATGCAAGGGTTTATTAATCCAAAACAATAAACTTTGCTCGTTTTAGGTTGTAGTTTATTTAAGTAAAAACTCTAATATATATACACTAACAATATCATTAGTTTTATCAAGTGTCTACGGTCTTCTATTATGTGGCAATGAAGTTATATAACTCTACTGCCCTTACTGTGCATATTTACACAGCTATGCAGCGAGCTAAACAATTTCTCAATGAAACTCCTGAGATGGATGCTTTCTTCAGGCATTTTAATGAAATATCTTCACTGCAAAACTGCAGAGAGTTAAGTAAAATGCGCATTAAATTCAATACACAATTTCTGAGTGCCTGAATATAAACTAATACTGTTGATGATTCTCACAACTGGTGTTAACCAAGATAGTACACATACACAACACTCCATAATTATGCCATGTAAACAAGAGCAAACTCGTGGTGCAATGATAAACTCAAACATAATACTTCCTTCAAATTTGATCTACTAAATGTTTACCAATATTAATTACAAACTTTAGACTCTCAGATATTGCTGTTTCAAATGCAAATTGTGGTTGAAGATGTGTGTCTTTCCATCATGCTTCAAAACGAATCCAAACTAACCCATGCAAGATATGATGTTAAAAAAAACAGCTTATGTGTAGGAAGTGATGTTCATACAAAATGAACTGCACCTCTAGAGGCCAGAACACTCCCTGAATGACATCCATAAAATGTCAAACTTAAGGTCAAAGTTTAAAGTATATTCAATCAAAGTACATGTATGTCACTATATATATATATATATACACAACCCTGAGACTTAGTTTCCATTGACACTAAAAGTCAAGTGATATTTTCACTAACTCTTTGGCAAAAGAAGGATAGCCTCATAGATTGATCTTGAATACAGTCTTACCTTCTTACCATTATCACTTCAAAAATGCCGGCTTTGATGACGTATTTGCTCATGGTAATGTCTAATGAGTAGGAAAGTGACATGATGCCCACCCAGAATGACGATTGAGCAAGTTTCCACTGACTTGAGTTGTAACTTTTAATACATCTTCCAACTCACAGTAGCCTCTCAGAATCAAGAAAGGGACAGTTCACTAGAGGATCTTTATCTTGGGAGAGATTCCTAATGTGTGATGCACTGCACTTCTTCTGCATAAACCTGTCATTGAACAACAGGAAGGATTCTAACCTTTGCCCAATTCAGTTGCTCTGCACTGAGAGGTTGCCCACAGTTGTGCCAGTCATTGCAAAGACTGTCTTTGGCTACTTCTGTAAAGGAATAAGCAATATATAAAAGCTGGGCAATCGCCCTAGAAGTGACTTCCAGCTTAAAAAATGTTCAACACATGCACTGACAAGTTGGGGCGGCGATAAATGAGTGATGTTGGTCAATATTTGAGGACACATTTCTACATCTGCCTTAGGGTTGGTTAAGTCTAAAGTTTCCTGCTGAATGTGTTCCTGTTGGGGATCAGCAAGAAATGCCAGGCCAGTTAACCTTGAGGAAAGGATGAGCTAATTAGCTTGGAGCCCTCTTGTGACATGATCTGCTGGGTTGAGATCAGTAGGATCATAGTTCCATTGGCTCTTCTGGGATGATCGGCTGACATGCTGGATCCTCTTATATATTGTACATAAACATAGAATTTCCTTGTTTCATTAAGTATATAACCGAGAACAACCTTGCTGCTGGTAAATAACTTGATATCATCTAATCCAACTCTTTGGTTATCATCTCTGCCACCTCAACTGCTAGAACAGCCGCACTGAGTTTAGACCTTGGTATGATGAGATCTGGTTTGGGAGAAAGCTTTGCCTTGTCTGTGATGAATCCAACCATTATATCCAGCAGTGTCTGTGACTTCAACTATGCAACAGCAGCTTTAGTTGATGCATCACAGAAGATGCAGAGCTCTTTCTTTTAGGCTATAGATAGTGCAACTTGGAATTTCCAAGCTATTAATATCCTGAAGGGAAAAACAATGCTTATGTGTCTCTTCTAGGAGTGGAACATCACATCCACAAGTATATGAGGTCAACTCTCTTAAGTGTCCCTGGTTACTGACTGGAACAACAAATCCAAAAGGGTTAGATTGAATGTTGATAGTCAATGGTGATTGCCCACAATGTGTAAAAGTATCTTTTGGTATCAGCAACTGAGGTGTCGGTAATGAGGTCCCATCCAAAGCTCAGACTGTGCTGCACAGGAGGGAGGGCCTGTCCAAGATCAAGATTTTGTAGACCTTTGGCCAAATCTTCAGATCTGAAATTTGCATGACCTCAGCACCGTTGGATGCAATCTTATGTCGTCTGAGATTAGACTGCGCCAACATGTCTTGTGCTGCTTTCAGCACCTGACTGCTTTTTCTGCAATAGAAAATTATTTAAGATCATCATCAACATAGAAATGCCTTTTTATGTACTTTCTGTTGTATTCATTATTGAGAGATATTACGAAGCACAGCAGGACAGCGGCATGCAGGATACTCAACTGAACTTTATTGACAACTCTGCTTGTACAGTATGTGAACTCCTCCCATGTGGGGTGGCTAACTGAATGGCATATTAGCTATCACTAGATCTCCCCTTCTTGAAAGGAAAAGGGGGATCTCATTGAAACCTTTCAAATGTTGAAAGGCCTAGACAGTAGATGTGGGAAGGATGTTTCCCATGGTGGTAGAGTCAGGAACAAGAGGGCACAGCCTCAGGATAGAGGGGTGCCTTTTCAAAACAGAAATGCAGAGAAATTTCTTTAGCCAAGGGGTGGTGAATTTGTGGAAATTGTTGCCACATACAGCTGTGGAGGCCAGGTCATTGGGTGCACTTTAGGCAGAGATGGATAGGTTCTTGATTGGACACGGCATCAAAGGTTACGGGGAGAAGGCTGGGAAGTGGGGTCGAGGGGGAGAAAAAAGGGATTAAATGGCAGAGCAGACTCGATGGGCCAAATGGCCCAATTCTACTCTTATGTCTTATGGTCTTATGTCAGTGTCCTTACTTGATGCTCTTCTGAAGACAAATATCAGAGTTGTATTGTACATGCATACTTTGACAATAAAATTAACCTTTGAAGCTTGAGTGAGATTGCTTGAAACCGTAAATCTCTCAAACTATCTGACCCATTTCTCAAAGACCCCTAGTTTAGAGAAATCAATTGTCTTGGGGGGCTTTATTATATAAGTAGATGTATGTACTGCAGGTATTTGCTCCATTTTCCTGTTTATTTGTTTATTATTTTATTTATTTTGGCTACAAAAGTCATCTTTTCTTTTGACTACAAAACTTTTCCTGAGAGTTTGACATCTCTGACTTCTTAGCTGCGTCTGTGCCGCTGTGTACTTCCTCAGGCAAGTGGCCCTCAGATTATTACAATTTATCTACTTTTGGGTGTAGTTTGAAGGCATTGCTTAGCAACCCTGGCCCTTTCACACCTCCTGCCTCAAGGTGCATACAATTAGCAAACAGCATAAGCCATTTAGGTTGATAAGTCTCCGGATATTTTTCTTAGATATATATATACATGAACAAGAACAGTGTTCTGTAAATTCTTTCTTGTTGGGGATCTCACTTGGTCTGTAGCGCCAATTCATCAGTGATCAACCACTTCTGGCACCATGTTGTTTTCGTTATTGAGAGATAGTCAAAGCACACCAGGACACCAGCATGCAGGATACTCAACTGAACTTTATTGACAACCCTGCTTGTACTCCATGTGGGAGTGGCTAACTGAGTGGCACAGGAATAACACTATTAACTACCACAACACCTTCATGCTTTGGTCTTGAAATCTTTTTGCCCATTCATGGCTGTCCTCTTAAGGCCGTGTATGTCCACAGCCGATGAGGCATACTTAACAAGTACCTGAATTCTCATGTGATACTCCAGATTCTCAACAAATCTACTGGTGGTTCTTCCAGCAATCTCTGTTGTTCCAGAACATGTCTTAGAGAACTTTCAATGCTGAATATGTCAAAGAATGTTGATTTTGCCGATGAAACATTGCTCTGATATTCTAATAGCACATATGCCTTTATTTTTGCTCAGGATTTGCCTTGGAAGCCTTTCCATCATACCTGTGTGCATGAGGAAGTAGCTACATCTGACAGATGCTCACTTGATAATCTACTGTGGGTGTGCTGGAATCAGTAACAGCCCAAAGTGCTGGCCTTGAATGAAGTGCTGGTCACTGTTGCACTCAGTGCAGTGTATGATAGGTTGACAGTCTTTTGCTTAGTGTGCTGTTGAATTACAATATTTGAAACATATTGAATGCTCCTTTAGAAAGTGTCTCCGGTCTGCAAGCGGGTTTTCTCTGAATCCTTTGCATTTCCTTAAAGGGTGAGGTTTCTTCAGGACAGGGTATTGTCTATTGGGGTTCATAAGTTTTCTCATTCAGTTTGACCATGATTGGGGTTCTGGTTTTCCAATATTTCGTTCGAGACCTCATTTTGAATAATCTGTTACGGGAAGTTGAGAATATAAAACGAGGGTAATTTCGCATTTCTGCATGGCAGCAGACAAATTCCTCAAAGATTGAAAATGGAAGATAGGGAGCATGATGCTTCGTTTTATACCCAAAACGTTCAGTTATCCACTGTTCTTGAAAATTGCTCAATAGTTTCTCCACTACCTGCTCGATAGTTTCTGAGTTACAGAAAAAGATTTATTCCTTTTGCTGTAACTCAGACCTAGTGGGTAACCTTTGTTTGTTTGCAACTTGTAGTTCTAACAACAGGTCTGTGAGTTCCTGTAACTTCTGCAGTTCTTTGTGTGAGAGCTTTGGAAAAATTATCAAGTTAAGACCATAAAACTGTAAGATATAGGGGGCGAAGTAGGCCATTCGGCCCATTGAGTCTGCTCCGCCATTCAATCATGGGCTGATCCAATTCTTCCAGTCATCCGCACTCCCTTGCCTTCTCCCCAAACCCTTTGATGCCTTGGCTAATCAAGAACCTATCTATCCCTGCCTTAAATGCACCCAACGACTTGGCCTCCACAGCCGCTCATGGCAACAAATTCCACAGATTTACCAACTTCTGACTAAAGTAATTTCTCCGCATCTCGGTTCTAAATGGATATCTGTAAATCCTGAAGTCATGCCATCTTGTCCTAGACTCCCCTACCATGGGAAATAACTTTGTCATATCTAATCTGCTCAGGCCTTTTAATATTCGGAATGTTTCTATGAGATTCCTGCCCCCCCCCCCCAAGGAATACAGCCCAAGAGATGCCAGACATTCCTCATGTGGTAACCCTTTCAATCCTGGAATTATTCTCATGAATCTTCTCTGAACCCTCTCCAATGTCAGTATATCCTTTCTAAACTAAGGAGCCCAAAACTGCACACAATACTTCAAGTGTGGTCTCACGAGTACGTTATAGAGCCTCAACATCATATCCCTGCTCTTATATTCTATACCTCTAGAAATGAATGCCAACATTTCTTTCGCCTTCTTCACCACCGACTCAATCTGGAGGTTAATCTTTAGTGTATCCTGCGCAAGGATTCCCGAGTCCCTTTGCATTTCTGCATCTTGAGTTCTCTCCCCATCTAAATAATAGTCTGCCCATTTATTTCTTCCACCAAAGTGCATGACCATACACTTTCCAACATTGTATTAATTTGCCACTTCTTTGCCCATTCCCCTGAACTATCTAAGTCTCTCTGCAGCCTCTCTATTTCCTCAACACTACCCACTCCTCCACCTATCTTTGTATCATCGGCAAATTTGGGCACAAATCCATTAATCCTATAGTCCGAATCATTGACATACATCATAAAAAGCAGCGGTCCCGACACCAACCCCTGTGGAACTCTCGTAACCAGCAGCCAACCAGAAAAGGATCCCTTTATTCCCACTCTCTGTTTTCTGCCGATCAGCCAGTGCTCCACCCAGCAGCTTCAAGTTCCTGGGTGTCAAGATCTCTGAGGATCTAACCTGGTCCCAACACATTGATGTAGTCATAAAGAAGGCAAGACAGCAGCTATACTTTATTAGGAGTTTGAAGTGATTTGGCATGTCAACAAATACACTCAAAAACTTCTATAGTTGTACCGTGGAGAGCATTCTGACAGGCTGCATCACTGTCTGGTATAGAGGGGCTACTGCACAGGACCGAAAGAAGCTGCAGAAGGTTGTAAATCTAGTCAGCTCCATCTTGGGTACTAACCTAGAAAGTACCCAGGACATCTTTAGGGAGCGGTGTCTCAGAAAGGCAGCATCCATTATTAAAGACCTCCAGCACCCAGGGCATGCCCTTTTCTCACTGTTACCATCAGGTAGGAGATACAGAAGCCTTAAGGCACACACTCAGAGATTCAGGAACAGCTTCTTCCTCTCTGCCATCCAATTCCTGAATGGACTTTGAATCTTTGGACACTACCTCACTTTTTTAATATACAGTATTTCTATTTTTGCACATTTTAAATAATCTATTCAATATACATAATTGATTTACTTGTTTATTTATTATTATGTTCTATTTCATTTATTATTTTTTCTCTCTCTCTGCTAGATTATGTATTGCATTGAACTGCTGCTGCTAAGTTTCACTTCACATGCCAGTGATAATAATTCTGATTCTGCTAGTAACTCCCCTGTAATTCCGTTAGCTGTTATCTCACTAAGCAGCGTCATGTGCAGCACCTTGTCAAAAGCCTTCTGAAAATCCAAGTACACCACATCTACTGCATCTCCTTTGTCTACCCTGCTTGTAATTTCCTCAAAAAATTGTAGTAGGTTAGTCGGGCAGGATTTTCCATTCAGGAAACCCCGCTGGCTTTGGCCTATCTTGTCATGTGCTTACAGCTACTCCGTAATCTCATCCTTAACAATCGATCCCAACAACTTCCCAACCACTGTTGTAAGGCTGACAGGTCTATAGTTTCCTTTCTGCTGCCTCCCACCCTTCTTAAGTTGCAGAATAATATTTGCAATTGTTACTGAAGAGAGATTCTTTGATTGCCTCTGGAGAGCCATAGCATTTGTCCAGCATCTACCATGGCATTTGTAAACCCGTAGTTAGATTATCACTGTGAACTGCTCTAATTCATCTTGTGTGTTGCAGTGACTCACCACCAAGACTCTAACAGAAAAGCTCTTCTCTAGGTTTGAAACTTCGTAATTCTACAACATTGCGAAAGCTTGACTTCTATGACAGATATCTGGCATATAGGTTGTTCAACATTTTTAGTCTTGCTATGACTAGTTCTGAACAAGCCAGATACCAAGGCAAATCTAATGCACTTGCAGCTCCTTTATGAGAGCATTGTGGACACTGGTTTGCCAAATGTATTTCCTGGGATGGATGAATTTCAGTCTGTCCATGTCTGTGCAGATGAGATTGGCATCAGTAGCAACTCTTGACTGGGGTCTTTGTTATGGTGGAACTGTGGAAGGAAGTCTTTGCTGGTGTAGACTATGGTTTACAATCCCTGGACTATGTGAAAGACATGTTGGCTGAGTGGTGTGGAGCTGAAGCACTTCTTTTTATAGCAAAATGCATTTTGGCATATTCCTTAGTAAGATGCATTGGCTGTTGTGATAGCAAAGCATGACTGATTCCGGTTGTAGACTCCCAACTGTCCAAGTTGCTGCTTCCTGTTGCGGCAGCCTCAGCTTCACACTCTTCCTTAAGTGCACTTAATGTAGCCTCTATACGTACTCTCTCCATGTCTATATGTGATTTCTCTATGTCTATGCAAATGTTCTCCATGTCTATACATGCTTTCTCCATTTGCACCTCAACTTCACGCTTAGCATACGCTTCTCTCATTCTTGCTGCTTCAGCTTTGGCACTAGCTTGTGCTGCAACTATGCTAATTGTGCTTTCATTTGAGCATCATGAAGATGCAATAGATGAACCACATTCTGACCTGATTTTCAGGTCTTGGTGATCAACATTGCTCAAGTCAGTAGATGACATTATCAACTACGGCGTTCTATTGCATTTCCAGTCCACAGGCAATGTCTTTGAAGGTGAGCTATGTTTTCACTCTACTGCCCTCACTTTCATATCAACACAGCTGTGCAATGAGCTAAATAATTTCTCAAAAATTATCTGAGATGGAAGCTTTCTTCAGGGCTTTTAATGAGATATCTTTACTGTAAAACTGCAGAGAATTAAGTAAAATATTAAATTCAATAGAGGATCGCTGAGCACCTGAATATACTAATACTGTTATATATAATACTTACCATTAGTGATAAGCAAGGTAATATGCATACTCAACACTCCATGAAAATGCTACATAAACAAGAACAAACTCATGGAACTACAACAAATACTGCCTTCAAAATATATCCACTAAATGTTTACCAATATTAACAAGAACTTAAGACCCACAGATACTTATTTTTTTAAGGGCAAGTAAAGTGTGGGTGGAAATGTGTGTCTTTCCACCATTCTTATAATTGAATCAAAACTAACCCACCCAGGAAATCATGATTAAAAAAAAAACAGCTTACATATAGGAAGTGATGTTCATACAAAGTTAACTGCACATCTAGAGGCCAAACAATAACCTTGTCACCTTTACAAAATCCTACTCAAGCAGATCAGATTTGTAGTCTTTTCAGATTAGATTCATGACTATCCTGAAGGTACTCTGTAATTAAAATGAAAACCATTTATTCCTGTGTGCTTACCTTGAACAGCCTATGCATAGCAGTATTTTTGCCTGAGACTACATGTTTAATATTTTACTTATTTCTTGTCTTTTCCTTGTAACCCTCTCACTGTAGCTTCATGAGTTAGCTATTGTTGTGAATTCAACCCTACAGCAGCACAACTCGACAATGCCTAACTTTCTCCGATGTCATGTGCTAACTAGCTAACAGAGAAGGTTATCTGCACCTTCTCTGTGAGATCATTGTCTGCGTGAGGATTTTCCCAGAGGTATCTGTCCTTCCAGATGGGTTCTGTGAGCATTTCACTATGTTCTTCTTCGGTATTTGTCATCCGTTTCCATTTTCCTTCTTTCTCCTTCTTCAATCCCATTCTCTCCAGAAATGGCTCCTTTTTCTTTTTCCTGTGCTCTTCTAGAATGTTCCCAAGGCAAACCCTATTAGATAATTCAACAAGCCTAACTTAATCAACTGAATTTTTATTTTAAACTGTAAAAATGAAATACTCAATTGCATAATATACATAATTAAAGGAACACTTACTGCTTTTTTAAAAAATCTGCAGAAAGTAAATGCGTACCCAACAGCATAACTGTATTAATAAAATAATGCATAGACTTAAACCAGAGTATACATAGTCTTTATTTTAGTAATACAAGAACTTTTTCAAACACGACCTCACAGCCTTTCAAAATTCTATTTTCAATAAGCACTCAGTTCTCTAAGGCAAAAGTCAAAGAAATCATGACATTATTTAACAAGATCAGGTGTGTAATTTCTAATATCCTGACAAATATTGTTGGGTTTTGTTTGAAAATTGGATACCGTGTTTTCCATATCACAAAATAACTGCACTTTAAAAGTAATTGTTGGTCAATAACATAATTTGGGACATATCAAGAATGCCGACCATGCTATTCTACGTCCTCACTTTAGGAAGTCAAATCACTTGGTTGTACTTCTATAGGTGGAGACTGAAGACTGCAGCACCAATAGTGAGAACCAAGAAGGCATGGACAAGGGAAACACAGGAGTGCCTACAGGACTGCTTTGAATCGGTGGACCGGACTGTATTCTGGGATTCATCTTTAAACCTGGATGAGTATGCTGCAGTTGTTACCGACTTCATTAAAACCTGTGTGGATGAGTGTGTGACTACAAAGACTACTGCACATTCCCAAACCAAATGCCATGGATGAACTAGGAGGTACATTGTCTCCTGAAAGCTAGATCTGTGGCATTCAAATCTGGCGACCCAGGCCTGTATCAGAAAGCCAGGTATGATTTGTGGAGGGCTATTTCAAGGGCGAAGAGACAATTTCATACGAGGTTGGAGGCGACATCGGATGTATGACAATTCTGGCAGGGCTTGAAAGACAGTACTTCCTACAAAGCGAAACCCAATAGCATGAATGGCAGCTATGCTTCACTACCAGATAACATCAATGCCTTCTTTGTCTGCTTTGAAAGGGAGAATACAACTACAGCTGTGAAGATCCCTGCTGCACCTGATGACCCTGTGATCTCTGTCTCAGAGGCCAATATTAGGCTGTCTTTAAAGAGAGTGAACCCTCGTAAGGCAGAAGGTCCCAATGGAATACCTGGTAAGGCTCTGAATACCTGTGCCAACCAATTGGCGGGAGTATTCAAGGGCATTTTCAAACACTCACTGCTTTGAGCAGAAGTTCCCACCTGCTTCAAAAAGGCAACAATTATACCAGTGCCTAAGGAGAATAATGTGAGCTACCTTAATGATTATCGCCCAGTAGCACTCACATCGACAGTGATGAAATGCTTTGAAAGGTTGGTCATGACTAGACTGAACTCCTGCCTCAGCAAGGACCTGGACCCATTGCAATTTGCCTATAGTTACAATAGGTCAACGGCAGATGCAATCTTAATGGCTCGCCATGCAGCTTTAGACCACCTGGACAACACAAATACCTGTGTCAGGATGCTGTTCACTGACTGTAGCAGTGCTTAGCCTACTGCTCTACTCCCTCTATACCCATGACTTTGTGGCTAAGCATAGCTCAAAACCATCTGTAAATTTGCTGACTATACAGCCATTGTTGGTAGAATCTCAGGTGGTGACAAAAGAGCATACAGGAGTGAGATATGCCAACTAGTGGAGTGGTGCTGCAGCCACAGCCTGGCACTCAACGTCAGTAAGAAATGAGAGGTAATTGTGGACTTCAGGAGGGGTAAGACGAAGGAACACATACCAATCCTCATAGAGAGATCAGAAGTAGAGAGAGTGAGCAGTTTCAAGTTCCTGGGTGTCAAGATCTCTGAGGATCTAACCTGGTCCCAACATATCAATGCAGTTAGAAAGAAAGCAAGACAGCAGCAATACTTTGTTAGGAGTTTGAAGAGATTTGGTATGTCAACAAATACACTCAGAAACTTATATAGATGTACCTTGGAGAGCATTCTGACAGGCTGCAGCACTGTCTGGTTTGGAGGGACTACTGTACAGGACCGAAAAAAGCTGCAGAGGATTGTAAATTTAATCAGCTCCATCTTGGGCACTAGCCTACAAAGTACCCAGGACATCTTCAAGGAGCAGTATCTCAGAAAGGCAGCGTCTATTATTAAGGACCTCCAGCACCCAGGGCATGCCCTTTTCTCACTGTTACCATCAAGTAGGAGGTACAGAAGCCTGAAGGCACACACTCAGCAATTCAGGAACAGCTTCTTCCCCTCTGCCATCCGATTCCTAAATGGACATTGAACCCTTGAACACTACCTCACTTTTTGTAAAATATATAGAATTTCTTTTTTTTGCACGATTTCTAATCTATTCAATATACGTATACTGTATAAAGTATACTGAATAAGATATTTTTTCTTCTATATTATGTATTGCATTGAACTGCTGCCGCTAAGTTGACAAATTTCATGTCACATGTCAGTGATAGTAAACCTGATTCTGATACTGAGGCCGTGACTGTGAAAATGGGGTCTGGCCAGGATCGTGATTCAGCTGTGGAATGGTGATGTAGACTCCCACAGACTTCGTAAGGAGCTGCAAGTTTTCAACTTAAGAGGCACCTATCAGTAGCCACTTTGTAGAGCTAGACTTCACAAACTAGAATTTGTTCATGCAGGTTCCCTTTACAAACTGTTGATGTATGTGGACTTTATACTGTAAAACTTCAATGAATTGTAATATGACTTTTCATTAATCCTGATGGTCAGCATCTGGCTTACTCATTAGTCCAGCCAGAACGTACACAACTGGAGTGTGTGACCAGGGCCAGTTTCTGGATTGTGGACCAGTTGGAGCCAGGTTAGGGTATGGACCTTCAAGAGTCAGGAATGTGGATAGGTTTGTGGCTAGAGTCACGGTTCAGAATGCTTGCATATTTTCCACTCCGTTTAAATTGACTGGGTGCACTGGAAAATTTGTTTGTTCCCATACCACATCATGTGTGGATGAAACAGCCTACAGACTTGAGGTGGATCATCTGTCGGAGTGGTGTAAGGACAACGACCTGGTCCTTAACACTTCCAGAACAAAAGAGATGATCATTGACTTCAGGAGATCAAAGGACAGAGTACACACCCCACTCCATATACATGGAGAGGTTGTGGAAAGTGTGGAAAACCTAAAGTTCTTAAGAGGTATGTTGTCAAAACAGCTGACATGGACCATCAACACTTCACTGCTTGTAAAAAAAAAAGCACAACAAAGACCCTTCTTCCTCAGAAAGCTGAAACGGGCCAAACTCCCACAAAAGCTGTTGCTTAACTTCTACAGAAGTACAATTGACACCATCCTGACCAACAGTGCCACAGTGTGGTATGCCAGCTGCACAGCCGCTGAGCAACAAGACCTGCATCGTGTGGTGAAAACGGCGCAGTGAATTGTCAGGATGGAGCTCCCAGGACTGGACGCCATCTATTCTAGCAGACCCAGGAGGAAAGCAGTCAGCATAACCAGAGACACCACACACCCCGGCTACTCCCTGTTTGACGGGCTGCCGTCCAGCAAAAGGTTCAGGACACTAAAAGCCAGAACAAATAGACTGAGGAACAGCTTCTATCCCAGAGCTGTGGCCTCCATCACACCGCTTCCACAGAACAATGACTGAAACTGTGAGCACACACATGCACACACAAGGACTCAAATACTTGCACTAATAGCACTTTGTGCATTACTGTGATACTCTGGTGCTGCTGGAACTTATTTTCTGCTACTTACCTAATTAATACTGTTTTTCTATTACTGTCTTGATTTTATCTACTGCTTTATTTAATTACCTGAGAGGAAGCCAAACAGAGTTTCATTGTACCGATGTATAATGGCAATAAAGATTATTCAATTCAATTCAATATACTAGGAGAGCCAAAAAGTACTTTTGGAAACTGCCTTAAAATGGCAGTAATCATTCCTCAGTTGATTTTCCAGTAGCATTCTATTGTGGTGACACACCAACAAATAGAATTTCTAGAGCAGTGTCGTGGTATGGCCCCTTAACTTCAGTATGGTTTTTTTTAGTTATTTGTCACCCTCAATCTTTCAAACATATTAGCTTTCTTTTCAATACTTTTCCTCTATATTTGCTCGCTAGATTAAAAAGGTTAAAAAATATGGAGACTGCTGTTCCTGGAATCTGGAGCAACAAGCAGTCTGCTACATGAACTTGTGGGTCGAGCAGCATCTGTAGAAGAAAGGAATTGTTGATGTTTCAGGTGAAAATCCAGCAAGAGTTTCCTGATGCAAAGTGCAACCTGAAACATTAATTCGCCCCCCTCCCTCACCAATGTTTCTTGACCCACTGACTTCCTCCAGCAGATTGCTTGTTGTTAAAACAAAGTGGAATAATTTGACAAATTTTAAGATGTTCTTGCACTACTATTTGTCTGTTTCAGACTGTTACTTGCATCTTTCCCATGCTGTTGTGTTAAGTGATTCCAGATAACAAATAACCTACTGGAAATGGAAAGAAGGATGATGGAAGGGAGTGAGGTGAGAGAATAAGGGAGTGAGAAAGGAGTGGATGAAGAAAGAAGAGTTGAAAGAGGGAGCAGAGAAGGAATATGAATAGAGGAAAGGAGGAAATAAAAATGTGAGGGAAGGATGAGAAATTTTTCATGGAAGAATAGGGAAGAAACTTTGTGTTTCTTAAACTAGGTGATTAAGCAAGCCATGCTGGTGGGAAGTCCATGGGGGAAAAAAAGGACTTTTATTTCTAATATCAAGACTAATAGTGTATATTTTTACAACCTTATATATTTGTCCTTCCATGAGTTGCAAAAGAGGAATTGAAATTTCATGTTAAGTTGCCAGTTTAACATTGTAATATTTTATTGTAAAGAACTTAGTGATCTTGAATGTAGATTGATTGTTTTAAGTAAATAATTCTCAGAATTTATCTTTAATTAGAAAGCTGTTTGTCCTAATACATATTATGAAAAGGTATGTGATAAGAGCAAATAAAAGCTTAACCTGATAACAGCTAAGGTTTTATTTTAATAGTGTGAAACATTGCAATTTATAATGTAATTATTGAGGTTTGTATTTTGCTTGTCAGTATCTTCTTCAAATTATTAAATTTATAAAACCTTGGCACATAATTGATTGGCCATAGATTTTATCGGTAAAGATAAATTTATTCTGCTCACACTTTAGTCAGGAAAAGCAAAAAATATATCGATTTTTCTAAATAGATTATGACAGACTGTCAGCTGGTTGACAAATTGGTGCCTGCAGATGCAGTTAGTAGAGCTGAGCAAGACAGCAAGATAAAGATTGGAGCACAGTGGTCAAATACAGGTTCATAACTAGCCATCATTAGCTGAAAAGGAGGTCTGTTGAGGCAGTTGATGCTCGTGCCTTGAATATAATTTGCTCCTGAGTATTTTATGGCAGACCTCTGAGTGACGAGCTTGACATGATCATTTATCAAAGCAAAAGAAACCCCCATTCTAAAGATGGTCCCTTTAGAACTGATTATCGAATGTTTGGAAAGT